>NC_041047.1:23363248-23963248 GCF_900634775.1 Gouania willdenowi | reverse complement strand
GGATGAGGTTTGGAAAGGGAAGAGAAAAAAAAACAAGGTCAAAGAATCTTGAGGTCAGTGTGAGGTGACGAGACACCTGCATGAGGGTTTATTGGGAGCTCACATTCTATCATCTTAACTGGAGATTTGTGCTAAACCATCAAGATTTCTTCAACTAGAGCCAAATCTCTGTCTCTGTCTGTGTGTGTGTGTGTGTGTGTGTGTGTGTGTGTGTGTGTGTGTGCGTGTGTGTACTCGGCCTCCTAGGGCACTTCATGGACATAACCAGTATATTGTCGAGCTGTAGTAAACAAACAGGAAAAAGCTTTGCATGGAGCCATAGAGCCAGCAAAGCCTCACCAAAGCACACAGTAGTAGCCATATATTAGAGCAGTGGTTCTCAACCTTTTCAGCCCGCACCCCCCCTAAATAAAGGTGCCAGAGACCGGGCACTAGGGTTGGGCATCAGTTGGATTTTTTAACGATTCTTATTCCGATTCATGTTCTAAACAATTCTCGATTCTGATTCTTTGAGTTGTGCAGGTCAACAGTTCACAGATTCCACAGGAGATTTTTTTTCATTTGAAAAAGCCTTTACCTAGGCCTTTTTTATTAATTCACTTGATACAGTTTAATTTGGTTGCTGTACTGTAACTAGGGTATTCAATTACAAAGGTCCCCAGACGGCAGCAGCAGAGGAGTGTCCTACACTTCCACAATTTACCGGGGAAAATTAAAGCGCCACTATACTGAATTGACTGCAGCCGCTACAGTTGTGTTCGGTGTGAATGCACCTTTATACAAACCCCAGAAACAAACAGAGCAAACCGGGCGGAGTAATACAAATCCCAGAAACAAAGTACTGTGGGCATTTAGGAACTGAAAAAAATAATCGAAATTCAAACATCTTCGTAACGGTTCCGGAACTGGACATTGGGAACCTGTTCCTATTTGGATCTCGGTACCCATAGTCATCTTAAAGATGTACATCCTTGTTTTATTCAGAAATAAAATGGGTTAAAAGTGATCAACAATGATGGGAAAAGGTGGTGAAATTAGATTTTAAAAACAACAGAAATTGGTTAAAAGTTGCAAATTGGAGTGGCCAAAAACAGAAAAAGAGGTGAAAAGGGTTCAAGTGTCAATAATAACTTAAAAGTGGCAGAAAAAGTAAGAATTCGTTTAAACTGGTGAATGTGGTTAAATTGTTAAAAATAAGGATTAAATATGGTGAAAAGAGGTAAAAAGTGACAATAATGGGTCAACATATGCGACATTAGGTGGAAAAAGTGGTGGAAAGGGTTTATCAGTGCCGGAAATGTCTTGCAGAAAAGGCATTGAAATTTGATTGAGAAGCAGCAGAAATGGGCAAATATGGCAAAAAAAAGTGATGAAAATAGGTTAAAATATGAAGTTTGCAGAAAAAGAAGGAAAAAAAGGCAAAAATTGTCTCAAATTGTTCAAAAAATATTTTTAGTTTCGTGCAGGCATCTGGCGACCCCCTCCCAGTGTCTTGCGACCCCAAGGTTGAGAACCCCTGTATCAGAACACCCAGGGCCTTATTTCTGACAGATGAACGCATCGTGTTGGTCCACTCACAGCTTGATGATGTGTGGGTGTCTAAACAGCTTGAGGTTCTGGATCTCTCGTTTAATCTTCCCGACCACATCCAGACTGCGGATCCTCTGTCTGTTCAGGATCTTTACAGCCACTTTATGACCCGTCAGCTGGTGTTCACCGACTAAAACAAAACAAGAGCACAGACGTAATGAAGCGTATTACAGTCTATTACAAAAGCACATAAAGACTCACACATGCCTTGTGGTTCTGAAGTTATCTGTATACCTGAGGCTATGGAGTAATGCTGTTATTACAGCTGCTCCACACAGAACACAGTGAATGTTGTGCATTAAAATGGGATGGATGTGCTGGTTTAACATCCTCCTGAGAGCAGCAGATTTCTGAAGTAAAACAAAACCATCAGCATACCAATAGAACTCAGTATGCTGTGGGTACCAGGTGCAAATTCCCTCTTTGTTTACTATCACCAATATTTTGAATAACAGAGACTAGGGCCGGGTATCGCCAGGTACCTCACAATACGATATATCACAAAAAATTTTGCACGCAATAATGATGATATCGCCATACGACGATACAGCGATAATCGATATACTGCAGTAAATTTCATCTGCGATACATCACGATATCTGTGTGACTTAAAAAATTCAGAATGTATCTACAGCACTGAATCCATTTCACAGGAATTACAAAACATTGTCAATCAATTTCACATGATTGACAGCTAAGTAAAACACAGTGTATACTACACAGTGGCTCTTCTTAACACACACTGACCACAACTAGTCACATGTCCTTGTGCTATGTTTACATCTTTAAGTGAAGCCTGATACAAAATAATGCTTCACCAAATGATGTTTGTGCAAATTAACTTTAAATCATTAAAAACAAAATGAATGCGGAAAATATTCAGTGCTAGTATTATCAACTTCTCTGTAAACATGGACACATTAGCGCTGAATGAACTTATTTTATGAAAACTGGAAAATTTCACTGCATATAAAAAAATAAACACAGCATTACCCTGGCATCAATGGTCTCATCCACAACAACACACAACGTTTCCCACAGATCTTCTGTAGCTCTGATGAGATGTTAACACACTGAGCAGGTGAATCTGCTCTACATGAGAAACGGACAGAGTGCCACAGGCACATTAAAGTTAGGCACAAAGATTTAAAAAATTAATGAATAAATAAATATCGATGTTTGGCGCCAGTGAATCGATAACGTATCGCTAAACGAAACATTGCCATATATCATCGTATCGAGATATTGTCACACTCCTAACAGAGACACACATACCACCAACAAGTAAGAATACATACTTCTAACTTGATCCGTCACTTGAAAAAGTACCACCTAGGGATGTCCCAATACAACTTTTTCAATTCCGATACGATACCGATATTGCAGTTTTTTTTTTTTTTTAAATAAAAAAATAATTGGCTTGATCAAGTTATGTTATTCAAACAAAGACCAATAGTCATCAACATTAGGTATGAGAAAAACTGACCCATTTATTATTAACCAATTGGTTACATAAATTTTAACCATCAACATAATAACTACAGTATTCTACAATTGAATAAAATAAATAAAAAATGAATTCGCTGCAGCAAAGCCAAAACAAGAGATGCTGGCGGAGGCTTTTCAACAAAGAAACAAGCTACCTCGACAGGGTGAAAAATACAAACAAATAACAGAGAGGATTACAGAGTTCATCGCATTAGATGACCAACCCATTTCTGTTGTGGAAAAAAAAATCGGCTTTCGTTGATTGATGGACTCTTTAGAACCAAGGTATGAACTACCTTCCCGTCACTATATGTCTGACACGGCACTGCCAGCTCTTTACAAAAAAATTTACCAACATCTAAGGACTCTTATGGAAAATGCAACCGCTATTTCCTTCACAACGGACATATGGAGCTCAGGGGTTTGTCCCATGTCACTTCTGCGCCTGACTGCACATTGGGTAGACCCCTCGTTCAAACTGTTGAATGGTATACTGCATGCTAATGAGTTTCGCGGCTCTCACACAGCCCAACATTTAAACGAAGCCATCAAACAAATGTTGAATGCCTGTAAAATAGAGCAACAACGGGTTCATGTAATTTTACGAGATAATGCAAACAAAAGTGCAACTGAAAATGTATTTTGTGCCTTAACAATTCGACTAAAAAAAACAAAAAAAAACAGTCATTGCATTGTATTTAAGTCAGATATTTGTTTAGACCAGCAGAGGGTGCTGGTAATCCAGTGGTCGGTTGGCATGCAGGTATTCTAGCAGTGAAGAAGAGATGCTATGCGCTAGCAGACAGAGCTAATAGAAAAACGTGACTTTTACAGATATTCACAAACATGTTTAAGAGTGGAAGGCGGCCAGGAAAGTAGTAGCAGATTCCGCCCTCCGCCAACACTTTTGGACAAGAGAAGGATAAATATATAGCGCCCTCTGCTGTTTCAAAAAAGTACTGCGCTTCAATTTTCACAGTATCGATGTGAACCGTGATACCTATGATTAATCGTTACATCCCTACTTTATATGTTGAAGTCTACTAGAGCAAAAACGTCCTCTCAGTTTGTATGTGTCAGAACACAGCCTGCCATCTTCCCTTACTGCTTATCAGTGGCTATTAGTAGAAAAAGCTGTGCTAGTTCTTGCTCCATTTGAGGAGCTCACAAAAGTAGTGAGTGTGGAAACTGCAACATGTGCTGATATTATTCTTGCAATCACAGTGTTGAAGTGTGTTCTTTCCCGAGAGGACAGCAGTGATCAAGGAATGAAAACTATGAAAAGCACGCTGTTGGAGGCAGTCAACATACACTTCTCTAATGTTAAAATGGAACCCCTCTACTACATCGCAACATTGGTTGATCCGAGATATAAATACAGGCAAGTCCAACATTTACTTATTTTGCAATCATGTATTATTTGCAAATATGATAATATTAACTTATTGAGTGCCATTCAAGTCTATAGACAGGGCAAGCGCTGACACTCGGCATGTCCGAGATGAGGAGGAAGTTGCGTGTGTGGGAACTAACAGGGGTAGAGGCTTGGAGGACGGCTAAAATACAGTAAGAAACCCATTCAACTCTGACATAGATAACACAATAATAATAATGTTGCCATCAAAAGCCCGGTCTCAACATTGGTTTCCTACTGTAAAATTACAAAAACAACACTGAGGTGTCACTAAAGCAAAATCAAAATTGCTTCAAAGTCACTAATAGGTTTTTTCAGAAAAAGCCGTTTTTCTCAGGTTTTTGTCACAAACTGGTGATTTGTGTGAAACTTGCCTCTATTCAACTGCTGATTACGGAAGAACAAAACAAGCTAGAAACAAAATGATTTTTTCTGATGAAAGTAGTAGAGTCTAATCTTTCAGAATTCAGATTGTCATAGCACAAAATATTCTGTTGGTCTTTAAAAATCAGTCAAAATGCTCTAAAACGGCTAGTACTGACGAGGTAGAAATTTTGAAATTGGTTGGCACTGAATGAGTTACTTTTATTTTGTTAATAATGTACATCTATTATTATCATCTTTTTTCTCAGATATTTCACATGTACAGACAGCCAGAGGTCTGCCAGAGATGCTTTCACTGAAACAGTGAAGAAGATTGAGGTCAGGAATGACACGCGTGAGAAAGGTGTCACGTAAAAGCCAAGCAAGCAGCAGTCTTTGGAGCATCTTTGATGAGATCTCGAAGGTTTTCCTTGGCGCCATGATGAATTCATGTTGGGTGTGGGATACATATGTATGTGTATATACGTATATATGCATATGTGTGTGTCCATAAAATGAAGAGTCCGTCCTTAAGACTGCTCTACTGTAAAGTGTCTTGAGATACCATTGGTTATGATTTGGCGCTATACAAATAAAAGATTGATTGATTGATTGAGATTGATCTTAGAAGAGAGTGAAGTTGACACCAAATCTGCCACCACATCCTCTGCAGTTGCTGAGGTGCAGAACTACCTCTCAGAACAAACCATGCCAAGGTCAGTCAGTCCTTTATTGTAGTGATTCCCAAACTTTTCACTGTCCCGTACAACTTCACACCTTTAACCTGAAGCCATGTACCCCCTACTCCTGCAGACTTAAAAAACATAATGTCATACACAATGTAGAACTACAGGGAAATTTGTCCCTGAATTTTACCAATCCTGTTGAGGAATAATACATATTAATAATAATAATTAGAAATGTCCCGATCCAATATCGTTATCGGATATCGGTCCGATATTAGCCTGAAAACGAATATCGGATATATATATATTTTTTCAATTATTATTATTTTTTTAATTTATTTGTTATTTATTATATTCATGTGTAGAATACTGTAGATGTTATGTTGAAGGTTAAAAATTATATCCAATTGGTTAATAATAAATGGGTTACTTTTTCCTCATACCTACTGTTGCTGACTATTGTTCTCTGTTTGATCAAGCCTTTTCTAACATTCCACACTACAAAATAAGTAATTATTATTTTCTTATTAAAGAAAAGAGAGAGAGAGAGAAAAAAAAGTATGTATGATTCATGCCGATATCGGATCAATATCGGTATCGGCCGATATGCAAGGCTGCAATATCGGTATCATATCGGAAATGAAAATGTTGTATCGGGACATTCCTAATATTAATAACAATTCATTTTATTTATAAGCGCTTTTTAAAAAAACTCAAAGACACTTTACAGGTAAAACAGTTACACACAAGTACAAAAAACAAACAAGAAAGGTTGTAATAATAATAATAATTAATTATATTGATAATAATAACTACAATATTTGCATTTCCTGAAGAAAATGCAAATAAGGATGTAGATGCTGGCCCTAGCAATAGCAATGACATTAACCTAGCATTAGCATTCACTTTAACCTAGCATTAGCGTTAACCTAGCAATAGCAATGACATTAACCTAGCATTAGCATTCACTTTAACCTAGCATTAGCGTTAACCTAGCAATAGCAATGACATTAACCTAGCATTAGCATTCACTTTAACCCAGCATTAGCGTTAACCTAGCATTAGCTGCTCTATTTATATTCTAGCTTCCAATGTTGTCACAGTGCTTTTAATTTTCATTCACGATGACAATTTGCGTACCACAAGGGGTACACGTACCCCACTTTGGGAACCACTGCTCTAGAGTAGTGGAGGGCCCATGCTACATAGAGTCCCTCACTGGCTGCTGTTGCAGCTAATTATCTCGGTGCTCCATGTACAAACGTGGACAGTGAGAGACTTTTCAGCGCTAAGAGAAACTGCTATCTGCTGAGTTAGCAGAGAAGCTTGTGTTCATCAAAAATGACTTTCACTTAATGGTTTGAAGCATTAAGTTGAAATGAGTTTTCACTTCACACGTGCAGTTCAGCTCACATACAATGTGATTGACAGTGTTTCAGTTTGTTCAAATATTAAAATTTTACTCTGTATTGTTGCTACTAGTTTTGCTATTTGTATGGTGATGTGTTTTTAAGTTCAGCACCAGCACATTTAAAGAAAACAAGATATTTTTGAATATATAACCCATAAGCTATATAATTTTATGTTTGTAACTTGATTACATTATTTATTTATGTTTAATGCAAAAGCCAAGTTACGTTTTATATGAGAGATTAAAGTCAGGATTGAGAAGTTATAAAAGCCAAAGTGTTGGTTATGTGTCATAAACATAAACTTGAATAAAAAAAAATAAATTAAAAGAAAAACCTTTGAAGTGCTTTTCTGGTTGCATTTAGTTTTGTGTTCTTATGTTATAAAAATAAATATGTACATATCGGTATCGACACAGGATCGGAATCTTAAATCTTAAAAATCGGAATCGGATCGGGAGCCTTAAAATCCATATCGGGACATCACTAATAATAGTAATGTTTAAATTACTAATTTTCCCACATAAAATCTGTGGCTCGCATGAGATCAAACTGCTCCATGTTTGGCCCCTGAACTAAAAAGAGTTTCACACCCCTGAGATAGTGGATACAATAACTTATACATAAGGATAACAAGCCGTGATCCACATTTGGGTCCTGACCCACTAGTTGAAAGCACCTGGTCTACACCAACTTATTCTGAAGCAGGTTTACAGGTGATGTTCTTCAACCATTTGTAGTCCTTCTCCACCAGGTGGACTACATCTCCCAACAGACCCAAGGTCACTGAGAGCTTAGAACAGGCACAGAAACCTTACAGATGTCCTCTGTCCCATAGACCACAGATCCCATTAAAGACTTCACCACTAACCACCCAGTACAACCCTACATGTCATCGTGATATATCCAGAGGAAGATGGTGCGCTTTATCCATCAAACTAAACAAAGCACATGAGTCTAAAGTCAGCCTGTGTATACAGCTGTAGGGAGCGTCTGTGTGTGCTGTCACCGTGTATTTACATCAGCCATTAGCTGATAACAGAGCAAAACAGCAGCTCTGTCCAGAGAATGTGACTTTGAAGCGGTTGTATTCTCAGAGCAATGTTACGCCTTCAGCTCCGTCTGCTCGTGCCTTCAACACAGCCAGCTACGCAAACTTCTCACCGTCCGCCGGTAACTTCAACCAAGAGCGTAAAAAGGGGTTTGCACGGTGAGTATTTGACGTTAACCACTCACACTTTAACGTACACAAACACACGAGGAGACTTAACTCTTCACTTTGCCGAATGTCCCCACTCCGAGCGTGTTGCCAAGGATGTAATGGCCGATTTTGACCCTGCCTTCGTGCTTCTGTTGTTGCCGCTCTGCCATCTTCTCCTCACAGACGGCCCGGGATTTGCTGCGCGCGGTGGGTGCGCTGCCTGTGTGTCTGCGGGGTGCCCGGAGGGGCGGGGCACAGCTTCAACTCTTTAATATACCATGTCAGGTCACGGTCACAGGAGGAGCGGAAACACATGTTTTTACAAGTGTTTAAATGTGCACGTAGGACACGTTATCTTACACCAACTCTCAGAAATTGTTCAAATTTGCGTCCCAGTCCAATATTTTCTCGCGATACCCATATGTGGGCATACCGGTGCTGCACTGTACACTACAGACGATGTGGTTCAATGCAAACGTCAGAAGACGTCTTAACGACTTGTTCATGTTGGACATTTTTTCTCACTTCAACAACAACATTTCACACGTACAAGGGTGTAGAATGCCACATATAAATGATTTAACAAAAAAAAAAAAAAAAAAAAAAAAGTATTTGCATGGAAACACTTTTTTTATATTGCCTATTGTCTATTTTTGTTTGGAGCAGTGATCATTGAAATAACCATTCATTTGTTGGATATTTTAATTTAAAAAAAATATGTCTCATCTGCTACATTTAAATGTGAAGTTACTAAACCTATAGCAATGTGATATATCAGAATCAGAATCAGAAAAGTTTATTTCGCCAATTACAGTTTAAAAAAAAAACAAAACAACAGCACAGGGAATTTAACCCGGTAGTCGGTGCACAAAACAGAAAAAGACCAAACACAAGCCAGTAACAGTAATAATAATAATAATAATAATAATAATAATAATAATAATAATAATAATAATAATAATAGGTATAAAGAATAAAGAATAGATAGAGGATATAATATTTATTTATTTTTTCTTTTAATTTTAGCTTTTACTTTTGACAGTGTGGTTGTTAGATCTCTTGGCTGAATTCAATTCAACTTTTTTTTTAATTATTATTTATTTATTTATTTATTTATTTATTTATTTATTTATTTATTTATTTATTTATTTATTTATTTATTTATTTTTATAAACTTTAAGTCTCTGCATTTAACCCATCCCTGAGGAACGATGGGCAGCAACAGTGCAGCGAGCACCCGGGGAGCAGTTAGGGTTATGGGACATGCTCAACATTCCATAGTGAGGAGATTCGAACCCATAAACCTTCGAATACAAACTCTCTTCCTTAACCACTATTCCTGAAACGTTATTTATATAGAGCCAAAACAACAATAGTCATCTCGTATCACTCGTAAAAAAATAAAAATCTTAAGAAAAATGAACAATAAACTGAATCATTCAAAGCTAAACAAACAAACAAACAAACCCAAAAGTATATTAAAATATTTAGGCATAAATCAACTTTGATAGAAACCGATGTGAACTTTTATCTTTTACCACTAGGTGGCAGTGTATGACTGACTCACCATTATCCATTCATGTGTTGTATTGAGCCTCTTTGATGGGATAGGATCAACTACCTGTCTATTTTTTTTCTAATGTAACTGGCACCGATCTAAGATATGAATTCATCTGTACTTGCTGTATTTTGTTTAGTGGTATCAAACTAAGCTGACATCAGCACCCCAAAAATCTTCTGTTGACTGGATTAAAAGTCAATGCCAAAAATGTTATTAAAATGTTTTAAAAAAAATCAATGTTGATGAATATAATAAAGTAATAAACGTCATGTTTTTCTACCCTGTTACTGCACAACAACATTTTTAGGAATAGACAAAGTGTAAATATAAAAAAAAAATAGAATTAACATGGATGTACTTTTCAGTATATTTGCATTTTATTTGGACTTTTATGACTAAGTGAGAGGTAATACTATTATCATGCACTTCTGGTTAGCAGAGGTGAAAGTAACAGATTACAAGTACTCTTGTTACTGTAATTGAGTTGATTTTATGGGCACTTGTACTTTTTGAGTATATTTCTAAACCAGCAATTTTACTTTAATTATTATTATTATTATTATTATTATTATTATTATTATTATTATTATTATTATTATTATTATTATTATTATTATTATTATTATTCAGTTATTTCAAACTGAGATTTTTTATTTGGAATTGAATTCATTGTTGTTATTTTATTTTGAAAATAATTGTACATTTGGACAAATCTTTTATTTCATACAGATGCCTTTGTGGGAAAGAAAATCCGGTTCTAATTATGCAAGATGCAAGTCATCTTTTCCTTTTTAAGTTCATACATGAGATGTGTATCATATGCACGGGAACCGTGGTAAGATTTATTACCACAAATAAAGTAACTAGTAACTTTTACTTTGAGTACTATTTCATTGAGCTACTTTTTACTTGTACTTGAGTATTTTATGTATGTTTTACTTGTACTTGAATATCATTTCAAACAAGTAACAGTACTTCTACTTGAGTAGGATATATCAGTGCTCTTTACACCTCTGCTGGTTACTGTGAGGACAGCAAAGGGGCAAAAAAACAAAAAAAACGCGCTCCTTTCCTTTCTGACCAACATTGTAGTGCGCCTGTTGTACTGCGCGTAGCCGCAGGAGGCGCTGTTTATCCACTTTGGTTCAACGCGCCGCTTCATTTCCAACCCGAGAAAGTTTTCCATGCAGGGATGAAGGAGATCACCCGCCGCTAGCAGAGGGAGGAGGAGGAGGAGGAGGAGGAGGAGAGGAGGAGAGGAGGGCGCAGGCTCGAATCCGCTGCAGAAACTTAAAGAGAGCAGGGGGAGGAGGTGGAGAAGAAGGATTGATAAAACAAGAGCGTCTGTCTGTGCCCACAGCTATTCTACACACTCACTGTCTTTGGACAAAGACCGAGTTAGAGAAACGGGCTTTCCTTTCATTCACATTCATCTCTAGAAACTTTATTCTGTCGTAACTTGCGATAAAAGCAAGTCTGCTACAGGTCTATATTCACTGTGCACTTCTCTAGAGTTTTTTTTTTTGTTTTCCTTTTCTTTGACATCCACGTTGGAAAGTGTATTTCACCTTTGAGTCGCATGACAACTTTGACGGTGTGACAGAGGTTTTTTTCCTCACTCTGCGTTGGCGTGGAGGAGGTGTTTTTCAACTGAAACGGTGACACTCAAATGCAAAAGTACATGTACGACAAAGCGATGGCTCAGGAGACAAGAAACGGAGGAACCTCAACGTTAAACAACAACAATGGTGTTGACAACAGTAAGAAGAAGCTGCTGGTTGCACTCGACATCTTCTGTCTTCTGCTGGGTAGGTTCACACATAATGCTCTATATAATTATTTTACTCTTCATTTTGTATTATTATATCATGCATTGATCGGGAATGTATGCATAAATAGACTAAAAGCCATCATGGTGCATGGAGCCTCAGAGAAACCAATTGACAGACAAGACAGTTTATGCCCGCGCTTTGTAATAAGTGTTTATAAAATCCTTATCGGTTTAAAAGTATTGCGTGTTATCTGCAACTGCTAGACTAACTTAATCTGGCACATCCCTTTATTATCAACCACTTCCACCAAACCACCCCACGCACAGGAAGCAAATATTCTGCATCATTCTAACAATGTTTCATAGAAACCGTACTTATTTCACAATGTATAATATCAGTAGTTAAAGCAAAGTTTGTTTTTTTTTCCTCCATAATTTCAAAGCTCCCTGGGCATGTTTTGATGCTGTTGTGGACATTTACAGTATGTCTCCAAAGTTGTCTTTTTTTTTTTAGTCCTCATTTCCTCTGCAGCACCACAGCAAGAAATCTAACCCTGTCATTTCAGATTTGATTTCTTTTATTCAGCACTTTTAAGCGATTAGAGTCCCTGATGGTGTATCTGTCACTGCAGCAGAAGTGGTGGGCGTTTCTCCCTCATTCTCCCTCTTCACCAGGCACTTGTTGGGGAAAAAGTCCTGAGTTAGTTGTTATTCTGTGAGCATCTCATTCACAATCAGTTTGTTTTTTTGCTGTCACTCTAACCTGGATTTTTCTTTTCTTTTCTTGTAGCAGTCATAACGAACTCCACCATTCAATCCCTTCACCTCCCCATTTCCCACCCCCCCTTTTTTTTTTCAAGGATTATGTTATTCATGCTTAATTTAATTTAACCCTGCAACTCTCTGGCCAGCTGCCCTCCATCACTCCACTTGAGATGACTTTCTAGCACTCCTTCACACTCTCTGTCCAGGAGAATGTGTGGAATAATTGCTTAAGCATGTGTTGTGTGGCAGGAGAATGCTTTGCAATCTCAAGAGTGAGGGACTGTGAGAGGTTGGCCCCGCAGTTATAGCTGGGTCTTTGAGGAGCAGGTGGGAGTCTCAACATCAGCTCAGAGTTAGGAAACTAAAAGCACCAAACGCAACAACAACAACAACAACAAAATACATCCCCTTAAAACAGAGAAGCCATGTTTTATCACCCAGGAGTGCAGATTCATTGCATGTTCTAATAAATATGGAGTAGGTCTTTGAGCTAGATGTGCCACACAAAGTGATTTATTTAGCATGGTTTATATGATGGTGTGCCTATTAAAGAACCTCAGAATGAGATTCAGCGTAAGCTTGTGAGCTTTGAGCCCATGTGGACTAAATTTCCTGCAAAGACCAACTTCCTTTACTGGTTGAGAAGTGCCTAGACCTCTGTTGTCATGTGAGGACACAGACACACACACATATGCACACAAAGCATGGAAACACACAGCCTCAGATGGAGACAGATTCTCCTTTGTCATGTTAAACACATGCTCTCTCACCATTGGTTGGCCCACTTTAGTAGTTTTTAGGGGGTTTGAGGGGGTAGAGAGAGGGGCGGGGCTCCTGCCAAAGAGACTGTCTGTGTGTGTGTGTGTGTGTGTGTGTGTCTCTGTGTGTGTGCGTGTGTTAGGATGGTTGGGGGAATGCTTAACAATGTGTCCTGAATGATAAATGTGGGTGTAGACCAAGGGTGTGCAACTGTTATGACAGCGGGGGTCAAAAAATGAGATTGTCTGATCTGAGGGCCACATTATCACGATTCATGGCAGCATTTGTAATAATGCTCACTGTGAAAATGAATACAGGAGAGAACAAAGGGTTCTGCCTGTTTTTGTTGTCATTTGGTGTTTTTGATGTCATTTTGTGTATTTTCTTTCATTTTGTAAATTTTTGTTGTTGTTTTGTGTATTTCTGCTGTCAATTTGTGGTTATTTTTGTTCATATTTGTTGAAGTTTAAGTGATTTTTTCATGTAATTGTTATTTAGTTTTCTATACCTCCTTTTCCTTTGCCTCTTTTTTTCTCCTTTTTGTTTTATTTGTTGTTATTATTGTGCGTTTTTGTTGATCTTGTTGTTTTGCGTGCTTTTGGTGTCATCTTGTGTATTTTTCTTTCATTTTGTGCATTTTTGTGGTTGTGTTGTGTACTTCTATTGTCAATTTGTGGTTGTTTAGTTATTTTTGTCCATATTTGTTGGAATTTGAGTCATTTTCAAGTGTAACTTGTTATTTCCTGTGTTTTTGTTGTTTAGTGAATTTCTCTGTCATTTTGGCAATTTTTCGCTCATGTATTTCTTTGCTGCGGTTTTGTGTATACTTTTGTTGTGTCCAGTGTATCTTTTTTGTAATTTTGTATGTTTTTTTGAAGTACTTTTGTGTGTAGACGCAGATCTATGTCTTGTGTAGAAGGGTTGTTGTATTGTGAGAACAACGGGGAAAGGAAGCTTCACTTTATTAAAACACACACATGAAAAGTCAAAACTACCTCTTCTTCATTTTTTGGATAATAGTTCAAATTTAAAAATGTTGAGTCTGCGCCAAAGTTGTTGTTGAAGTTAGTCAAAGAACAACTGTTGCACCTTCAGGAAACCAGTCGCTAAAAGTAGCATCACTAAACCCTGAATACAACAATGGAAACAGGATTATGCCTTGTGTGTGTGTGTGTTTGCAGACAATGCTATAAATAATTTTAGAGATAATGAGAATTATGGTGTTAAAACCATCATCCTGTGATAAAGTCAGGTGTACAGTGACGTGATTGTTATTAGCAGCTGAGAGGACTCTATAACCTCTAGCCCTAAGGAATCAGTTTTAAAACAGACCCTGGAGCATTGGCCCTATATATCTAAGCCTCCCCATTAGCTGCTATAGCATTACAGCAGTCACTCACGCAGACCCTCATTAAAGCTACAGAGGTTTAACCTCTACTCCTCCAGCCCTCAGCCACTTCAATCCTCAGCCGCTCTGCAAATATTTTCCAGAATATCTCAAATTCTTCATCTGTTGCACTTCCAAAGAGTTCTTGATGGAACATCTGGTGTAATTTTGGGAGTGAGTGAGGCAGGGGACGTGGCTCAGGAAAGGGTGGGAAGCGGAAAGGTAGTGTCGGTCAAGTGTAGGTGTGGTTGTGAAATGAAATCCTGCTCCTTTTTTTTTTTTTACCTCATAGTCCATTTCCATTTCCACCTTCACTTCCACCCACCCCCCGCTCATTCTCTATCTGACCCAGAGATCCCCCTTTTTCTAACTTCTTACTAAAAGTACAACAGAAATAGGAAATTATGTATTTTCATTTCACCGGGCTGTGGTATTGTAATTCAGGTTACACAGGTTTTCTGCATAGATACTGTATCTACAACCCATGTAGGAGGTCCTCCATTAGAAACCCAATCACCAGTGTCCATCCAAAGTAAATGAGCTCATGCTGAGGGCAAATATTCTCTCAGAGTCTACATGTGTTTAACGATGTACAACAACTTAAACAGAAATCTTGAAGTGAATGAAAGCAAATTACACCAGGTCATTTCATTTTTATATATAGTTTTAAGTTAGGTTTTTAAACAGTGATAAAAGTAGATCAGTTTTCAAACAGTTAGCATGACTAGCTACTGTAAAGAAATTAAGATTTCCAGAAGTTTACTCCACGTATAGTTGATGGTCCAGGTCCCATTCTCCTGTTGGACAATAAAGGTCAGAGGTCAAAGGGAAAACGAACACCTTAAAGCCAAACCCTGTGTACAACATTACACACAGCTGTTGTGATGATACATAACAATGGATTTTGTGCAGGTGTTTTCTTTTCTTTTCAGATAAACGATCACTGTAATCGTTTGTTATGAGTGACTGAATGTAGGAGCCTTCCCTCTGGAAGATGCCGTTGTGTGTTTATGTTGTGAAGGCGGGGTCAGTACTCTTACAAACGTATCGAGAGCCCCCTGGGTACAAAACACAATAAGATGAAAATCATCGGATGTTCACAACAGCACAGGACGAGGGGATAAAGTCTCTCTGAGAATGTGTGTCATTTTAAGTGGGAATCAGCAGCTGGGTTTCCATTACAGATTTTCGCAAATTAAAAGCGATATTTCTGAATGTCGACCAAGTATAAATGCGCTTTGAACGTGTTTCTGTGAAATCTCATCCCGCGAGACTTCGCTGCAAAAAGACGGACGCTCCAAACCTCCTTATAACACTCCGTTTTCGATGTTGTTTCACGTCTTATGTGGCACTAATCATTTTTAAGTATAATGCTAAGAAATGTCCCGGCCTCCTCTTCTGTCTACACGTACCGCGCCGTGTTTTTCTCCGAGAAGTGGTCATGTGATCATCTACGTCACGTTCTGACGTGTGTTTGCGGAAAAAGTGTTTTCATTGCGCTTTTGCGACACATCGCAAAACGTCTGAAATTCTTCCTCATGAAAGCGATATTTAAGTGTTTTTTTTCACAATTTTTATTGCTCTATTTACATTTTGCGCATTTCCAAGGGTAATGGAAACGCAGCTACTGTTTGAATATGAACATCTCTGCTGGTGTGGTGACTTCATGTATCTTTTTTAGCCTGGTTTCAGCTGGTGCAAGAGTTGTGTGTGTGTGATTGTGTAAGTGTGTGTGACGGGTGCCAAGCAGAGGTTCATGAAGAATAAAGAGCCCCAGAGATCCATCCTGTCTGCCATTAAAAGAACTGTACAGCCTGAAGGCCTACACATTGTATTCTGGTAGCATGTGTGAGACATCTGTTATTCGGTGTGTGTACATGTGTGTGTAACCTGTGTGTGTGTGTCTCATGTGGATCCCAGAAGTGAACATAAAGCATCAGGCTGATGGATTGGCCTTTATGACTTAACACAAACCAGGCACATTCATCTTTTTTTTTTTTCATATGCTTCTTTTTTACTTTCTCCTTCCTGGCAAACAATTAGATTGCACAACTCAACATCGACACCAGCTTGTTCTGTGCACGTAAAAAAAAACAATGGTGTTGTAGTAAAGCCTCTGTTCCTCCTGCCTCTCTTCACACTCGTGTCTATGATTACATCTTTCTCCTGCACAAAGTCCCCAGCTCCCCATTTAGAGTGTTTTAGATTACTAGGCATGGATTTTACTGTAAACTTTAGTCATCAGTCATTGTCGCTTGCGTTTAAACCTGTGTTTGAGTTCTTAGTTTAAATGACTGCTGTGTGGAATTCTCTCTGTGGGCTATGAACCTTCATATAAACCTGTGTCAGTCTTTTACGCCCACTCAAACTCTAAAGGGCTTTTTCGTAGCCCTTATTTTAGTCGGAGCGCGAGCTGAGGCAGCACATGATCAGAAGGTAAAGGGCCTCATTACTTCTCTGTTACACCACGTCATCCCTGCTCAGGCCTCCTCCCTGCTGCTACACAGGCTTTTCTGTCTGTCACTTTCTCCTACTGCATCACTCACTCTATATTCCTTTGTGTGCACATGCTGTGTGCATCCTGGGATATGGGAGGGGGGATTTCACTGTTTCACAAGAGAACAATAACCCTTTTGATGCATCTCAGTCCTCTTTGTTTCCATAATGAGCAGCAGTGGGCTGGTGTCAGACAGGAGGGTGAACTAAGGAGGGAATGGGTGAGAGAGTGGGAGACCCCACTCACAGCAAACTCAAGGTCGTTGGATTATCTGTCGCTGGTGTATTGCTTCTCTAAGCTGTAATGTTGACTGGATTCAGTACTTATGTGCTCAGCCCTGTGCAGTAATCAGCTCAGCATCTTTATTGGTGCACTGCAGGCCTCATCCAAGTTTCAGCCACTGAGCCCTATCCTTGTTTACATACAGAGGAGAGACGCACTGAGGAGGTTCCCCTATAATACGGGAAAACACCATACAGATCGTTTGTTCTGTAGCTCTAATGTAACATCCATTGTCTCCAGATAATCACAGTTTGTGAGGAGAATGAGAGGAGAGGGTGTTACACAGACAGAGGCGTCAGGTTTCAAAGAGTTCACAGGCCTCTTCTGCCCAGCCAAGCCTTTGTCCCTGAGGGTAATAATGCCATTACAGCAATAACAGAGGAAGACAGAGCCAAGCAGCCCTCAGGGCCCTGCTTAGGTTTCCCTTTTCTGGAGCAGCTGTGCGCTCTCTCTACATTAGAGATGGGCACCTTTTATCACAGCAGGGGGCCACAAATATGTGATAGGCCACGTTTACATAGGAGCTTTAATTCCTCTTAAATTCAGAATAAAAGTTAATTCCTCTTTAAACTGACCTTGTAAACACTTAATCACTCCTAATGCAAATTTCATTCCAAATTAAACTTAAATTTGAATTAGGTGGCTAGGTTATTCCTATTTTAATTCCGAATTAAATAATTCCTCTTTCTTGTAAACACTTCCGCTTTAAGTTAAGTCCGGTCGATCTGCGCATGCGCAACTTACCGCCATGACGCACTGCTGACGACATTGTCCAGGATGGCTGCATGGACTAGAGCCCAGACTATTTACCTAATAAGAGCCTTAAAAGACATGAATATAATGAAGAGTGGATGGACGGAGGCATAAACGTGTGGACATTCACACGGACACACCGACTTATTATACACGCACGGACCTTGGCAAAAAGAACAGCTTCATAGGGACATGAAGCAACAAACACACACAGCTTCACTAATGATGCGTGGATCAAGTTATTTTTTCACTCAATGTCCTGTATAGTGGAGGTAAAGCAGCTGCTGCATTAACCGCTGGCTTTGATTGACTAATGTTGGAGCTGAAAAGAAAAGGCTTGTTGTGTTTTTTCCCAATAGACGTGAATACCTCAGAGCCCTTCCCAACCCCTGGACCGAAAGCGGAATTGAATATGGCCGAATAAACTGTTTTTTTTTATGTAAACCTCTATTCAGAATTACTATTTCCATGTAAAGACAAAGCAGAGCACTTTAATTCCGAATAATTTAATTCGGACCAACTAATTCCGAATTCAAAAACGTAATGTAACCGTGGCCATAGTCTGTTCCAAGGGCAACATCATCAACATTCATCTCAGCATTTAGAATAAAGACCAATCTTAGCATTTGCACAGGAGAGAGAGAGGGTTCCTGTGTTTTTGTTGTCATTTTGTATATTTTTTTCTAATTTGGTGCATTTGTTGTTGCTTTGTGTTTTTGGATTCATTTTGTGTATTTTTCTTGTTTTTGTGTGTTTTTGGAGTGATTTTGCATCTTGTTGCATATTGTTGTTTTGTATATTGTATTTTTTTTTGTAATTTTGTGTATTTTAATTTGTTTTTTGTGTGTTTTTCTTGGAGACATTCATTATGTTTTTGTTGTCATTTTGTGGTTTTTCTGGAGACATTTTGTATGTTTTAATTTTTTTTTGTCAACTTGGATAGTTTTGTAGTTGTCTTGTGTTTTACAAGCAATATTGTGCATTTTTGTTGTCATTGTTGTGGCGGTTTTCAATGGAATGAGACGGAGTCAAGTTGTAGGGTTTACTGGTTAGATGCAGACACAGGGTTTATTTGGTCAAAGGGTTTTTGAGGCAGATCGGTCTGGAATTCAGAGGTTTCCATATGTGTGTGTCCCAATGAATCTGTAGTTGTTCTGTGCTCTCAGGGTTTTGTATGCTGCTGATAGCGCTAAGCATAACAGTGACAGGGTCTCTGGGAAGAGGCCTTGGCAAATGTTATCAGTGTACGATGGTATCTGGCCTGCTTCGGGCAGTGTGACCAGGACCAGAAGAGATTCTGTAATCACATATTAGTCATGTTGTGTTTTTGGAGTTGTTTTTGTGTTCTTATGGTGTTGTTTTGTATATTTTCCTGTCATTTTAGATAGTTTTGTTGTCATAATGTGTATTTTTGGAATAGCTTTGTGTATTTTTGCCAGTGTTGTGTTTATTTTCCTCTAATTTTGTTTGTTTTTGGAGTAATTTTTCTATTTACCTTTGGGACCATGCAACATTAGGTTGATGACCACATGTGGCCCCAGCCCATGTATGCTCTACATTTAACTAATGTTGTTTTGGAGCATTAAACGTATTTTTATCTGCATTCATTTAATGCAGCTTGTTAATATGAACCCAGATTGATGTCACAGAATACGAGGGACAGAATGAAAGCTTGCCCATGCAGGTGTGTCCTGCATGCTATACTCTTAACTAGTGTCTCAGTTGATGCCTGTGTGTAAAAGTAATTTATCTGAGTAAGCACATGTTTGAGCCAGCGGCCCCTCAATCACTGCAGCCTTTACACAGTGGGGGGAGAAAGGACAGGGATTCACTCTGTACACCAGTTTGCTGACCTCAGCCTCTATATTTGTGCGTGTGCGTGAGCTTTGTACACATGATGTGACACAACAACAGCCTGTACAAACAATGAGTCAAGATCTCGAGCCATATCGCACTGGGTTCATGCTCACATAAATGCAGAGAAACGTATGTTTCCTTAGGAGAGATTATTAGTGTGTGTAAAGCCTGGGTGGTTTTTATGCAGCAACGTTGGTTTATTTTGAATGCAGGCATTGTTTTTTAAGCCCACTGTGGTTGACAGCTTCAAATGACCTGAGAAAAGATTTGCTGGAACTGCCACTGGAACCACAGTAATTCACTTTAACACCCACATATCCCCACACTGCCACACAAGCTCACAGATGGAATAGACGTTGGTGCCTGTCCCGTGTGCTACAGTATGTTGCAGAAACAGATCCTGACTTTTGACCCCTGGCCTTGTAGCTACTTCCAGAGTCAGTATTGAACCTCGGCTTAGCCTGTGAACTCTTTTTTTCAAATGTCCTGGAGGCCAACAGTACAGTGTGTGTCTGGATGTTTTAATGGTTTCATAGCATCAAAGTCAAAGTCACAGCACAGATGACAATATGCAAGTGTAAAGAAATGCACACATAGGGTTTTATTAACCTCCATTCTAAGGCTTTATTCATTCATTTACAAAATTACATTTGGTTGCAAATAAAAAATGTAATCCTCCTGTCATTTAAATCTGAACATTCTTTTGTAAAACATTACACAGTAGCTGTAAGATTTAAATGTCATTATTACCTGGTCAGATTTTCTTCTATTCCTAACTAAATGCACTACTTTCACAATAAATCCCAATGTTTCATTCAGACGCCAGCCAGACATCAGCCCATGTCTATTTTTATTAAAAGTGTATGAACAGCTTACACTCCCTTATCTTATTAAACAAACTATTACTGTTGACTGACTTTCTCCCCCATAACATTTATATCACATACGTATCAAATAGCATCACCATCATCCAGAGGGAAAGGTTTTTTTTTTCTGTTCTTTTTTTTTTTTGAAAAATGAGCCACTCTACAGTATCTTTGGAGGTTAGGTAACAGGATGTGTGTCAATATTCATAGAAACAGTATTTAAATTAAGTATGTCATGAAATTTCTCAAGAGACCAAAGAATAAAGAACTGAATGGGATGGATTTGTAACCAATACCCATGACCCCCTTACATACGGAGACATGCATGCACCATGGTTACATAAGCTGTTTAAAGTCACTTGTTATCAAAAGTAGTGGGAAAGGAAGTAAAATTAGATGATTAGAAATGTTAAAGAGTCGTGTATTTGTTCTTTCCAGCATCAAAAGTAACAAACAACATTAATATTGTGTTAGGTTGACTACATCCTGAACAGTTTGCTAGTCCATCACAAGACATTAACAACAACACTACATTTTCAGTTTCAAAACAAACACGCACACATGTCTGGAAACTCTTCGAGGAGAGAATTACAATAATTCTGGATTTTTAAAATATTTCCCTTCCCTCCCTAATCACAACATAAATACAGTACTTATTTAATTATTTATTTGTTTACTTATTTATTTTTACAATTTCCCTCTTTCTATACACAATACTTACTTATTTGAAAAAAAATTTGTACAGACTAGATGAATGCCAAAAAGTTAAATTAATAAATAAAATGTAAAAATAAACCTGAAGAATCACCTCCAACCTAAATCAACATGCTATAGAACTGATTTACTCTAAAAAGTAGAGAGACTGAACCAGTAATGGAGTCCAAGCCCCCTCCTTTCCAACCCTCTTCTGAATTGTCCTGAATTGTCTCGCTACTTCCCAGGATGGGTCACATGATGCGTTTAAGAGACAGGAAACAGGAGGAGGAAATCGTTCATTAGAGTGCACTTCAATTCATCTTCCTCTACTCTGCTCTACCTCCTATTCACCCCTCACTCTCACACTTGGTCTCTTTTACGCAACTCACAATATCAATCTCAATCATCTCCCAAAAGCCATGTAATACTGTACCATCCAACCACCAATAAAAATCCAGAACAGGGTGAGAGAGTTTAAAGAGTGTATGTATGCTCAGGAAGCTCGCCACTTTATTCTCAGCAGGCATGCAGGTGTTATTTTCTGATGAAGTTAGGGACAGGTCAATGGGATTTAACCCTTTAAGTAACACAAAGCATTAGGTGGCATTAGAATTCCCATTGTTTCCTGATTTGGCAGGTACAGTAAGTCTTAAGGTGAGAGAAGATAATAGCAACTGCTGATCCTCACCTCAAAGGACACCAGAGTCGACAGTCAAGGACGCTACTTGATTACTTTAAACCTCAAATCCTGAATAGTTACCCATGGGCAGATTGATTAAAATGATCTATGTTAATGGGGAAAGTGTTTATAAAAAAGCTTTGTTGGTTCTAATAACAGAGGCCCTCATGCTGGACCAAATAAGCAAATACAAAAGATCCACAGCTGGATTCTGAACTTTTGAGAGCAGAAATGCACATTCTCTCAGATACACACACGTGCCAATATTTTTGTTCCATGATTTGTAGTTAGCAGCCAAGCATAAACATGTGAGTGGATTTTACAGATGGAAAAAAGTGCAGCAGCCGCACTCACACACTAACAAAGGCCCTGTCATGACCTCTGCATATAAACACCATCCACACCGCGCTCACCCTGTCTCTCTCTGATCTGAGCTAAGTAGTCCTTAAAGGTCTGCAGTGGTTTTATTCACAGGCTGCAGCAAGAAAATGCATGGCATGATCTGATAAGACAAATAAAATTGTTCCCTGACACACAAAGCCACCCACTTTGGTTTGGTGTGGTTTTTACATCTCTTCCTTTTTCTATTTCTCCATCTTAAGGAATTTGAGGTGATGTGATTGCTGTGAGATGCCTGATTGAGCACGTCAATGGTTTGATAGCTTTGCAAGGCTCATTGGTTGTGGTGGCACTAAACGCACAACTTTTCCAGCAACAAAGAGAAAAAATAGGCTGAAATAACAGTTTCCTCTTTGTAGAACCATCGAAATTGTAAAGAAATGCATGCAATTTCTCATTTAGTGAGAGTTTTAAAATCAAAAGTCTCTGACCTCGTGACTAGGCTTGTTTAATTCAGTGAAAGAGACTTCCGGCTTTTGCTAACATCCATGTAAACAGCTTTTTCCCTTTCCTTTTACTCTGACACTCCCCCATCTGCCCCCTTTCTTTGCACAGAGGTCAAAAGGACCCATTAAGGTCATCCAGTCTTTATTTGCTGAGGAATAAAGAGCTCATATGTCTACACTATTTGCCAATATTTTTCGATCGTTCTGATTGGTTAACAGTTAAGCATGTTGTTGTTTGATGAGAACTTAATTTTCGGTCGGTGGTATGAGGAGAATGCCCACATACTGGGCTGTTTTCAAGGGCAAAGCACAAAAGAGTTTGGCATCTTTGGGCTCTTCAGCATGTAGACAGAAAGGCTTTCATGGATTTTCAATAGACAGTCTTCGAGTGTACAATTACACAATCTCTCTTGGACTGGTTCGTCCCAAAATTTCCCATGGCATTCTCCAAGCGGCTGGGTCTTTGAGGGCTGCTTAGCTTGTGTTTTTTTGTCTGTTAAGCCCATGACCTTCTTTCACTTCTCCTCATTAGCATGTGAATCCCTGCGTGCCCAAGTAAGCCCGTTTGGAGCATTTGATATAGACAGGCCAGGAAAAGGAAACGCTGCAATAGAGAGAAAGGAGTAATTGGCGTGATTGAAAGAGATATCCAAGTCATTTTAGGTGGTGAAACACAGTTTGTGATTTGGTTACAAGTTTTCTCTGCTTGAAGATATCAGTGCCGAGGCCTGCATTAACGGATACTCATATCTGGCCACTAATGGCCCCATCTTAAGATGTGTTGACCGCCTTGCCCTGCCCTGCCCTTGTATATCTGTGCTTACCAAGGACTAACAGTCTCTGTTGTGTGTACACCACCATAGAAAGGCTCTGCCCTGTGTGGGCCTGAAGGCAGACGGTCAAATCACGGTGCTGCTGTTTGTGCAGGTGTCTGCCTCACTGACCATCTTGGCGGTTGCTCTGAGCTAACCACAGGGAACTCGAACTGAAGGGAAAGGTTTGACACTCTGAAATATGGAAATAATCCCTTCATTTAAAAAAAAAAATAAAAATTTTTTGTCTGTTTCTCAGTAAATTATAAAGTTGTCGCCAATGTTAATTTTTGTCACCTGTCATGCAAATTGATCGCTTTTTTTTTTTTTTGCAATTTGCTCTTAAACATTTCCAAATGTAGCAACTGTTCCAATCAAGTCTTAGTGGTCATTAACAGCCACCAAATGCTGATGGAGTTTCACAGCTGTCACAGTCATTCCCTCTGTCCACCTTGACTGCTTTAATATAGTCTTATAAGTGAGCACATCCACAACATTTTCTTGCAAACATCCTAAAGCGGCTGGACACAACTTTTTTTTAATCAGATAAAGACATAGTTTAGGCTTCATAGGTAAAAAAATTATTTGCTCTAATTTGCTGTGTTTGCCCCAAAAAACACTGCCAGAATGACTTCCCAACACATTGTTGTAGGATAAACCACTGGAAGTTGTGGCAAAACAATCAGGGATGTTTATTTTGGGGCTTACATGGAAAAATCTGAATCCGGGTTCAAATAAATATTTCATGGAGTGAGGTTCTATCACAGGGAATAACGGAAACTGACTAAAACAAAAATGGTATCAAACAAAACCCTTTTCCTACTTTTCTGGCAAAGAAAAGTAAAAAACACTTCTATGCATCCGTTTATGGGACTCCACATCCCGCAATGGACACAACTTGTCCAAAAATGTCAAGAAGAGAATGTTTACTGAAGAGATCAAAACAGATTTTCGAGCGCCAATTTTAGCCTTTTACATCTTTTTCCGTGCAATTGATCGATGAGGCCTACACTATGTCTGTATCTGATTAAACAT
This sequence comes from Gouania willdenowi, assembly GCF_900634775.1. Taxonomy (NCBI): domain Eukaryota; kingdom Metazoa; phylum Chordata; class Actinopteri; order Blenniiformes; family Gobiesocidae; genus Gouania; species Gouania willdenowi. The sequence continues at coordinate 23,938,532 of NC_041047.1, read as the reverse complement.
TATTGTCTCCAGAAGCTTTAGGCAAAGGGTTTCTGTGGCGCCTCGACATGATTAGATGGAATAAATAAAGTATGATTGCTTTTTTAAGACAAAGAGAGGGCACCTGTTATCAGTCTAGTGCTCCCAACACAACAAACACCAACTGTCAGTTTTTGGTGTTAACACAGTTATTGAATGAGTTCATCATGTTCATGTACATCACCCATTTTTACACAGTTTTACAAGTTTATCATATACAATAGGAGACTTAATTTTTCTCTACTGACTGAAAAAGGAGCTTTTCCATGTAACTTCAGGAAGACAAGTCACCTCATTCTTTGAACAGAAGTCTGAAAACTAGAGATGTGTGAGTATGCATACGAAATTGTGTTTCGAGGCTTTTCATAGAGTTCATACCAGTGGTTGCTGGAGAGGCCTGTGTTTTTAAGGAGAGACCAGTAACATGAGCTCAAGCTCTCATTGGGAGTGAGACGACAGCCGTGGTTCTGCACCGCATTAGGAACATGCATCAGTAGATCTCTCACTTGAACCCCAATGTCAAAAACCTCTGTGATGTAAGCGAACCACACTACCCGCATGTGGGAATACTTTGTGTGCAGTCTGACATCGAATGTGTATATTGGTGTGTCTGCATGTGAGTCTATGAGACTTTAGCCCCTATTATTTATGAGCAACATATGTACAATTGTCAAAGAAGCTATCATGGGAAAAGTGTTTCAAAGGTTGGTGGGCTTACTTTCCTTTTTTTTCATTATCACGCTTTTTAAAGGCCCTCAAGGAAAATGTATGGAAATACCAGCCAATATCTGTTTATTTTCTAAATGTCAGAATATAATTTGGATGTTTATGTTCCTATCAAGTCAGTGTATGTTTTGGTCATTGGATTTTTCCGTTCAGAAAATGATATTAAAAAACGACAAAATAAGTGGTTACCCTGAGTGGTGATTCAATTTCATTTTATAAGGGTCAAGAAGAGATCAATATAACTGTAAAAAAAAAAAAACGGTTATTTTCATTTTCTAATTCTAAATTGTTTTCAAAGTAAGAGAGCGTATATTGCATATATAATATCCTTATCTGATTGGATAATCCAATGACTTAAAACATAAACTGACCCTATCACTGCCATATCCATTCATTTGTGTTAGTCCAATTCCTACGACTGGACAAAGTTACTCTGGACTCTCATGAGAAGTGGAATTGGAAATGAGAAGTAAAGTGATTTGAAGCCAAATGTGTGGAAAACAATGGGATGTGCTCCAAAATGAAAATATATGCAGTTAAAAGGCTTCGAAAACCAAAATGAAAGGCTTTACCTTCCTTCCTTATCTCACATTAAAATCACAATGCGTCGTTACGGCCCCACCTAGTTGCAAATTAATTTAACAATGTTTTAAGAGTTTGAATTGATTTGGCGCTGAAGCCCGACGATAATCACAGTAGCATATAGAGTTTGGTGTGTAAACAGTCAGTTTAATGAAACACACACACACGTCTTGTTTATATGTAATTGATTCAGCTCACAGGTAAGTCCATGGTCCATCCTGTGGATCCCGTGTTTAGTACATTGATGAGCAACGACGTGTATATTTGGCTACATACCCCATCTCTGTGTGTGTGTTTGTGTGTGTGTGTGCGTGTAGCTATGCTGCCATCTCTGGTTCTCCATTACACCACTGTTCATCCATACCAGAGGGGTTTTTACTGCAGTGATTCCAGCCTGAACTATCCCACCAAGCGCAGCACCGTACCTTCCTCAGTGCTTGTTTCTGTGGGCTTGACAATTCCGGTGCTGTCCGTAAGTCCCCCCCCCCCCCTCCCGGGGAGGCAAAGAGCGCTTGGCCATGAAAAACCATGAAGGGAGACACAGGGAAGGCTTAAGGATCATAAAGGACGCTGAGGAGTGACAATACTGTTCAACAATTTGCTCTCAAAATTTGGAAAACTGTCACTCCTTTGATCAAAGGTGTCCACGTGTGATTTCCTCAGGCTCCACCCCATGACCCTCTGGTGCCAGCATGCTCCTTGTTGTCCCCTACCCATCCTCTCCTGTTGATGTCTGTGTCACTGACCTGGTGCTTTTATGCTTTCTTCTCTCCCTCTTCCTCTCCTTCTCTCTCTTTGTGTCTTTTGTAGCTAGCCTGCCTTTCCTCGTCATTGAGACTAGCACCATAAATCCGTACCGACGCGGGTTTTACTGTTCGGACGAGTCCATCCGCTTCCCCCGAAAAGAGGGAGACACCATTAGCGATGCTGTGCTTACTGGTGTTGGCATTCTTATTGCCCTCTTCTCTGTAAGTTAATCTTCATATCTGACTTTTTGATTACTGCTTTTTCCTCAAACAAACAGGCCGTCATCAAGAGTTCATCATACTGACATTTTTCATACATTTTTTTTTTTTTAAATCTACTCCATTCTTCAGTGTTTTCCTTATAATCTCCATTCATTATTCTTCATCATCATTCATTGATCATAAAAAAAGCCATCTTAAAATGACTTTAAATGTCACCTTGGTCATGAGGTTCATCTTGTGTAAATAGTTCCAGTGAGATTCATTTTGGCTTCATTTTGAACAGTATGTTAAATTGAGGTTTTGTTTATTCAGACAAGGTTTTTCAGGAATTGCTTATCTCAACTGTCAACTGCCAGTCTTTGTCAGAGAAGTTCTGCTGATCGCCTTTAATGGTACCTTTGAAGATTCACTTCCATGTATGGTTCCAGCATATTCGTTTTGTCAAGTCAAGTTAAAAGGAACCATCAAAGGCAATCACCAGAACTCCTCTGATGAAGACTGGCAGGAGATAAAAAAATAAAAAATCCTGAAAAACCTCATCTGAATAAACAAAACCTCAACTTAGCATATTGTTCAAAAATAAGACAAAATGAATCTTGCTGGAACTATACATGGAAGTCAAGTTAAACTTCAAAGGAGCCATCAAAGGCAATCAGCAAAACTCCTCTGACGAAGACTGTCAGTTGACAGTCGAAACATGTCGGGAGATAAACATTTCCTGAAAAACCTTGTCTGAATAAACAACACCTCAACATAAGGTTCATCTTGTTTAGGCGAGTTTGTATCCCTGAGACCATGGTCAGAATCCAAAGGCAATTCCATTAGCTTTTGGCACATTTACATTGTAATATTTGCACCCAATTCCATTCCCAGTTTACCCAGCAGATGACTTTGGGTCACAGTGTTGTGCAGATAGCCACAGGCTTCCTAGGAACCTTGATTCTCACCCAAAGAACCACATAATACCTCAAATGTTGTGGCAGCATACAGAAGCGTGATCAGGCTTAGTGGAAACATGGTCTAATGACTTGTGGTGCTGTTGGTGCCACGTGGACAGGTTGGGTGATGCTTTCAGTCCCCCTTCGACTGCATTGCACAGCCCCCTCTCCAGCTACCAGACTAAGCTGTCACTTCCCCACAGTCTCCTTGTCATTAGCTGGGTGGGCACAACACACACTCGTAGACATACGCAGATCCAGCACATTGTACTCGCTCAGCTTTTTTGCTTATAAGAAAGCAGGGAACTGTGCTTTTGCTTGTTAGCTCCCTCACATGTTCACGTGTGGGCAAAGCTGGCGTGTCTCACACAGCTGTGTTCCATTAAAAGTGTCTGCTGCCATGCCGACAGCGTTATTTTAATGCTCTCATGCAGGCGCACACGCATGAACATACACATACACATACACATGCAGGCGTAGCAGATTCCAGTTGGACACCTCTTGTTTGTCTCCACTAAAAGACAACAACCATTTTGTCCTGCCAGTCTGACAGGTAAAAAATCCAATATGAGATCACGTCGGTTCACTGTTAATATTTAAATACACCCACAAGACATTATTTGTAATTCTGTTTTAATGATTAGAGATCCATGTCTGTGCCCTGAGAGTCATTCTCTGTGGGAATAATCCAAGACAGGACATAGAGGAGCAGTTTGGGGCTTTCAATGCAGATGCTGACAAGCCAAATAAACTTCTTTGGCCTGTATCAACCTCCTGTGGTTCTAATCTCCAGCTCTGATCCTAACATTTCAATGACAATAGTACATACAAACAGAGTCATACACCGTCATGCTTGTTTTCACTGGCTGTGGGACTGCCAGATGACCACCCAATGGGCAGGATATCAAGATTAACATCACCCAATAATAATACAGAAAGACAGTGTAGCTCTGTAATTATGATAATACAATTTGTCAAAAACACCTCCCCATCATTCACATTTTACTGTGAGCTTTTCACCCTCACAGTACTCAGGAATCAGTGGCTTTAAGATGGGCAGGTAAATATTTTTCTTAGAGATTAGGTGAAGGGAAAGTCAACCAAGAGTCAAGACTTGTATTGAAAGAGGAAGGAAAGGGAGAGCAGCCAATCCATCAGGTACCCTAGGAAGTATGGATTTGATTGGCATCTCCTTGCCTTGAGGGTTAGCTAGGTCAGTGTAAGCCTCCTCAGTGTACATGAGCTTTTTCTGTGGGGGCCCAAATTTACATAAAACAAGGAAGCCAGACTACCAGGAGAGACAGGGTTTCCCGCTGGACCTAAAAGTCAAAGAAGACGGTATTACGCCTTCAAATATCAAAGTCAGGTCAGACACATATTCATTATTTACATTTCCTGCATTTGACATCATAACATTACACAACCCTCATAGATAGCTGCATCATATCATTGAGCCAAGCGCACTATTGTTCGAACATCCAAACTGCCTAAGGGAAAGGCAGGCCATGCTCATTTTGCATGTTTGTGTGCAACTCTCACGCATTACCATTCTTCCTGTCTGCCCTTCATTCATCCTTTATACTCCATTTGTCTTTTCAATCTGGGAATAAATTATGTTTTGCATGATACACAGCTAGATATTATTGTTATATTTCCAAGCTTTAAGCATAAGCAGCATTGCCAAGCAAAATGTAATTGTTTCTGAATATACCTTGAATAACTTGATTCTCTCTTCAGATTGTCATCGGAGAATGCTACAGGATTCACCAACTGCACGAGGGAACAAAGTCATTTATTTCGAATCCCTACGTCGCAGCTCTTTATAAGCAGGTCAGCTCTACCCCTTTACTTTCCAATCCCTTGCCTTTTAAAGAATTGTTATTTATTAAGGTTGTGCTAAAGTGACTACACAAAGAATAATAATTCAAGATATTTGATAAACGTGTGACATCTGAGCTGCACTGTATATTAGAGGGCAAAGTTTTATAAATATAGACGGATTTAATCTTTTTATTTTTGCTTTGTTTGAAGATATTGTCTCTGACTTTCAAGGCTGTTTTTTTGCTGGGGTTTTGTCTGGAATTTATCAGGGATGTGATTAGTTTAACTGTGTTTAAAGCTTTGAACCCTAATAATTGTTTTATTAGATAAAATCATAGTGTCAATGAAACCAACATCATTCACAAGGAAAAAAGACTAAAATTGCCACTTGAAAGTTTGTTTTCATTTCCACCGTAAACACTCCGTTTGTTGACATTTTCTTGCACTGCATTATGGGATGTGGAGTCGTGGAGACGAATGCATAGAAGTGTTTTTACTTCATTCTGATATAAGATGGTGTCAAATGAATCACTGTCCTTCACAAAGTAAGAATGAAGTAAAAACACTTCAATCTTACCCTTTTACCCATTCCTTTACAGAATTCCATATCCCACAAGGCAATGCTCGAAAAGTGTTTAGGGCGGAGATGAAAACAAACTTTCAAATGGCAATTTCAACCTATTTCCTTTCTTTTTGGAGTAAATGATGTCCGTGTCATTCATTTAGGACAGTAGTGTCAAATTAATTTTAGTTCAGGAGCCAAATATGAACCAGTTTGATTTCAAGTGGTGCACAGATTATAGGTGGAAAAACAAGAAATTTCATAAGTAACTCATTGGCTGCCAGCCATTTTCAGAACAGATACCCCCCTCACTGCCTGCCACTTTAGAGCATTTTGACTGATTTTTAAAGACCGACAGAATATTTTGTACTATAATCTGAAATCCAAAACCAGATTCTGAAAGATTAGACTCTCTACTTTCATCAGACAAAATAATTTTGTTTCTACAAACAACACTGAGACCGGGCTTTTGATGGCAAAATTATTATTATATTATATTATATATTATTACCTGAGTTTTACCATATTTTGGCCTTCCTCCAAGTAGCCCCCCCCTTAGTCTCCACACACGCCCTGCTCACCGACATGCCGATTCTCACCGCTTGCCCCGGGTTGTTGATCGTTTTTCTCTCATGATCGCGACACGCTCAATAGTCCACTAAGGTCCACACATGCTCTGCTGAGTGTGAGCTGCTGGATACTTCACCATCAACTCTCGTAGCGCCATTTTCTGCCTCTTCACTGGCTTTTCCCTCCCCGGTGATGGTGCACATCACGGCTAATCTCTCATCCGAAGGTGCACTGCTGCCACCTACATGGCACCAGTTGGTCACTACATCATAGTACAAGGCTGATATTCATGTGAGAGCTCCGTCACACTGTCTCTTAGCAACTCCCGTTGAAAAACACAAATGACGTATACTGTATATACGTCTTTGGCAGCGAGTGTTTGGATTTGAAATGACGTAAATTTACATCAATGGCAGTGAGTTAATGTGCACTAGTTTTTTGAAAAATTGAGAGTTCTCTCAACAATTTGCTTTTAAAATGATTGCCATCAATATTGTAAAGTTTATTTGAATTTGTGTATTTATATGGAGTGTAGCAGCTTTAAATTATTGATTTGTGTGTCAATATACCAATAAGTTTGTTTTTGTTTGGCTTGAATTTGTCAAGTTTGTAGTTTCAGGATGTGACTTAAAACTTAATAAAAACATAATAACATTCTTATGTTACTTATACAGTTCTCCATTGATTGTGCTCCATTATTGAATATGTGTTCATTCTGCAGTTGGGCGTGTTCCTGTTTGGCTGTGCTATTAGCCAGTCAGTCACAGACATCGCCAAGGTGTCAGTGGGCCGGATGAGACCTCACTTCTTAGATGTGTGTCGACCAGATTTCTCCACCATCAACTGTTCACTGGGATATATCACCAACTACACCTGCACTGGTGATGAGAGTGACGTCCAGGAGGCCAGGTTTGTACTAAATTAAAAATCTAAATTTTTGCTATGCTTGAGTTTGTAAAAGGAGAAAAAAAAGTTCACCCAAAACAATCTCTCTCCACAGAAAGTCCTTCTTCTCGGGACACGCCTCGTTTTCATTATACACCATGCTGTATCTTGCTGTAAGTAACCATTATGCTTTCCCAACACACTCATGTTTATAGATAAACACACATGTGGATGATCACAGAAACAAGGGCTCTCAGATTGTTAAAGGAGTCGTGGGAAGAAAGCTTGGCGCTTAGTACAAGACCCCCTGCTTTGTAAAAGAGGGATACTTTGTTCATAGATGAAGCTCCACAGTTCCCTGGATTCTTTTTTTTTGCTCCATTGAGGAATGGATGGATGCACTCCACCTGTTTTCTTTAAAACAGCTGCTCATCCACTTCCTGTCCTCTCCCAGCAGCCTCCACTTCCCTGTCCGGCTCCACCTGTTGTGGGCGCCTGGTGGGGCTTAGCACCATTTTATGCTTTAAAGAGTTTAATTACACACAGAAACACACAGTCATGCCTCCCTGCTCTTTTCCTCTCTTTTGCCATCTGTTTACACACAACAAGCTTCAGCCCCACTTTGCATTCTGCACAGCACACAAATGAGAGAAGAGAAAATCCTTGTTTTGCCTGGCTTGTTTACAAGGTAGTCCTGGTTCTCACGGTGGACTGACATTTCAAGTATTTTGTGCTTTTGCCATGCTGTGTGAATGTCCGGGTATTTCCCAGCCTCTGGGAGAACCTGGATGTTTTCTGCGGTTCAGATTGTGAGTATGAGTGGAATAGAAAGCAAAAAAACTGAATGGAGATGGTCTTTGTCCAGGCCACAGTGACACATGAGGCTCTGACCAACGCTCCAGCTGTGGCCAACACAAGAGCAGAGCTGGAGGTTTCTGTCCTCAAGGAGAGGAAAAGTTAAGACTCAAGGGTTTTGTGGGAGAGGCTTTCTGAAAAAGAAAAAAACATTGAATTGCATAAGCTCAAATATGCACCTTTAATTTCAGTTTGATGCAGAGAAAAACATCTGATACAATCCAAACTTTATTTGCATCCCAAAATTAAAATAATAATAAAAAAAAATGTATGAAAATGATTGGTAACACTTTACTAGTTTTATACATAAAGGCTGACATTACACTGTCATTATTGGGAAATGACACCTGTCATTAGTATGAACAAGGTGCTCAACATAGCTCCAAAGGTATCATTATTTAGTAAAAGCTGCCATGATTTAGCGAACGACACTTAATGACAGCCTTCATGACACCTTATTCATGCTAATGACAGCAGAATGTCAGCCTTATGTATAAAACTTCAAGTAAAGTGTGACCAAATTAGTTGTTGCCATCCTGCCTAAAGATAACATATTTCCTTGAATTTAAGGAACTACAAACAATTTTTGGGCTCTGATTCTGAACCAAATTAAAACCAGTCTTTATTTCAGTATAGACCTACCTACCAGTTCAAAATTTGGTTTCAGAATAGGAACTAACAGAAGTCCATGATGTGGAGTTTTCATTCAGAGATCCAAAGATTGGACCCCTGAAGAATAACAAATCAAAACTGTCACTTTTTGCTCTGGAGTAAAAAAAACAAGCTCTTCAATGTGTTTGTTTTGTTCTTAGTTGAGGCACAATTCTCTCCTTGAGCACAGACAGGGTTTATCAGTCATTTCTTCAGTCTCCCCTTCAGCCTTGAACAGCGTTTTGCTATCTGTTGCTTCCCAAGTGTGGCAGAGTCGCTTTGACAGGGTGTCTGTCACCTCGTCCTCTGTCTCACTGTCTGTTAATGTCTGTGATGTGACTGTGAGGCCCTTGGTTTCCCTTCAGTGCAGCTGTTATGACAGAATGGTAGAAACACACTGGTATCAGACTCACACATTGCTATACAAATAAAAGCGTTTGTATTACTTCTTGTGTCCTACTAAGGAAGATTTGTTTTGTCTATAGTGAGCATGTAGCATCTGTCAATGCTTCTCCTACTCATGAGCATAGGACTCCATGTTCGTGCCTAAGGAAGTCCTCCTGAGGCTGTTAATGCTTAAATGAAACCAATGTTTTCTTTGTGATATAAAAGATTCCAGCCACAGCTATGCTTTCATGAAATGAAAGAAACCAACTGATGGGACCAGGCGTGTGAATCGAGCCCTTGTATTCATTCTATCACACTTTGTTGTGCTTATTCCCGTTTCCTTTCATTTAGTGCTCACTTTGACTTAAAAAGGACTGATGGAGATGATTTCTTGGATTCTTACAGAAACCACCAGACTCTGTGTCGCTTCTGTCTCCATGTGTCATGGAAACCAAGTGGGGGCTTCTTTTAAAGGAGTTTGTTGTTGTTGAGATTAAAATATCTGGAACTAATTCTATGCCCATGATGATGATGAGGACAGTCATGGAGCCTTTTGAAATAGGATTTTAAGAAGACCTTTTAAAAGGTCATTTATTCTCCAATATTGTGTGTATTGTCTACAAATGCGTGTGTATCGACTGCTGCTGAGAAGCACTATGATGTTTGGGTTTACCATCATTTGCAGGAGTTTTCCAGGCCCGATCTTGTGATTTTAATTTTAATTATAATTTTATTTTGGCAGTCTTCAGAAAAAAAAAAAAAAAAAAAAAACAGAACAAAAAACACTCAATTATCTAACTAATCAGCTGAAAAGGTGTTGTTTGAAGCAAAAGCTTATATACACCCCATCCCAAAAACAAAACAAAACAAGGCTCTCTAGATAATATAAACAAATATTATAATGTTACTAGTTTTACAATACACATTCAATACATATTCTGCACAAAATGTTATATATACAGTTTATACATGCACATCCATATGTACACATTTACACTCATACATGTATACAAACACACGCTTGTACATAATATTAATAATATACTATTTAATATTTACTACACTAATTACATTTTTAAAATAAAATATTGTGTGGCAATATTTAAATTAATATATATACTATTTACTACACAAATTTCATCAATTCGATTTTAAATATAAACAGTGTGACAATGTTTAAAATAATATTATCCTCTATCACAATACATACATTTTATTATCTTTATTAAGTTTTGATTTCTTTTCGTCAAAGCTTTCTTACATCTAGGCGGACTAAAGGCTGATCCATAGCCTGTTTCAGTTTTTTTTAATGGTACCACAGCACTTATCTACCAACTCAAAACCACGACAGAGGAAGCCTGAAGTCCAAACATCTCTGCTTTGACTTGAAGGGAGGGGAAGCATCATTTCCTCTGCTTCCGTGAGTAGAAGATCAGCGACTGAACGTCATAGAGGAAGTGTGAGAAAGACTGAGGTCCACACCTATAGGAGTAGCACTACTTTAGTAGAGGGTGGCTGCATGAGAGGCACTGTGGCTTTCTGTGTGTTTTACTGCACTGCTTGATAAAAATAAAAGTTGGGTTGGTTGACCTTGCGTGAGCTTTGTCCTCCCATGCCTTGTTTCTGGGTGTGAGAGACAGGAAGTTAAAGGGTATAAGCGTGGTGCTGAAACACAGGATGTCTGAGAACCCAGGGCTGACCTCAGAGCCGTGCGTGCAAGTGAGGTTAAAAAAAGCTTGTGTTTGCACTCGTGTAAAGTGCTGAGGGTGACCTTGAGCTTTATTGTTCCTGTTTTGGTTCTGCTCCATCTTAATCATCACCCAGATACTGGACCCAGTCTGCAGGCAAAGTGAGGGGCTGCATCCGCTTTGTCTTCTGTTTTCTCTAACATGGAGTAAAGAGTTCATCCCATCAAAGTGTTAGAACACGTGTATGTGTGTGTATTCCACTGGCCTTTTTTGGTTGTGCTGTTTTTACAGCTGGGATGTTGTACAATGAGGCAATCCTGTCTGGATCTCAGGCAGTTTGTGTGTGTGTGTGTGTGTGTGTGTGTGTGTGTGTGTGTGTGTGTGTGTGTGTGTGTGTGTGTGTGTGTGTGTGTGTGTGTGTGTGTGTGTGTGTGTGTGTGTGTGTGTGTGTGTGTGTGTGTGTGTGTGTGTGTGTGTGTGTGCGTGTGTGTGTGTGTGTGCGTGTGTGTGTGTGTGTTAGTGCACAAGCTTGCTTGTCTATGCAGGTGTGGCAAGCTTGCTTGCATTAGTTCAGTCTAGACAATAATAATAGACACACACACTGTGTTTAGGGTCCAAAAGCCTGCACAACATTTAATAACACACACAAAACTCCAGCGTTGTGCATAATTATATTATAATTAGTAAAAAAAAAAAAAAAAAAGTTAATATGTTTAACTAGGTTTGTTGCTCCATGTTTACAATTTATTATTGCAAGCGCCAAAGTTATTACACAGAAAGTCAACCCAGGGTTGGGGTCAATTACAATTACGTCTTAAATTATTCATGTTCAGTTACAACTACATTATGATTACGGTGACCAGCATTTTTCCAATTCCATTTCCAGTTAAAATTGTAATTATTCCACTGAACTTCAATTACATATACAATGTCAATTACTAAATTGAATTCATTTAATCCCAACCACTGAGCCTTTAATAGACAACCCCATAAAATGTAACCTTCATCTTGTGTTAGCTTCTTCTTGTGTTAGCTTTCTGTTAGCATCTCTAATGATTATCGGTCGGTTTTGACCCAAGACTTAAATAAGTATGTAAGTATGTAACATACACTAAAATATATTTTATTTCATCCAATTTGTTTCTCATCTCTTGGTTACCTTGCTTGGCTTCCTTATCTATAAAAAAATATTAGTATAATGTCTTTAATGAGGGTGCCTGAGCCTTTTTTTTGTCAGTATACCCCTCAACAGGTAGCATAGCGTAACAGGTAGTGGGAAAACTTGATATGAAACATAGTTTAATAATTGTTAATTACACATGTGTAAGCCATAGAACTCTAACATGGTTCCCCAGTTTTGCGTTTTGATTAAATTGTTGTTTTTATACAATATGCGTGCTAAATACAATTACAAAGTCAAATATCTGAACTCAATTACAATTTGCTTATGATTACAACAGTTACAGATGTTTAGTTACAATTATAATTATGCCATAATTGTAATTAATTATAAATTATACGATTACAATTGTATTTGACCCCAGTTTTCAACTGTATCCAAATGTTTACTATTAAAGTGCTAAATGAATCACCAGTTTGTAAATAAGACCTTGTTTGACTTTAAGGTTTAATTCTGAGTATCTGAAGTATCTGTCAGTACTTAAGCTTCATTTGGTGCCTTACGATTGTGTATTCTCACTTTTTTTTCTACCTCTTTCCTGTTCTTTTACAGTTCTACATCCAGTCCAGGTTTACGTGGCGCGGCGCTCGACTCCTCCGCCCATTGCTCCAGTTCACCTTGCTGATGATGGCCTTCTACACTGGCTTGTCACGTGTCTCAGACCACAAACATCACCCGACTGATGTGCTTGCAGGCTTTGCACAGGGAGCCCTGGTGGCCTACTGCATAGTGAGTGCAAACACCACCAACACAAAGCACCCTACATACAAAGAGTTAAGATATGTTTATATACATATAAATGCATAGCTACATTCAAAAACAGTTGTCGAACTGTAAGGACAAAAAGATCAAACTGTGCCCTTTTGATGAATGAATTAGAGAAGCATTTCAGACACAAATCTTTATTTCCTCAAAAACAAACTGTTGTGGTTGGAAAGGCTTATAAAGTTGAGCCCTAAGCTTCTGCAACCCGACAGACTGAAATTTTTTATTTCCCACACGAGCATTAGTTTCATAGTATGATGAGTTAAAACGAAGAAAAACACCTGAACCTAAAGAGGTAAGATATTTGATTTCCTGGTCTGCTATAAGGGTGAGTATAAAGGCCAATATTATGATATTACAGATATTGTACTTGAACAAAATTTCCCTCAATGAGATTTTCTCTTGTGATGAAATGAATCACTATGGAAAACTCATCAATATCATATGATTGATAATTAGAAAGACAGAAAATCTGGCCCAATTTTAAAAGTTATGTATTGTTAGTTGGAGAAGATAATTGAAAGTACATTTTTGGTCATGCCAAAAGTGTTCAGCCCCTTTAGAGCCAACACAGACCTTATGTATTAAGTAGAGATGGGCTATATCATTGGCCCACCTATCCACCGATATTAAATTATAAAGTGTAATGTCAATCTGCACTGGTATCAGTTTTTCTACAGATATTGAAAAACCGATATGTGATAAATAACATAAATAAATGATTAAATAAATAAAAATAAATATGCCAGTTTTTCCATTACTTAAGTTGAATAGGTATTGGTATTTTGCCTTGATGTCTATTTGTGGAATACATTCAGTGGGGCATCACATCAAAAGTAGGCTTAAAGTAGGCAAAAACCTAATATTGAACATTCCTAGTATTGCGTCGAGCTACAACTAAACCCTAACCAGCCCTGAATGATTCTACTGAAAAACATACCATTATTAGCTAAGTCTATTAAAGTAAATAAAGGTTTTTCTGCACATTTAGTTCTTTGCACATATCTTTTTCTCCTCTCTGTTTTGGTGAAAAGGAGAAAATAATATCGCTGGAAAGTGCAGCAAATAGGATTTCCTCTAATGAATAACACATTGCATGAGGCCAGGCTTGAACTCAGAAGTGTCTGTGTGATGCTGTTGGTGTGGATCCATGTGCTGCAACCTTCCCTGGCTTTTTTTGTGACATACACTCACAGCGTTTGCCAGAAAGTTCTTGTAACCCTCGTGATTACACGCAGCTCGACGGAGCCAAGGAAAATTGAATTTAGGTCGGGAAGAAAATAGAGAGTGTAAAAAGAGAAGCAGTGGATTAGCCTTTGAAACAGGAATGAAGCTCCTAATTATTTCTTCGTTTTTTTTTCTCTCCTCATTTTTTTTTTGTGGCTCTCGTTGTATCAGCACAGCAGGCTATACTGCTAAATGCTGCCCCACACACACACACACACACACACACATCCAAGCAAGGTACTGGTAAGCAACCTATTTCTTTCTTCACAATCCAAATCATAAATGTGGAAAGAATTAGGGTTATAAAACTTAGTGAGCCTTCGTTCTGGCGCCTAAGAAAACGTTGGCACGTACGAATGCGCATCCACACGCACACGTACACATACACACCGAGGCCCGAGCACAGCATGGCAGGGCTTTTTAAACGCCACGATTAATAAAGGATTTGAGGTTAGAAATCAGTGTAACAATAGACTTCTCCACTCAGTGCTATTCCGACATCGGCCATGACAAGTGGAGGGAAAAAAGATGGTTGCAGAAATGCACTCAGTGAAAGAGGTCAACCTCCTCACAGGCAGATCTGGCAGGAGGAGTGAAGGGAGGGAAGTGACAGGAGAGAGGAGCCTTGTCTACATCTTGGCTCGGGATAAGCGTGAGTTTAATCCAACTCAACGATTCCACTACAGCCCTGCATTCACAGAGAGTGGGAGCGTATTGCGCACATACACACATACACAAGGACATATTCACATTTTCACTAACCCACAGTCAAACCCCTGCCGATCCAGCCAATGAGGTTAGCGTTACAATCCCTGACGCCCTCTGATTTGCCCGGGTTTGAGCAGATGCACACATTACGCACATCTGTGAGTACTTTAGTTTGGTTCTTCTGGCCTCTCAGTAAGCAGCAGAGCAGAAAGGACCTGACAGCAGATGAGTGCAGCAATGATGGAGGACGTTAAGAAGCCCGTTCAGGCTCAGAAGTGCCAGGAAAAGCACTGAAACTAGGTGTGAGAATCTTTTTGATCTGAACTTAGCAGCAGCTCAAGTTTAGTTATGATTCTAAAATGGAAAAAAAGCACTGTATGATTTGTAACTGTTTTGGTTTGTTTCGTCCAGCCCTTTAGAGCATCCATTTCAGCCAGCAGGAGAAATTAGCAATGACAGAGAAAACATGAATCATTGAGTAAATGAAACTCAACAATATTTGCAGGGACTTATATCACATTATTGCAGTCATTTTTATTGTTAAACAGTTGAAAAAACTTAAAATTCTTACATAATCCTTCTATTTTCCTAAATTATGACATAATATTTCCCTGATTTAAAAAGAAATTGGTCACAAAATCTCGAAAATGTGAAATGAAGACCCTGTTGTGACGAAGGCAGAAGCGCCGAAGCAAAACTGGCACATGCGCATTTGCGGGGAGAGGAACTAGCTGGGCTACCGCTATTAGCATAGCTCCGAATCATAGCTCCGACGCAGGAGGATGGTTAACGTGCCCTTAACTCGCATTCTCGTGTTGCATTACTATCCCAAAAAGAAAGTTTTCACCAGCGGAGCCTTGCTGTTGTTGTTATAGCAGCGTCTCTGCGGTGCATGCCGATGACGACATCATCATTTGTTACAGTGTGATTGGCTAAAACAAATCATGGTGGACAGGCGCTTTGTCGCCCAATCAACTTCCAGCATTCTGTTCATGTCCCTACCTGGTTCTTAAAGGATTCGTCAGACGCAGACCCAGATTGATGTGGAGAACTCGAGTTAGAGGGAGGGGCTACACATCAATCTGGCTCTTGCCAGGTTCCCGTATTTGGCCCCTGAACTAAAATGACACCCCTGGTTTAGAGCTTCACTACTTTGTAAGCCAGACATTGATTTGTCTTCAGAATTTGTATTTAAATTATCATTTTTACATTCAAGAATTTTAAGTTGGTTCCATCAAAAAAACTGTTGTCATCAAATTTACATTAATTCAACACTTTTTAAATGTTTATGATGGTCTACACTCCTTAGAAGTGAAATTTCTCTTTTCAAGCTATTTAAAACAGTCCCAGAGGTACTTATTCAACTCCCAAACAGAGTAAAACTAACATTAAAGGATTCAACAAGTACCTCTATGGACCAACTAACTGGTTTTGTCACTCAAAGGCTTACTTTCTTATTAAAGGTCCCATATCATGCTATTTTTCACCCATCTTCATTTGTTCTAAGAACCCCAAAAACATAATATTAATATTAATACTTGTTTATTTTCCCAAACCCGCCTGTTTTCCAGAGTTTTAGCCTCTGAAAAGTCACTTTCTGAGCAACTCTAAACAATCAGGCTGATTTGCATCCTACTTATGCATATTCATTAGTAGGCGTGTCTATAGATGGGACACTGACTTCCTCCTCCTCGCACGGTGACATAGGGCCAGAGGACGGCCCGCCCTCCTCCCATCCACACGAGACAGAGTGTGGGGGCGGGGCATTCACCGGTACATACATAGACTGTAGAAAATACATACATAGCACTGCGCAAAGGACGCTGAAATGCTCACATTTGTGGGCGTGTCTGTTTACTTATGAGAGAGCTTCCTGGAGGCGCGGCTCAGTGCCACGTCAAATTCGTCATCAAAGTGGGAACGCGTCATCAAATTGGAGCGAGGTGTTTGGGCTCACCCTGTAGTAAGAAAGGAGCAGATCACCCTCTGACTAATGATTGAGGGAATCAATGAAAAAAAACACTTTGGGCACGTGTATGAAGCCCAAATAGTGCTTTAATCATGTTTAACGCACAGAAAAGTTGATTTAGCTTAACATGGGCCCTTCAACTCTCATATAATATTTTTATTTTTTAATGCGATTGGTGCTCGTTTTACTCCCAAACCAAATACCTGTTGGAATTAAACAACCAACAGCTGACCAAATTTGTAATAAACACCCCAACACTACAGTAAATACTGTCTTTTCACAATATGTTTAAAATACACAGTTGATCATATTTCTTAAGTGAACTTCATTAAAAAACCTTTACTTAGGTTAAAATTGTCATTGTTTTTTTATATGACTGAATGAAGGAGCACAGAAAGATCATACCTGATGTTTCCTACCAGTCACAGTGACCTACTTTTCAACTCGTGTGATGTTTAAGAACAAAACGACCTTTTGCAGCAGGAAGCAGCTGTCAGGGAGGAAGCTTGGCCACTCCTCATGTTTTTTGGAGTTCATTGTCATTAGTTTAGTTAAGTTTAAAGTTTGTTTTTTTCCTTTGAAGATAAACACATGAACTGGCTGAATAGTCTGGTGCTTACTACCAGCGTAGAAGCAGGACATATTCTCCAAAGACAAAGGTAGACATGCTTGTTTATTAGTCACATGCTGTGACTAATAAACAAGCATTACAGTCAGTCTCAACATTAGTTTAAAGAGTTTACCCTGCATTCCCTGAATAACCTGCAAATACTATGATTGATATTTCCTAAAGTTTAGGACAAAAAGAGAAGAATGGAAATCCTATATACACTGTAGGTGTACATGTTCTTAGTCAATTAATAATAATAATAATAATAATATCTTACATTTTATATAGCCCTTTTCAAAAATCTCAAAGACACCTTACGATTAAGTGATTGTAATTCTCGTACATGTTGTAAAAACCACACAAATTAAGCAATTATTAATTATTTTTCAATATCTAATAATTGAAAACATTTATCAGCCTTTTTTCTTAAAACTTTTTCACCCTAAAAACATTTTTTAATACTGTAGGTCCTAAATCTTTAGATACTGCTTTTGTTTCAACCTAAGATGCTAAATTTTTTTTTGGTTTTGTTTTTTTTACGTCAATAAAGGCACATTAGTCAGTGTTTTTTTTTCTTCTTAGTCATTTCCAGTATAATTTCCTACTGGTTAGTGTGTCGACTTCCTGTCTGACTCAACTCCTTTTTGTGTCAGTCAGGATTTCATTAGTGGTTAAAATATGACATGCATGCAACAAACACAGAGTACACATACGCGTAAGTAGGTGTGTGTGTGCGTGTGTGTGTGTGTGTGTGTGTGTGTGTGCCTTTCTTACCATTGATGGAAAGTGCTGACGTTGCCTCTTTCAACACAAAGGGTCTGCAGAAAGTGTATGTGTGTGTGTGTGTCAGTGCGTGTGTGTGTGTGTGTAGATGGCACACAGGAAGTTGGGAGGCGGCGATAAGCTCATGACTAAGGCGGTTCAGAGGTGATGGTTTGCAGTTTGAGTGTCACAGCAGAAACGCCCGCTCTGATTGGACGTTGTGCATCCTGATGGGAAACAAGTTTGAAGTGTTTCCCATGACGACTCGGTTCACGCTCACAGATATGATGTCATATCGAGCTGAAGCCGTCTCGTCAATGTGTCTCGTATCTAATAGTGTTTTGGAGACAAAGAGTCTATTTAAGTGTCTTTGGGTCACCAGTAAAGGTCAGTGTACGCTCAGTAAATGCCAAGCTGTAATAAAGGCTAATGTCTTTGTTTCGATCAACATTCAGAAAGTCAGAAAGAGACACTCTTTTGTTGTATAAATAGATCGGTGACACCATGTCGCCCTTTTTCAATGAAGAAAGATGGACAGTGAACGACCACTTTTTCCCCCTCAAGAGTGATGCCCACTGTGGATTTCCCCTGGAACTGCTGCCCATCTGGTTCATGATGTTTCATCATTTCTATTAATGACAATGAACAAGATAAATAAATATCTGTTATTTCAAGTTGTATTCCTCAGTATTGCATTTGTAGTGCATTTGAATCTTATAGCCATAATCCAGGGATCCAGCTACTTCATAGGTCTACTATATAGTCCAAGGGGCTACCAGTTAGAAAATCACTTCTTAAATACCAAATGTCAACAGTTTCACTTTATTTAGAGGCTAAGATAATAAGGAAGGCTAGCAGTACCTTAAAAAAGTAGGAAGTGTTTAAACATGAGTAATTTATGCAGTTGTTTTCTAACTGGTAACTGGGGCTACCAGTTAGAAAATCACTTCTTAAATACCAAATGTCAACAGTTTCACTTTATTTAGAGGCTAAGATAATAAGGAAGGCTAGCAGTACCTTAAAAAAGTAGGAAGTGTTTAAACATGAGTAATTTATGCAGTTGTTTCATTGTCATTAAATTCCATTGATAATGATAATCTTCCTATTGTACTGGCTATTAACAAATAACTTTTAACCAATCGTATAACATGTAACATTTGAAAAATGTTAAAATGATGTCATATTTTACAAAAATCCACCTTGCACTCCTAAATATACTGTATATCTTACATATATCATAGTATATATAACATGCCACCGACCATACAACGAATCTCCAGGACTTAAAAACATTTGTCTCAATGTTTCAGTGAAAATAAACATTTAAAGATGGTTCATTTATCAGGTGCAGCAGTATTTTACTAAGTTCTCGCTACAGCTGTCATTTGCATTTATATTTGAATAGTTTGAATCCTGGAAAGTAAATTCTAGATGGAGCTCATTGGTGACTAGAGCTCCTGCGGGCACCTCACATGGTTCAGGCGGGCTACCTGGTGCCCACTGGCACCATGTTGGTGACCCCTGCCATGATGTGTGGGTTGCTGTGAGCAGGTTTACTGTTCATTTCTTGATGATTCTCTCCCTCTTTATTCTTCAGATCTTCTACGTGTCCGACCTGTTTAAGCCCAGGGTGAAAGAGGCCACACCCCCACCTTCTCCGGTCAAGAAGGAGTTGCTCCCTTCATCCGACATCATCGATAGAAACAACCACCACAACATGGTGTGAGCCGAAACCACATCGACTTCCTGTGACCGAGGAGCCAATCAATGCGCTGCTCGCCTCCCATCGGACAGTAGAATGTAGCCACGAGAGACTGTAGCTGCGTCTTGAATGACATCCTCCATTTTTTTTGCAGTGCCCAGAAAGGCACTTTTTGGACTAGGGTGTCAGATTTGAGATTTGCACAGCAGAGTCCACTTTCACTATCTGAATTTACTATGTACTATAGCTACTAATCAACTCTTGAGCCCACACTTGTAAGCACAAAAGGAAAGGAATTCAAAGCCAAAACACAAAATTAACTCTGAGATTGAAGACTTGACAGGCAGAGTGGAGGGTGTGGAGGTGTGATTGAAGTGTAAACACATATAAACATATGAAGAACAGAAGTGAAAACAGGACAATCCCTTGCCCAGGGAGATTTCCCATGAAGACCTGTCTCTGAATTCTCTGTGGCCTTGGATCACAGTAGGAAAACAACTTCCCTAAGATGTGGGAAGGATATCACTGCAATACCCAGCAGCACAGATTTATTCACAGGTTACAACATATAACTTATAGCACTGTTTTCACTTCATTGTCCATGATTACCACTCGCTGCCTGAAATGTCGAACTGAAAATCCTTGATTGTGCTGAAACCATTAAACAGAAATGCTGACTACTAGAAACAAACCTAGCTTGGGGTTTCTAAACACCACCTATGAGGTGCTAAAAAGCAGCCATTTCAATCTTTTTCCAATTATAAACTTCAATCTTCAGGCTGTCGTACCTCTTAGTCTAGACCAGCACATCAAGCTTTTTGCAGTGGACTTCCAGAGCAGCCCAAACCCGGGATTTTGCATTTCTTGAGTTAGATGTAGTTAAATGGCGATCAATTCTGTGGAGAAAGGAAGATCTCCCATCACCCGTACAAGGGACGTGGCTGTGCCATGTCACTCTGAGGAGTTGGGGCCGTTTGTCTGGTTTTCCTAAAAATGACAGAATGAAGGGGTGTGGTCGGTCACCGTGGAAAGAGGGTGACAATTTACAGCTAAGCTGGCACAATACTTTGGGATGATAATGGCTTTTTCCGCTGGCAGGAGGAGCTTTCACCCACCCAATCACTCATTGGCAATTGATCTGTGTGTGTTTGTGTGTGGAACAGTCTTGTATGGTGACGCTTTAGCTTGTACATGTACATCAATGTGAGTGCAATTGCGTGCGTGCCTGTGCATGAGCGCTGTGCCCTGTGAAAAAGGAGCTTCCTCTTGATAAACTGTGTGTCAAATGAAACGATTGTGTGCGAGCATGTGTGCCACTGAGTGTCTGAGAGGAAGAGAGCATTAAAAACTGTGGATCTAATATTTCTATTCTCTCTACTGAGAAGCATTTTATGCATTACATGTCTATAGCCTGTATATTAACTAACAGATGTACAGTACCACATACACAAGTCCTTTTTACAGCCTCCTCTGATATCTTGTTCTATGAGCTCTCTCTGCCACGTTGCACATCCTTCTCCTTGTATAGACCGTCCTATCATTTCACAAAGCCCTTTTTCTCATTTTTATAAATCTATCAAATTATATAAATATTGTATAGCTCACTAAACTCTAACGTGTTTCTTAGCATGTTTAGGTGTATCCACTATGATTACAGACCTGTGTTTGCTACAAAATGCTGCTTAAAAAAAGCATTGACTGACAGATTTTTGTATCTCAACAACTATTGTAGAGTGTAATAGTTATATTTGTAATATGCATTCAAAAGTACGCTCACAATTGTATTAAAGTTCATTATTAGTATTTTTGTATTGTCTTGTTTTTTTTGTACAAATGAATTAGCAACAATGCTTTTTTTCCTTCTCCTAATTGTACTTAGCTTCATTTGTTTTTAAATAAAAAGGTTCTCATAAGCATTTACTTTGACTGTTGAGTTATATCCACTAAAGATTATTCTGTGCTGCTGAGTGAATGGATATTTGTTTTCATTTCACACCTCATAGTCTTTATTTTCCTCTGCTTGCGGGCCAACAATTACAACCATATTGATCAATAGGCTTTTATTTATTCCTTCAGATATGTATAACTAATTACACAAACGCTGGTATACGTAGAAATATCCCCCCAGATTTGATGTGGTGGCCAGATAAGCTTCAAAATGAACCGTAGCAAAAGTTAGGCCTGTCCCTACTTGTGTTAGTGAAATTATCAAAGTCACTGACAGTTTCTCTGGCCAAGGTTAATTTAATTTAAATCAATTTGTTCATTTATTTATTTAGCACACATTAAAAAAGTAACAACGTTAAAGGTGCAAAGAGGGAACAAAACCCAAAGGGCTTGTATAAAAGAGATTTGCACCCAGATTTAAAATGTACACATGCATTAAAATAAAACCAAATGGCCTATTGATGTCTAGCATGTGAATGTAAAAGCTATAAACTGTAGTTTGTATGATAGCTCCTAAGTAATTTTATACAGTAGATATCTTTAGTCTTGGGCTTTCATAATTTTCCTGTGGACACAGAATGAACTTTAATTGGAAAAAAAAAAAAGATCAACAATAAGTCTAAATAAGAAAAACAAAATCAATACATCACGTAAAATCATGTCTTACCAATAGATTTGACAATGTCTCAGATGTGATGCAGTTAACCTATCATTGGCCAGCACTGGGTCACATGGCTGAAATACTGCAACTTCAGCCAATTACAATCCCTATAATTTAGCGTCATTACATAGGCAAGATGGTGCTGACCATGGGCTGGGGTCAATCACATTTTATATATATATATATATATATATATATATATATATATATATATATATATATATATATATAGTTCTGTTTGCCTTACATCTAAAATGTGGGTGTTTTTCCACATTGTTGTTTTTTTCCATGCCTTAATGCATTTTCACTCCAGTTTAAGTCGTTTTTTGATAGACTTATCTTAGTAAAAAGAAACAAATTCTAAATTTTCAAAGTTTTATGCCTTGGCACTAACAGTTTTTATACAATCTCCATGCCAATTACAATTGTAAAGTACGGTGGCTGGGAAGTGTCAGGTGAATGCATTTACAGAAACAAACACAAATGCAAACCGGCCACAACGGAAGTGTTTACGCAACGGAAGTGTTTACGACGGACGGGTATTATGATATGATAGCCTGATATGAAAAATATAAGAGTATCCTGATCAACTTTCACTTACTTTCATACGTGTTTCGATGTCTTCTTCTTGTTCTTCTCTGTTCTGGTGGGTTAAAAACGTCCGCCAGAAACGTGTCCGTCTGTAATACCGCTCCGTCGGAAACACTTCCGTTGTGGTCATTTTGCATTCGTGTTGTGACCTGTTTGCATTTGTGTTCGTTTCTGTAAATGCGTTCACCTGACACTTCCCAGCCACCGTAATAAAGTCAATTATCTGAACTCAATTACAACTCAATTATTATTACAACAGCAACTCTTTTTTTTCCAGGTACAATTACAATTACAATTACATAATAATTGTAATTAATTATCAATTACACAATTACAACTATAACTGACACCCAACCCTGATAGCCACCCAAATGTCACTCTTGGCTGCTTCACAAGCATTTTTGACGAACTTTACCTTACGCCTCTAGTAATAAATATTATCTTTGATAGAGCTTGCACTTCAAATTCACTACAGACACTCTTTAATGTAAATATAACCGCTTCATTTACCTTCATCAGTGTTGAATGCTAATAAAGCTAATAGGCTAACCTGACATGGTAGCTATTAGGGATGTAACAGGTGTTATTAGTCACACGTAGCTGTATAAATAGCAACCGACACAATGAGAGAGTGTCCCAGCATTCTACTTTAATACATTAGATTCAGGCTCTGAACAGTACTGAGCATTTTAATGCCACATTCTGGGCTAGAGAATAGCGTGCAAGAAGAAACTTGGATCATTTATACACAGGCGTTCACAGTTACAGCAACTTAGTACACAACAAGCACACAAGAGGGACAAGGAAGGGCTAAAATGGAAAAGCATGGGTGAGTTGGGGGGAAAAATAAGACAAATGATAGCAAAACAAAATCAATACAAATAAAACATTAAGGAAAAGTCTAACATGGAAACACACATAAAGAAACACATGTACGGTACATGTATGTAATATACAATGTAAAACGTTCTGTTTCCACCAGAACGAGTCATTTTTAAACTACATTTGAAACATTAGCCTTTGGTGAGCGCGGTTTTTTTTTCAATCCATCCATGCATCCATCCATAACAAAGATGCTTCTGAAAATGTAGCATCTCAGTAATTGAATGATTGTTTTCCTCTTCATTGTGTTATTTGCCTACGTACCCATTTTCAACGAAATAAACCATAGAGGACAAAACTCTGGCTCGTCGTGTAACGCAACACTTAAGGAACACTTGACCAACTGGAAGACAGAATACTGATTAACTTCAATACTGTCCTCTGTATGAGATCCAATAAAGTATTTACAACTTGTTTATCTTTTCTTTGCTTTGTCAGAGCACATGCTGCCATGTCTCGGCTGCAAATCAAAGTAGTGACAAATGCGACATAAAAACCAGGCTAAAAATAATGCGCATATTAATATGAATATCCGAAATCAACGGAATCTTCTGTTTGCGTGTTGCCCCTGAATAACCGTCTCAAAGTCACAGGGTCTGTGCAATATAGTAGATATCAGCTCTAAAAACAACAACTTGTAGCTGTGATCTAACCTGCCAGTGAACAGCTGATCAGCATGGGCCCAACCATGCATATCTCAAATAGTAGAGCGAGCGCTTGCTGTTGAGGCAGAGAGGATCAGATTATGGCCTTGTTTGGCAGCAGCAAAAGCACAGATCAGAGCTGCCAACATGAGGCACCAGATAGCATTACACCTCTTTATGTTAGCTGGGTGTGAGCTTATTGCCATCACATACTTAACAGCACATTCATTTGCTACAAAAATCAAAACTCAAACCCAATGATCTTTATCCTTGCAGACATGTGGAACTGTGAGACACCAATTTGGAAAGGATGACTTTTTTTGATGTGATTTGGATGAAAACATATTTTCCTATGGGCTGAGCCCTCTATGAACCATTAGTCCTAAATTGTTTTTTTTTTTAAACATTTGAACCCATTTTCACTCCAACAGACAATCTACACACTCCAATCCAAACGGGAAGAACATGCAAACTCCACACAGAAACGACCCAAGTGTCCACCCCAGGGCTTGAACCCAGGACCATAATGATGATAATAATAATATTATCATAACAAAATTAAAGTCTTACATTGTAGCATTTAAAAGTGTCCTGTAACATCTGCTACACGTCAGGTATTTGACTTGTTTTGCCATACTGGACTTACTTAGAGATTCTTGTATAATTGCTGTGGAAAAGCACTGATTTCTGGGAACAAAGCTGAACTGATTGATAACATGTGTATGTTCATGCCTCATACTTAATAACCCACTCTGAAAGCAGTTGGGTTTCTATTGCAATGAGTTACAGGTTGTAGCTAATTCCACTCATGTAATATCAAAGTGTGAATGCTGAAATTTAGACATACATGTGCATAAACGGTTGAATGGGGACACAGTCTACGATCCAAAGCAGGGCTTCCTTTCAAACAGATGTGTTTTCCTGATGTAAAGTGGTTATAGTGAGAGAGCCCACAGTAAACTGGTCCACTGGTACACATGATATAAAAAGCATCACAGCATAACAAGAGTGCTACTGTAGAGGATTCTGGTTTCAGAGAGAGGGAGAGAGAGAGCCTGAGCTGTGGTAACAGTGGTACCTCCAGGAGTGAGGGGGCCTGCAGGTCTGTCTGAGGCCTTTTTTCTCCTCCACACAGTCCTCAGAGCCGAGAGAGAGGAAACCCGTTGGCCTCACTTCCAGAGGAGATCCGTCAGAGAGACGCACCTCCTCGAGGGAATGGGAGCAGACTCTCAGGAGTCGAATGTTTACACTATTTGTGTCTGTTGTGCAGTTCTTTTTGACAAACTTGGAATATGTAGACATAATATGACCCAGCTAAAGAAAATAGAAAGGACAAAATGTTAAAATAATGTTTTAAATCAACATCGAATTCATGCTTTTCAAAATATAGATGGAAATATTT
This sequence comes from Gouania willdenowi, assembly GCF_900634775.1. Classification (NCBI taxonomy): domain Eukaryota; kingdom Metazoa; phylum Chordata; class Actinopteri; order Blenniiformes; family Gobiesocidae; genus Gouania; species Gouania willdenowi. The sequence continues at coordinate 23,912,831 of NC_041047.1, read as the reverse complement.
TCCAACCAAGGCTGATACATGCAACTCACCTCCATATTTTTCACGGTTGTGTCAAACAAAGCATTATAGTGGTTTTTTTGCCTTCAAATCTTCCCTCTTTCCCTTAGAAATCTAAATGTTAAAGCTCTGGGCCGTCAGTGTTTAGTCTTCATATTTGAAATAAAATATAGGCCTATGACTAATTATTTGTGTGGGAAAAAAAACAAACATAAATTATACCACCCTATTCTGGGGGTTATACATTTTTAAGTTTAAAAAAAAAAAAAAAAAAAAATATGATCTTTTGCAGGCCAGCTTCCTCAAGGAGCTCACCATAACAAATCAAATGCTTAACTATTGATATCAAGGACTAAACTCAGCTATGTATTACCCCAGTTTTTCCAAATAAAAAATCAGCGTTAAGTAGGTCGATATGATGTAAATAAGGAAAACAATAGGATATGTTGGAGTGTGAGGATTAATATGTGGGATCTGTGTCAGCTTGGCTATATGAATCCTCACTCTAATGTGCTTAAACTGTGAAGAGCCCTGATTCCTGCTATAAATGTAACAAACCCAGAGAAAAGATTATCAGATTTATTTTTGTCTCATAATGTGAACGCTTTGCAAATTTGTGTTGCAGCAATTCTGTTCACATATAAACACTTGAGGAAAAACATAACAAAAGAAGCAAAAATAATGTCGTTTTCGTTTTTGAGGGAAACAAACCAAAAACAATGTTCAGTAACCTAAATGTATAAGTCTTGAAATGTGAGACAAAAACGTGGCCACTTAAGAAAGTTCACTTTGATGGGATTGATGAATCTGATAGGTGCATGTATCACACCTGTTTTATGTGTCCCAGGAGCTGCTGGAACAAAACAGCTTCCAGCAGTCTGCAATGTGCGGACTGGGATACGCTCCAGCAGAGGAACAACAGAGCTAAACCAAGCAGAGCTAAGCTAAGCAGAGCTAAGCTCACTGAACAAACAGACTAAAGTGGGCTAAAAAACACCAAAACCAGCAACCTGTCCGTGTGCATGTGTTCCCGAACCCTTCCTGACAACAGTCTTACTAGAATGACAAAACTTAATCTCACTTGATTTTGGTTATTACAGTTATTTTCCCAAGTTGTTATTACAGGTGGGATAACATATATCGTGCCACAGGATATTTGGGATATTAAAACTTTACAAGATGTGTCTTTGAGGGTGCGAGTGATATTAACTCCAATTGAGTTGAAAAAGTTACACCCAGAGTGTAAGTAAGTCCAAAGTTAAAATTTTAAAAAATTCATATTGTATCATATCATGAACTTTATTTACTTTTATACATTTTTTTTCCCCCTCCGTTTTTCCCGTGATAACGTCTTAATTTTCTCGAGATCTCGAGATAACAAGACTTTGGTTTCTTGTAATAATGGGATAATAATCTCGAGATCTCAAGATAACAAAACATCAGTGTAGTATGATAAATCATTGCGGGAAACATCATTCAGTGCAACAATGTCAGAGGAGCAGCAGCATAAAAATCACCGCATTAGGACTTCAGTAAAGTTAAAAAAACCCAAATACTGTCTCATTCTAACCATTATGAAATAGCCAATGAGCTACAAGCTGCAACGAGCTGATCTTCAATATGATTATTGGTCATTTCAGCAGGAAATATCCCATTGTTTCCTAGACGTTGCGCAGGGACCGTCAAAGTGCAACCACCGACACAATAAATATTGAATATTCAATACGTCTGTGATGCATACTTCCATCTTCCGTACCATGATATAATTTCCAAGCAATTTCTGCCACCACCAGGAGACAATACACCTTTGAGGTGTCTTGTCTGCCGGAAATTAAAAAGAGGAAGAATCCTCCACTTCAAAGTCTCTTAAGGCGTCAACGGGACGAATACAAGTGTATAGTTATTTCAGAAGATGACATCTTCAAGTATTTCACCTCTAAGTGAACCAGTAAGTAACCCAGCTCCCAGCAGAGGCTGAGAAAAACGAGTTCACGCCCGAGATGGCCTAGTTCAGGAATGGCTCTGCTGTAAATAGGCTTATACTCACCCAACCGGTGGAAAATAGGTACTGCAGGTTGGCCGGGCCGGCAATATTTATTACTGTATATATAACTATGTAATCTAAAAAAAAAAAAAATCACATATGGCATGACAGCTAAGGACATATTTCCTAACACTCAAATTTTGATTTTAGGTATGTCAGACATATTTAAAAGTTGAAAATTCACAGTAATTCTACATATGGCCCCTTTAAGTTATTGTCATTATTTTATACAGTTTAGATGGATGGATTTGTGAATGCATATATTAATGGAAGAATGGGTGGATAAATTAATTTTGGCCTAGGTTAAGAACATGTTGCCACAAAGGTAATTAAATCAAGTTTATTCCTAAATGACTGATTTTAACGTATTATCTTCACCCTGGGGTAACCGTATCAAAGTTGTGTGAAACTGTGTCAGTGTGTGTGCAGGGAGCTAAATAAAATGAGAGCATGAGTAACCGGATGGACGGAGTGATGATAAGTTTCACAGATGCTGGCCGTCCTTTGGGTCGACAGGTGATTATGTCATCACATAAATGGTCTCACTTTCTACTGGTCTACTCACTGCCTGCCGTTCTCATAAAGTTTACCATAGACCTCGCACCAGTTCACTTTCCAACAATTTGCAAACTATCAGTTGTGCTCAGGTTCTGGTGTTTATTATGGAAAAGAAATCCCCCCCTCGGCCTTCTCTTGGTCAGACAGAATTTTGTTCCTCGGATTTCTTTATTCTAAAAACAAACTTTAGAGCTAGCACATTTCCCCCCCTTGTGTTTATTTCTCATTTCATCTTCTGTACCTACTTATCCTTTGGGGTGATGCATGAAGGTGGTGGAGCCCATCCCTACTGACACAGAGCATATACAGACTTCAGCCCCCACATGGAGAGGCCAATCGATCATAGGGCTAAAAGAAACAGATGAGCCACTAACAGGAATTGAACCCACAGCATTTACTGTATACAAATGAGGTAAAAAGGCTAACCAATGCTACAGTGTGGTTGCTTTGATCTTCTTTTATAATCAATAAAACTCTAAAGGGAAAAAAATATTTACATCACTGAGGAGTAAATTGTCTAATCATAAGTATCTGTGCTAGGATGTAAAGGATGAAGGGAAGGTGAGATGGACCCTCAGAGCTGCTCTATTGATTAATGTAATGTAGAGTAACTACGATACTATACCAGACAAAGTATCACGGTTCCGGGTCATATCGCGACACTGCAGCCTTTTTTTTTAATTATTATTATTTTTATGAACTCTTTCTGAAATAAGGGGTGGGAAATACATAACATGAATTAGTCTAATGGTCCTAATGGTTTTAGTTCATAACTGGGTCAACAAGAGTACATGAACAAAAGCATATAAGCAATAAAAACCAAATAAATAAAGTTAGAATTTGTATGTCAGTTTCCTTTGCACATTAATGTATGTTAACTAATATAAATAATCACTTTAGGATAACAAATCCACTGTATTTAAAAAAAAATCTGTTTGACAATAATGCTTCTTCTTCAACAGAATAAACCATAGAGGACAAAATACAATAAACAGAGACTGATTCCCTAAGTAAAACTATATTTTTATGCAAATAAATTATAACATATAAATCTGGGTGACGACACTGCATGTGTTGTATGAGGTTGGATGCATTTGGCTCCTATAGCTTGGTGGCAGCGCCTGCACAGTGGACGGCCATCGTCTATTGCTTTACTGTCTGTGCCTCGTTTAAAGCTAAAATAGTTCCAAATGTGACTTTTGGAGTTTGTTGTCTCGTGTTTGTGACTGTAAGCCGTGCGCACGTCTGGGCGACACATAACTTTAGATTGTTGTTTGTTCTGAAGCAAATTTCTATTCAAAGCAGAGCTGTCTTCATGGAGTTTGTTCTTGCCAGCAGAAACACATGAACAGCCAATCAGCTAATAGATGGGTGGACCCAGCGTGCGGAAACAGCCCATCATATCCCCGGACGTTACCAGTAACAGGCAAACAGCCAATCACTCAGCAGCTGTCTAGTTTGGGTACCGTAGTTGCCATGCGGGTTTGTTTACAAGGGAGTGCATGCAATGAGAAGCCTGACAGAGAGTAGAGGCAGCCGCTATGCAGTGGACACTAGCACCGGTAGTATAGTAATCCACGGTGGTATCGTCGTGTAGAATTTGTAGTATAGTAGGAACCTTTACGATTTGGCAGTGCGGAGTACTGTGGGTACCGTGGGTGTTGTGCAACTATAATGCAATGAGCACTCCAGGTCTAATGAAGTCAGTAAAATACCTTGCCGTCTACCCACCAAGTGCCTGCCCGCTCTCATAGCTCTCATTTAGCTAAGTTTAACATTTAGTTAGTGTGAAGGTAGTTGTGAACACATGGGTTCGAGCCGGGGGTTAAGTCTTTACCTTGTAAATTAAACTCAACAAGTTGATTTTGATCTGTGAAAGACAGGCAGCATTTACCATGTCCTGACTTGTAATACCATTTTGAACCATAGGATGGGGCATCGAGTTATTTTTAGCATTCATTAGTAAAGGTGGGACGATATATCGTGCAATAAGATATCCCAATATTAAAAGCTAAAAAATATGTAGTGTTCGAGTAGTGTTGCGAGGGAGGTGTCATGATCTACTACACACCAGATTGCTAGGGTTTGTTTAGATTTTTTATATTCCTATTAATTTGAAAAGGTCATACCCAGCATATGTTCAGAGTAAGAATAATTTTTTTCTTTTTCCCTTTCCAAAAATATGGTATCGTTATATTCCATTAGCCCATTATCGTCTATCGTATTGTGAACCCTGTGTATCGTCCCACCTCTATTTATTAGCAACAGTTAATCAACCAGGTAGCTAAAAATCTAAACAAGCAATATAAAAACCAAAAACGTCATGTCAGGTTAAAGCTTAGTGATCCGTGAGTGCCCCCTAGTGCTCTGTGGGGTAATATGGGAGTTTCTGGAGTTTTAAAAACGTGACCATTTCTCATTTTGTCTGTTAAACGCGATTCAATATGAAATCAACTAGTATGATTTCTAACTCGTTTGATGTGTTCCAAAAATAATAACAATGGCGAAGGTCAGTTGCTTCACACTAGCAAGAATTTTGATTGAACAGATGTGTTGTTTGGCAAGTTTAACAATATTGTTACTTTCAGGATTGACCTTGAATTTAATTTTAGCTGAGTTGACTTGTACAAAGACATTCAGTACACACAAGCACAAACACACAAACACACACACCCAAAGTGTGGATAAAGTTACAGTTTTCACAAGGAATCAGTTCCACCTGTCCTGTTCTTGCAGCGGTGATGGAGAGTGGAAGCGATGGAGAGGAACATGGCAGAGAGTGAAGGTCGGGCAAACAAAGTTTAGAAGGAAATACAGTTGGACAACTGAGACTCAGACCCAGATGATCATTTAAAATTCACCAAATGCAGCTGGGCAAGCAGCATCCTTCTCACTTTTTGCCCCAATTTTCTCTTCTTGCAGGTTGCCAGCGGAGCTTCTGTCAAACAGCCAGAGTTACTCAATCCCCCCATGTTTGGCCTGCTCACAAAACATACACTTATTGCTCCCACATGGCTTAAGCACATAAAGAAACAGGACACAACCTCAGGAGGTACGGTTTCTGTTTTCAGTTCCATCTCTGCCTGTGAGTCTCCACACTTGATTTACAGTTGCCTGTTGGTTTCTGCACAGGGGGTTTTGCATTGACAATGAGAGCAATACTTGGTCTGGACATTTGGCTCATCCCCAGAACTCCTCAAATCTGTGCCATGCATTCATGAGAATTTCCTAAATGTTGGTTGTCAGGTCAAAAGTTCTACCAAATACAGCAAAGCAGGAATTGTTGATTGTAATCAATTACATTAATTTCTGATGTTTGGGAGACTTAATTCAATTCAATTCAATTTAACTTTATTTATATAGCGCATATTACAACATAGTCCTCTCAATGGGCAACAACAAAAAAGTTCATAGTAAGAAAGAAATCATTCAACAAGAGCCACATGAACAAGCATTTAGCAACAGTAGGAAGAAAATGATCCCTTTTAACAGGAAGAAATCTAAAGCAGAACCAGGTTCAGAGGAGGCAGACATCTGCTTCAACTGGTTGATGTTAGTGGACAGAAAGACCAACAGAACAGGATAGGGAGATAGACCATCAGAATGTCCCAGACTAGTTGAGCCGTTAACCATTGAGCATCAAGGCACCTTAAACGGAAAAGACAGAGAAGGGCGAGGAGAAGGCACAGACTGCAGAAAAACACGATGCACTATTAGCAGGTCTGCCTGCATGGTTTTGGGCTTTGTTCCTAGTGGTAAGGTTAACGTCCAACGTCTGCCATGGTCTGAAATTCTACCACTATAGACAAGACATCGTCTTATACTGGGCGCACGTAATGGTCTGTGATTGCGATCATTACAGACAAGATCCTGTTCGCTTTAAGTTAATGCTTTTATACAATATACGATTTAGCAAATAAGTAGGTTTTGAATTCATTGGTCGCACTTAATAGTCTGAGGTGTTAACCATTACATGTAATGGTCTGTGATTGTGACCATTACAGATGAGACCATGTTCATTTTAGGTTATTGCTATTATACGATATATACACTTTAGCAAATAAGTAGGTTTTGAGTTTAGTTTTAAAGGTGGAGAGAGTAGCAGCCTCCCATACTAAGACTGGGAGCTGGTTCCAAAGGTGCGGAGCCTGGTAGCTGAACACTCTACTTCTAGACACTTTAGAAACTTCCAGAAGACCAGCAAACTGAGAGCGGAGTGTTCTGCCCGGACCACAGGGCACGAGCAGGTCTTTAAGATATGCAGGAGCTTGATCATGTAGAGCTTTGAAGGCTAACAGGAGGATTTAAAACTCTATTCTAAATTTTACAAGAAGCCAATGAAGGGAAGCCGATACTAGAGAAATATGCTCTCTCCTGTTTGTACATGTTAATAATCTGGCTGCAGCATACTGAATTAACTGGAGACTTTTTAATGAGTTATTGAGACATCCTGACAATAGGGAGTTATATATAATAATTATATTCAAGTCTAGATGTGAGATGTAAAGAAGTCTCCGTTATCGGCTCCAGTTGGTGTTGAAACGGTTCTGTGTCTGATGGCAAGGGGTCACTGATGTCCCCAGGGGATCCCTGAGGACGGCTGGTGTTGAGGTGGGTCAGCGGTAGACGGAGTGGAGCGGTGATTGTTTCTCTCCTGTCTTAACCCACGATGGCTGGCGCGGTGTTGAACAGGACAATCCTGAAGACAGATTCTCCCATGGAACTGTGTCGTTGTTACATAGAGTACTGCGGAGGAAGAACGACATCGCTATTGACTGTTGTACGACCGTGTCCGTATACTTGGTGAGTAGTTGATCTTTCTTTTTTAGCTCATTAAAAAGGCGACAAATCTCTTCCCGTAGTTTGGTAATTTCTTTGTTGGCGTCTTGTAGTAAGATGTCTTTCGCTGACGGCAGCTGAGGAGCAGCGTCTCCACCGTCTGTAGATGCGGCCATCTTGAATCAGCTACCTATAGCAGACAAAGAAAAGTGTTGAACGTGCTGCAGATGTGTATGTATGTGTGTATTTATATAATAATAATAATGAATTGGATTTTATATAGCGCTTTATCATAGACACTCTAAGCACTTTACAGAATAAAGGCATTATTCTTTCACTCCACACTTAGTGGTGGTAAGCAACCATTGTAGCCACAGATGCCCTGGGGCAGACTGACGGAAGTGAGGCTGCCAAAGTGCGCCATTGGTCCCTCCTACCACCACCAACACTCACTCACACACTGAGGGAGCGACTGTCCCCCACTGTGGCACCTGGAATTCTCAGTGGTCTCCTATCCAACTACTAACCAGGCCCAGACCTGCTTAGCTTCCGAGATCTAACAAGATCGGGCAATGACAGGCTGGTATTGCCACATGTGTTTTACAGTCATTTTAGAGTCTAAAGAGTCATCTTCAAAGCTCTCCAGGTTATCAACAAAATCCCTCCTTATGATTCCGACTGTGTCTTGCCTGAATCACATTTTTCCTCACACAGTCGACAAATTTTTCAAATCTTACATCAATTTACGTGCACATTCACATGCACACATGCACCTCAGGATTGTGTTAGCTGTCAAGATGAGTAATGTGAAGGCTATGGGGGTTCATGTGGTTTCAGGAACTCCGGGATTTGTCAGAATTCATTGTCATTCCTTGAAGCCTTAAAAACATAACCCAGCACTCCTCACAGATATGGACGTATGGATGGATTGACCAATGTGAAAGAAGTGAAGGAGAAAAGACAGGACATAGGAAATCTGGGTGATTAAACTAAGGCCTTTGCGGTAGATTCCATGCTTAACTTGTGTTGGTCTACGATTGACCCTGCAGCTGTCTTGTTGTTTTTTTGTGACTTATCTTGTTGCGTGTGTGTGTGTTCACACTCTTTGTACGCCGATCTCTGATTAATTAGACACTTTCTGTTTGTCAATGCTGCACATATTAAAGGTCAATGAGTCAAAGTCTAGGAGGACAAAACAAAACCACTTTCACTAGACGCTCACAGTCCAACAGCAGGCGCCTCATGAGCTAAAGAATTGTTGATTATGTGGCACCAAGCCGTAAACCGTCTTTTTCTGATGGTTGTCTGCTGACTCATTTGAGACCTGGAGTGATAATGTGTCCTTTGGGAGTCAGAAACAATGAAAGTTGTTTTATGGCTTCTGTGAGAAAAAAAAAAAAAAAAAAAAAAACGTCAATTATCTGTTTATTGCCTGTGCATTCTTCAGTGCTAAAATAAAGACCAAAGGATGTCTTTGTCCTAAAGATCGTCTCACTGATATTTAGGTTTTTTTTTAGGTGATGTTCTTGCTCTTTGCTTATTCGTAACAATTTCTTAATATTACCAAAGTTTATCACAGCTGGACCTTACATTTTAATGCAGATTAAGTGCAAATTTCACATGATGAGTTAATACACATTGAATGAATTATTAAGAGGCACATATAGTGAATAATATTCAAATTTTGTGCAAAATGTCCTTATTTTACCTTTTTGTTTTCAGTTGGGAATTCACTTCATCAATCACCCCATTTTGTTTGAATGATTGCAATCACATAAAATATTGTCTTTTTATGGTCAAGACGTTTTGATATTTTGAACAAATTGGCAATGAGAGGATAATTATACAAAAATGAAGGCCAAAATTAAGTTTGACCATCACAATTTAACCTGTAAATGAACAAATTATGGTTTGAACAGTCATCTCTCAGGGTTTTCTTAGAGTTGATATCATGTAGGGGTTAATCAATGCAATGCACTTTTGCAAAACCCAGTTTTTCTCTAAAAAAAACTTTTTGGGTCAAGGCTTCACTGAAGGATTTGCAGGTTTTATTCAAGCTAAAACAAATACATTTTTAGTAAATATTTACGGATATCATATCAGGTGAGGTTGGACGATAGGTTTTTATTTTGTAGATGTTTTCTCAAAGTCTAAAGAAACATCATCATCATCATCCTCAGGTGTCTGCCGGGCATCACAAGGACTTATGTGTGAATCAGGACGCGAGGACTTCTGAAGCACTGAGGTCAGAGGTCAGTTGATGTGTGATAAGCTCCCATTCTCATGCCCCAGGTTGGTTTTCTCTGTGGCTGTTTTCAGATCACTGTGGTTCATGTTTGGGAACCAGTGCTGTTCAGAGGTATGTGAACTTTGTTGATTTTCAGTGAACTGGATCACCTTTAAACAAGTACAGAACCAAAGAGGGTAAGTGCTGAGAGGTTCCACACAAAGCACAACCAAAATAGTTGACTCTCATCCACCCCTTTTGTTGTCCCACCCTAACTCCCTCTTCCCTGATCCTTTCCCCTCATTAATGTGTAACACTGCCCTCTTTTTTAGATCGTCCCTCTAATCAAGTTTTTCTTGCCCTTCCTCAGGGAGGGCTGGTGATGGTCACAATTATGCAGAAAAATAAATGTATTTATTTCATTGCAATAATGAAACATGTCGTGAAAAGATTGCACTACATGTAGTGTTGACTCTCAACAGCACGTGCAGATAAAAAAAAAGAGAGGTTCCACACAAAAGTGCAGCTGTCATATGCCAATTTAAACAATCAGATGAAGCATAGGATACAGTGAAATACAACAGTGGAAAGTCTTCATTTTTGTTGTTAAAGTTAAAAAACACACCATTGTTAAATTTAGGTAAAAATTTGGTATTTTTAATCAATATTGTCACTACAAATGACATTAACTTACAAGAACAACTGTATCCAAAATTGCCATAGTTGAAATGTGACTGTTTATTGTGTGTGCTGCCTTCTTTATTCTTTTAGAGAAATACAGGTAAGGGTGAGGAGACTTCCGATGGTCTGAGTCAGTCACCTGACTTCAGCAATGAGGTGCATAATTATTGGTGTTCTGTGTTGGGATTACCAGACTGACTGAGACGAGTCACATGAATGTTGAAGCTCTTATTTAATATAATTAACGTTTTAGTCACAGAAGGATTTAGACTCAGAATAATGTCCTGTTTGCTGTTTTGAGCCAAGTTGGAAGAACCACATCAATGCAACGAGACATTTGAACCAGGTAAGGATGCATGCACAATTTAGAAAAGATCATTAAAAGCAGTTAGAGCAAAGCTTCAATGGCAACGTGTTTCACTCTGAGGGTGTAGAAGGCAGAGGTGACTTTGTTCAAAGATCAGATGCAGATGGTGTGCCCTCAAAATCACTTGAGGGCATTTCACCATGTTTTCTGCATCCTCTGAAGGGTTTTTCCCCCTCGGTGTTGAAAGTAAAACCCAAAATAATGAGGGAGAAGTAACTGTGTAGTGAGAGCTCTTCAAACACGTTCCTTGTTGTGTAATTTCAGCATTATTAAAGCCTGAAAAATGTGCAGATTTATGATGTGTGGCTGATCTCTCTCCCACAGGTTCCTTCTCCCCCTCTCTTTGGGGATGTGGATGACTTAAAGCAGGGCACTTCGGGGTTACACATTGTTATTCTCTCCTCTACCCTTCTTCTAAACCTCTCCGCTCCTCCTCCTGCCTCCCATTTCTCGTCATCCTGACATCTGGTTTCAATCTCAGTTGAGATTACGAACGTAAGCAGAGCATTAGCAATCGCCTCCTCGCCCCTCTTCTTCTTCTCATGTTATTTTGTGTTGCTCATTTCCCAGCAATTCTATAAGACTGATTTAGTTTTGCAACAAGGGCAAAGCTGCTTTTTTCATGTAACCTTTTGTCATCACCGTAGTGAAATTCTTCTCAGCATTTTACCCATTTTTTTAATAACTCAAGTCAAGCTTATTATCAGAATTTAGACGTTGTCTTACTTTTATTGATATCTTTGAGCAGGTCAGACAAAGATAGAAAAAAATGACATTTACAGTTGTCAGAAAACTGGACACTGACCATGACCTCCTGTAGGAAAAGTTCAGGGTCCAGGAGGTAGAGAATCATGTTCTTGAGGTCAAAGGTTAACAGGTAGCTCTGATAGGTGGGGGATGAGAGCTGTGTTTACGGCTGGGAAGGGCAAACAAGGGGCAGCCTTTCCATCTGACCACGGTGATCTGTCTGTTTTAGCTTCTTGCCATGACACAGGTCCTTCAAACTGGTGTCTGTGTATTATCTACTGTCTGTCACTCTACGTTTGTGTCTGCTTTGTTTGTGTTTGGTCACTCAACGTCTGTTAGAGCAAGCAAAACCCGATAATATGCAGAAGGATTATGCTACAAAGACTTACTCCTCCTGAGTATTAGATACTGTGGTGGGATCTGCAGACGGTTCAGTATTGAACATTTCATCACTCTTGGAATCTAAAAGACCCTTTAAAAGTAACACTCTTGACACAGCCAGAGACAATTTAAAACAGCAACTGTCAGGGGATCAAATTGCAACATTTCTCAATAGTCGAACATCACATCACATGGTGGAAAATGAAGAAATATAAATTAACTGTCAAACCATTTTGCCATTTCAATGCAGTCACTTTTCTGTCTTTTGAACATGGCAGATTTTTTCAAAAACTTCTACTAAGCCAAAGGGAAATTACACTTGTAAGGTGGCAGAGCAGGACTTTGATCGTTTATGCTCCCCATAAAAAGACTCATCATACTCTAATAATCAACAGAGGTGTCTTTTCTTTATTTTCTGCAGCTGCGGTTGTGAATTTACAGTCCCTCGTTCATACTCAGACATGCTGATTCGTTCTGTAAAACCCGCGCTCTGCTGCCACGAGTTTGACCTTAATGCAAAGACAAGAGAAACTCACACCCCACACAAGGCCCCTAAATCTTACGTAATGTGGACCAGTTTCCCAAATGAATGTGTGTTTGATTAGATTTATTATAGACTGAGATATAGACCATTTGTACAGTGATGTGAAATATGAACAATATCTGCAGTAAGCCTGTAGAATCATATGGCTCAAAGTGATTTACGCCTGTCTTACAGCCATTTTTTTTTACAGCTGCAATAAAACAAGAAAGTAACACATTGTGTAAGTGGAAATACCACTTTAGGCCTTTCTTTCTGAGATTATGTAAACCCTTTCAGTGTAACATATATCTTTCTATAGGTGAAAGCACAGCAACTCCAATTCCGTGTAATATTTGAAATTTATTACATGTGAAAAATGTACACATTTCATTTACATCATCCAAACTTCAATCCACACCTGTAAGCTCAATAACTTCTTATAAAATGACATCAGATTTTGTGTTTACTGGTAATAATGCCAAAAAGAGCACACATAGCTTCCTTTTTAGAAATGTCCAGAGAGAGACAAACTGTTTTAAAAAAATAACAATTCTAAAAACATCAAACGATAGAGTTTGACTTGTGTTCAGTTGGCAGTGTTGTTCCAGGGCTGATATTTGGGTGATTTATATTTTTTCTCACACTACCATTAGCTCTCCATTCACTCTTCCAACCATGACCAGCACATGAAACCACTTGGCTGTAAGTATTTGTACTCCAAGCATTTCCTGCCTGACTTGCGGGTTGCCACAGAGCAGCTGGAGAATGTGTGGACAGAGACTGAGGTTTATTCTTAATTGGCTTTAATAATCCCTCTGTTTAAGGGCAAATTGCTCCATGACGGGTGTCAGTGCACAATCTGCAAATAAGCATGTTCCCTGCTGTATTCACATTATTCTCTTTGTACAATGTAAGGTTGTACAAACCTGTACAAAGGTTGTGTAGGAAACCGGTTCTGTTTTTTACAGCAATAGGCAGAGGTGAAAATCACAAATTACAAGTACTTCATTACATTTCTACACCCAAGCGTTACTGAGTAAATTATTATTTTTTGTTTTAAAATGATCAACGGAAGTTGGGAAACTACAAAAACATGAAATGACCAGACAACAAATAAATGCATTCCATCATAGCCGAATATTTTTTCTTATTTTGAATTGAATGCATTGGTGTTATTTTATTTGAAAAATAATTGAACATTGTGACAAACCTTTTATTTTATATTGATGCATTGGCAGAAAAAAATCGAAGTTCCAATTAGGGGTTGATCAACTACATCCTTTTAAAGGTCGACTTTATGTGCATACTAGTCAATGTCGCCTGGTTGATGACCTCATCAAGAGCCGAAGCCGAGCCGAGTGCCAAAATCTATGACCTGAAAAAATTCTCGGTGGATATTTACTCCCCATTAAACACGTTTGTAATTTTTCTTCAGTCTGATTTACTTCACCCACCGGAGCGTCATATTTCAGGGGGAGTGAATAGCTTCTTAATAGCTACGAAGAGGTTTAGCACTCTTCTATAGAAGCTAAGTAAACCCAGGAACACTGCTGCTTCGCCTACCGTGAGTCTATGGTAACTGTTAAGCCCCGAGGTTTCCTCGAAGTCGGGCGTTTAGACTTTGTTTGGGCTGTTTTTACTTCCTTCACCGAAGCTGGTGTTGTGCCAAAATCTGTGACCCGAAAAAATCTGTGACCGCTGCGTGGTTACAAACGTGTTTGAGGGTGGAGTAAATGTCCGCCCAGAAGCCGCAGGGGTTTGAACTGTCGCCACCTACGGTCACAGATTTTTTCTGTTCACAGTTTTTGGCACAACAGCGGTCTTCCCCCGCTAACGGAGCCTCCGTCCTGCGCTGATGATGTTTTCCAGATCTGCTTGATACACAGACATGTGACAGGGTTTCAGGAAATGACAAGAGTGAGACTTTAGTGACATGATGCGTTGCAGTGAAAAAAACGTGGCCTTTTTTTTTGTTGCCTGTTTTAACGTTGATTTCTACCATAAGACTGAGGTCTTCACCTCCATGCCAGCGGCTCTCCCTGCACCGTGGCCTCCTAATGCTAGTTTTAATTTTTTTTGATTTTCTGGAACACTCTAAATAGTACAATAAGGCAAATAACACAATTTTATTCAAGCCTAAAAAAATTTATTTGCACCACTTAAGTTGTGGTTTGTGAAAATAGTCCGCCCCATGATGGAGGATGCATTTACACTGCATGTTTCTGCAGAACATCATGAACATTAAGCAATGACAGTGTTTGAAAGATTGGTTGGTCAATTCTGGGTGTACTATCAGTATGTGGTTTAGTTTCATTGCACGAGTTGATCAGTGCTTGTGCGCGAGCATGCCGACATGTATGATGGAGACCAGAACCTTATAAGTCTGGGAATCCCGTTGCATTCTCTTTTGTTTTATGTTACTGTTTGTCTCTTTTTGCTCAAGTGAAGATTGTGCAAAATGCATCGAGTAACAATTTTCAAGTTATATCCACCAGAGAAGTTTAACTGCAACCAACACCTAAAGTTCTATGTACTTAAAGTTTATTGCAAACCACAAGATGGGGTAAATAAATGACATTGGCAAGAGCATGGGGAGGATTAGTTAAATGGGTTTCTAGCCTGGTTTGATGCTGAGGCTAACTATTATTCTACGTAAATCTAAGAATGCACGTCATTAGGGCTGCACAATTTTGACAAAAAAAAAAAAAAAAAACCTATTTGCAATTTTTCTGACATATATTGCGATTTCGACTCGATTTACGATTTAAAAAAAATATTTTTAAATACATGTGGGTTTTATGTTATTTTTTACTGTTTTTCACATCAATATTCTTAAATTATGGGTGGTTTTTTTTTAAAAAATATGAATACATTTTTTCAGAAAATATTACTTTTTAACTCCTGTGAGGAAACAAAATGCTAATAAATAAAAAACCATAATTAAAAAAAATGTATGTAAAAAATAAAGTAAGATACAACTAAAAGGAATATAAAAGTTGTACTGTGAGGAAACCAAAAAAATACCAATAAAAAAAAACTATGATTAAACAAAAATGTATGTCAAAAATAAAAATGTAATTTAAAACAATGAGTAAGATACAATGAAAAGGTAGATATAAGTTGTACTGACATGGATTGTTCTGACTGCTTATTCAAGTCATGTAAAGGTGTATGAGAGCAGCATTAATGTCACCCAGTTCCCCCTCAGGGATCAGTGTTTTTCTGAATCTGATCAGGTTTATTGATTAAGTTTTGACCTACTTGATTTAAATTAACCTAAATTAAATGATCCTGATGACATCATTCCAGACCGTAATGAATAAACAAAAATAAATGTGCAAGACACATCATGTGTGAGAAGTGTTTTTTCACCACTAGGGGTCAGAACATTTGAAAGTATCAGAAATGATCTACGATGTTTCAGACTCTATAATCCCTGGTATCGATGGTCTTGTCCACAACAACAGAACAACGTTATCCACTGTAGTTCTGATGAGATGTTTAAATGCTCTGAGCAGGTGAAGCTGATTAAAGCTGCTGAGCTTTACAGACACGTTAAAGTTAAATGGGCACTGGTGGCTCTGATTTAGGAGTCAGTGATGATTTGTGTAGTTTTTTGCCAGGTTAGACAGCGTTTAAGTGGTGTTTGAAACGGACAGGGTGAGAGTGGGAGGGACATTTCCGCATAAAGAAAGTCATTTTCCTCACGGTGACGATGTTTAAACCCGATTCTGTCCATTTCCGCATTCAACAGTAGATTCCGTTTTCATTGTTCGATTCTGTGACTCCATTAACATGGATTTTATAGGGCCCTAGTGTAGTTGTTAGCGCACTCAGAGACTTGCTGCAGCAAAAAAAATAAAAAAAATAAAGAGACTCGCTGCAGGCATACAAGCGTGTATCCTGTAACCATTTCTGATTGGCGAACATATGTATCACTCAAATGATGGAGAAGGAAGAAAAAAACCTCCAGCATCTGAGATTACGTTATCGCAGTAGTGAAAACCTTAATATTGATGCGATTAAGGTTAATCGTTTTGCCTTTTCACGTCATTCAGATCAAAGTCATTGATAGTTAGGCCAAATTAGGCAACTGCTGTTCAAATATAGGACAAGTTTTTATGTATTTTTCAAACATTTCTTCAATTTTTAATTTCAACAGATATGAGCGAGACAATATCCCCTCTTCTTTGTAAAAGTTGACACAAAGCATGCACGGACTTCAACCACAGTAAATCTTCATGGTCTTTCAGAGTAGGTAGAGTAGTACTCCTACAATAGCCTTCTCGGCTGCCTGTTTTTATGAAAATACTATTTTGGGGCTGCGTCAATGTGGGGCGGAAAAAAAATGAAGAACAACTTAGGCTACTGCCAAAAACTGTTACCACGTGAACACCGCCATAGAGAGCTCTGATTGTTTTGTTGTTAAAATGGAGCTCGCACAAACACACATACCTAACTCGTACAAAACTTAACACAAATACTCTTAAAAGAGCAACGCAAATATCATGGTACGGATGCAAAAGGGAAGGCTGCTCTCCAGTTTCAGAGATGCTTGTAGGTATCATTAATGAAAAGAAGATATGGATCTCCTGGAGCTAATGGAGGTTGGACGGTGATGAAGAGGCAGTAAAAAAAGGGTTACTGGTCATGGTCCAAAATATATAGTCAAACTGATTTACCTGAAGCCTTTTAGCAGAACAAAACAATATAATGAGCAGAACTGGCCAAAGCGAGGCCATTCTAATGAAGGCCAGACAGGCAACTGAATAAGTCAAGCTGAACTTCAACTTTGGACAGCAGCCAGTTGTCCTAACATTGTAGTTACACCAGGTTTACATCAGGAGGTCAAATAAGGCCAGAAAACAATGTAATGGTAACGGTGTTTGGTAAAACTTTTTTGGAGGAATGCCACTGCATTTTATGGATAGAAAACCGTTTTGCAAAAGCTCCTGGGATGTTTTATTGTGACTAAATGGAGTTACTAAGAAAAAAGTCTGAATGAATAATTATCATGCATATTTTCCACTCTTTCCTCACTCCCAGTGTCCAGTGGACCTCACCGCACAGATGTATGAGCAGTGCGTTCGAAGAGTTCATTATCGGAAGTGAAACTAGCCAAACTCCTTCACAGCCAGGGGAGGATTTCTCTGACATGACTCATCGTTTTTAATTGGACTTTTGGAAGTCTTCAAGTCCATAGTGATCAAAACATTTCGTAGGTTTTTGGAGTGTTAGTGTACGGTCCACCCTATGGTCAATGAAATGCTTACCTTGCAGGCTGATTGTGCATTTTAATGAGTCCTGGCTAGGTGGTCCTGTTCGGACTCTCATTTTTTAGACAAGGTGTGCAAAAACACTCCTCTGTTTTTTGGTTGGCTGGAAATATTTCAAATACTATTGAAATTTGCACTTTACTCTCCAGTTACTTTGCAACTAATAATGTGTGATGACGATTAATTGAGTAACATCGCTGAAAATATTCCAACTGTAAAGTATTCCATCTTTCTCACTCCAGTTGATAGTTTAATGTGCCAAACTTGCTTTTAGTAACACTTCTGTGCTGCTAGCTTGACTGACAGTTAATATTACAGTCTGAAGAACCCAATAAAGTCTGAAGAACCCAATAAAGCCAACATTTCAAACAGATAAAACTAATTGTTCTACTAGCTACAGTAAAATTACAGTTATTAGCGCTCCAGTGTAATACATGTGCAAAGTATTTGAGAAATAGGGCCGTGCCTCTTTCCTGACCCTGTCATTGATGAGTATCAAACTACCAGGAAAAACCTGTGGAAACATTTAAAGCCCAATATGCTAAACTGCTTTGTCAAGGTGAGCCACTGTCAAAAACTTGGACGTACTTATTGGTTGATGGCAATCATTTTTAGGGATCAAGTATTTCGTGACCATCTGCTAAGCCACTTATATACTCGCCATCCTGCATTTCTTGCATTTGGAGGGTAGCAGGTTCAAATCTGCTGTGAGCCTTCACTGTGAGGAGGACTGTGTGGAATGGGTTAAATGCAGAGAAAGAATTTAATTTATGTACGAGTATATATGACAACAAAGTCTTCTTCTACCAGCATGTTGTAATATTGTTGCAGATAAGCAGAATAAAAGTCCGGGTTTTGAATTTCACCTTGTTAATAGCCTCTTGCTAAAATTGCTGATATGTCTAAGATGCTAAGTTTTCATTGCGTCTTATAGAGAAAAATATATAAATCAATGAGAGCGTTGGTTAGCTTCATGCAATGTGTTCTGCGAAACTCAATGTTAAGGTTGGCTTTGTTTGTTGGGCGGGACTTTTAACAAAATTAGCCTGCTTTGTATTTGTATCTGTGGCACCATAGGTCATGACTTGAAGGTCAAACAGGAACTACGTCAGCATCTCCTGTCAATGTACTTTGACTTGTATATTTAAAGAATCTGTTCTAGGCAAGGGTGTGAAAATCAGTGTTCTTCTTAAGATGGCAATATTTTGGCATTCCTGCAACTTTAGCAGTTGCAACAAAAAATAAACAATCTACAAATAGACTATTTTTAAAACAAACCATGCAACTGATGACATAATCTCTTTCTATGATTTTTTTTTCTGCTTATTTTCTGAGCACAAATTCAAAGCACAAACTCAAACCACTATACAACTCCAGTATGAACCCTCAATCCAACGTCCTATTTGTTCACACAGTCAAAACATATTACATGTCTTTCTTAAAGACACACAAAACTGTCTCTTCAACTTATCCATCTCTGTATGATAAGCTGTGTTTTCATTACCCTTGGAAATGCGCAAAATCTGAATAGTGCAATAAAAAACTGGTAAAGGAAACACCTGGATTTTGAAAAAGCATTCATATATTGCAAAAAAACGTTTTTACGCTTACATGAGGAGGAATTTCAGAAGTTTCAATATTGAAATGTATCGCAAAAGCGCTTTGGGAACACTTTTTCTGCAAATACACGTCACAGAACGTAACGTACCTGGTCACATGACGTGACGTAGCTGGTAATATGACCACTGCTCTCCGAGAAAACATGGCGCGGTACGTGTAAACAGAAGAGGAGACGGAGACATTTCTAAGCATTATACTTGAAAATTATTACTGCCACATTAGACGTGAAACAACATAGGAATACGGAGTGTTATAAGGAGGTTTGGAGCGTCCATCTTCCTGCGCAGGTATATTTTGTCGACATTTAAAAATATCGCTTTTATTTTGCAAATGGAAACACAGCAAAAGACTGCCGTCCTTTTTAGGCTGTTTCACGCCTTTTGTTAGTCAGCTAGCATTGGCTCCACAGTAGTATCCCTAAATGGTAAATTTGAGCAGACCATCTCTCCAAGAACGGCAAATCTATGTGAGGTGTCTATTGTAGGTCAAAGGTAATCCATCAGAAACATGAGTTGGGACATACACTCTTTCCTCTGACTGCACTGCAACACTTTGCGTGCTTAATTTCTCTCCATTCCTGTATCGTTACACTTCATTCTGGGACATCCAGTCCTGGTAAATCTATTTATACCTCCCTTTGCGGCACACTGTTCACATCAGACTTTACAAAGTTAATAACTCAGATCCAGCTACGCTCTGACCTTTGATGACCCAACAGCAGACCGTTATTGAACACTTGCATGATATGTCTAAGCATTTTAACATCTCCAAATCCCATTCTCCTCATGTTCCGTACTGTGTGTCCTTTCGGCAATTCAAAAACACATCCCCCCCACATTGTAATAATTAAAATAATTTGACTTTTATAGAAGGGCCCTTGCGGCTAGAAATCAAGGCATGACGAGATGAAGTAACAGGGTCTCTGTTTCACCCTCTCTAGCAGATAAAATGCACGAGAGTTTGACCCGGCGAAGGAGTGAGGTCATGAAAGTAGGTTAGCTGTGAGATGATTGGTGTATCGGGGGTGAGACGATGAAGGATGAGTTAGTCAAAGCGACGGCGAGGTTGTTTTTCACCACCTCGCTCTCGTCTAGCCTTCTGTCCAGGGCTTAGCAGGAATATCACACACCCTGTCTCCAGATCCACATATCACACATTCTTGTATGAATAAATAGAGACTGGGGATGGAAACAGGAAGCATAGAAGAGAAAAAGAAGTGGGAGCTGTGACACAGATGGATGGGCATCATCTCAAAGAAAAGGTCTGGCATGATGTGTGGAGAAACAAATTGTTCCTTGATCTTCTACCAAAAGGACAAAAAACAAAGCTGGTAAATGGCTCACTCATAAGTAAACAAGTGATGTAAACATTCAGGACATTCAGGGTCGATAGAGTCATTTTGACCTCAGGTTTAACATAGACGTGTACCTGAGGGTATGTTGCAACACATTTAAATTCTTTTTTTGGGGAAAGATTTGATACCTTGAAATACAATCCATGGGGATCAGCCATTTTTGGCCTGATGTGACGCCAAGTCTTTGGTTTCGGTGCAGTTTTTACATCGGTCTCACCAGGTTTCTTTGATTTTCCTCTTCATTTAGGTTTTTGTGGGGCTTTTCACATTTATTACTACGAACAATATGATGATGTGTGTTGGAGCTACTTCTGCTTACGTATGAAACATAACAGAGCTCGTGCTGCTAGTCACAGGTGAGTAGAAGAGATAGTTAACTTACCTGGAGAGGACATTGGGAGGACTGGGAAGACATTGAAGCAATTTAGAGGAGCAGGTACTTCTCTACTTGAGAAGAACACCTCATGGAGTCACCAACAGGGCTAAATCCAACTGCCCAACATCACTTCCAGCGTCTGTCATCAAAATGTCGGCCACTGTCTCACAGACAAGGCTTTTTTCTGCTCCTGGTTACTCTACAAGGACTTTTAAAGAAAGTCACCTAACTAAACCTTGAGTATTATAGTACTTGAGGTTTACAATACTCAATGTTTATATATTTACATAAATATATCATTTTTTGATAGAGCTTGCAGTTAAAATTGACTATAGATACCCTTGAATCCCTGCTTCACAAACTAAGACGTGTTTTTTTAACCTCAACAAATAGTCAGCGACTGTGTTTGTGTGTAAGTGAGGAAGTTAACTGTGTCTTAGATTAAAAAACACAGCTTCATTATATTTCCTTTCATTTTCATAGGGGGTGTAGAATTTAGGGTCAGCTTATGCCCGATCTCTTTGTAAAATAATAAAATGCCCAATTTTGTATATTCACCAAAAACAATGTAAATTGATGTTTTTGTGACCTATGAGGCAAACCCATAAGCTTAGGTTCTGGTTTATGACTGAAGACCCATTCTACCAACCCTTGGTTTGCCTAACTCTAGGCTTTACATATATTTTTTGTCAGGATACGCTAGTGTTGTGGTGGTCAAGACCGGTCTTGGTCTCGAGACCAAATTTTAAAGGTCTTGGTCTTGTCTCGGACTCTGAAGCATTTTGACTCGGTCTTGTCTTGGACTCGGGCTGCCCGGACTCGGGATTTTCCGTCAAGACCGTTCGAGACCAGCACTAATTCCTGCTATTTTTAAACTTTTTTTATAATGTGATAATAACACGGAGAAGAACGGGATAAAACAATCCTTTATTCATTAATTAATCCACCCCGTATAATGACCACAACCTTCCTTATTGTGACTGAGTGACGTGTGTGACACATTCATACTGTGTGGCTCCGGTGTCAGTTTGGACCGCGGAGAGCAAGGGAGAAATGAACTAATCACCGCTAAAAATCCCAGTAAAACTCCTGAAAACAATCACCAGTAATAAATATGATCTCCCTGGTAAAGACAGTAGCTCTAACAACTGGTAAAATGATAAACTGATGATATTCCAGCCTGTGAATGCTGGATAGGGGACGCACTTACTCTGCCTCTGGGTCCTAGTGCCAGCCGAGCGGTGAAGCCTGTTCCGTTTACCGTGTTTACTGAGGTCCGTGTGTGTTTAATAAGTCCGTGTGTGTTTAATAAGTCCGTGTGTGTCCGTGTGAAAGTCTGCATGTTTATGCATCTGTCCATCCACTCTTTTCATTATATCCATGTCTTTTAAGGCTTTATTACATAATGTCGGCTGTAGTCCGGGCCGCCGCCATCTTGGTTTATGTCGTCACCAGCGCGTCATCGCCGCAGAGTTGCACTCAAATAATATTAAATATTTTTAAAGTGGTGGTTTTTTTGTGACTTTAGACTCCAATTACATGTATGTATATAATATGTTCCCCACAATATAAACAGGTTCAAAATATAATTATTTTTTATAGTTTCTGTTTCCACTGTATCCAGAATAATAATAATTATATATATATATATATATAATAACTATTGATTAATTTGTTACATGACTTTTCCAGGGTTTGAGTTTGTTTTATTTAGTTTCACATCTACCTGTAGCTCTATGTTTTTTACACTGCTGACAACTTGTTTTTAGTTTTATTTCAGAAAGTTTCACTTTTACAGTTACAGTTGGAAATCTTTGTGAATTGAATATCCAGTTATATTACAGCAACCAAATTAAACTATATCAACTAAGTGAATTAATAAAAATAACCTGTGTAAAGGCTTTTTCAAACTAAAATCTTATCTTGTGAAATCTGTGACCTGTTAAACCTGAACAACTGAAAGAATCAGAATAAAGAATCATTATTTCTTGGCAGAAATGCTTTTAAACACTTGCTGTACATTCAGCTGACATAAAAATCTTGTTTTCAAATATGTAGAATAATTGTGAATTTATCAGTAGCAGTAGTAGTTTTAATATTTTAGTTAATTTTTTGCAGGCACCTTTTTTTTGTCTGTCAAATGTATTTAAAATAAACTAAAGTTAAAGAGAGATGTTATTTAACTGTTGAACCTTGCCATAATTTTATTTATTTATTTATTTTTTTAAATTGAAAAAAAAAATGTTTATGGTCTTGGTCTTGGTCTTGGTCTCGGTTTGTCTCGGTCTTGGTCTTGACTCGGTCTCGGCTCCCGAAAGTCTTGGTCTTGTCTTGGTCTCGGTGCATTCTGGTCTCGGGCAAGTCTTGGTCTCGGATAGTGCGGTCTTGAACACAACACTAGGATACGCACACGCGAGGTAGGACCCAAGAGCGAGACAGAGGAGTAGAGAGTTTGACAGATTGAGAGGTGTTATTGAAGGTAGAGCTGAGGAGATGATAAAGGGTGCAGAGGTGAAGAAGATCCACGGCAGGCTGGGAGCAGAAATGTAGTGGCTGGGCATTGAGGTGCAGGAGTTTGACAAGGAAGGAAAGAGAGTGAGATTGAGGCACAGTCTAACACATATTGATAAACTTAAGAGAGAGAGTGAGACGTCCAAAATACCTCTCAGGAAGGCGAGCAAACTGGCGCCGATGCCGAGCCCCAACAGGGCTTGTATCCTGCTGATGATCATCAGCGCTGGTCCGAGGCACGTTGCTCTCCTGTAAGCTCATCAAAGCAGCCCTGTCCCAGATCCTCACAAGTTTTTTTTTTTTTTTACAGACAAGTACAGGATGAAGTGGGTACAAATAATAACTATATTCACTCTGAATAGTATTATGTTATACAAAGTTATTATGTAATGAATTAGAAACACATTAACTGAATTTACAGCTGTGTTTGTCACGAGGTGTATGATCTTTGAGATGCAGCTTTCACGATTCAGAATACTAATTTCCTTTTTATCCCCACAGTCAATGTTTACAAGTGAAGCTAATTCCTGGAGATTAGAGACCTGTGGCTTCATTTATAAACTCAGCGTAAGTACAAAAGAAAGTGTATGCCACATGTAAGCAAAGTTTGGGATTTATAAAAAAAAAAAAAACCTGGCGAGATAATGTGAGCACCTCCATGGCAGCTGGAGCTGACCCTGTCGTGATCATCATGAGAAATCATGAGAAACTCCGACCTAAACAGGAGAAAGATTAAATTAAAGACAGCAGTGTGAAATTAATAGATTTGTGTGAAATAATCAAACACTGCACATTTGTGCAATGTATTTGCAAAAATGGAGGAACGCCCCAGGTAGTGACGTGTGCGCGCCTACAAATACAGTTTTACATTAATAATAATAATTGTAATTAAAATCACATGATCATTGTGCAAAATCATTGGCTGCAATACCTGTGGCTGTTAAAAATAAACTGAAACTGATGAAAAATATGGTTTTACTTGAAATTAAATATTGTGAATTAGGTATAGTACCGAAGGTGTTTTACTACCTGTTCATCTTTATTATTTCAAACAAGGAAATAAAATGTAATGCTTCTGACGCTTATAGTGCATATGTGTCCCCTCAACCTCCATTACAACGCAGAGGGGTTCCCCAATGATCCTCCAGGTTTTTGTCTGTATGGCTGAGCCAAACAGAAGTTCTTCCTATGGAGAGTGATACACATTTTCTTCTATTTCTGACCATTTCTTTTTCACTTCAGTCGCAGTCTGACGCTCTGAGGCAACGCAACACGATCTGCCTTTCTAACATTCATTATGTTCACTTTGTCACCAAATTACGCTCTCCTGCGTGTGTCTACCTCAGCAATGAATACCTCCACCTCACAATGAGTTAAATTAGTTTTACTTGCTCGTTTTCCCCCTTGGTCATCTGACCTTTTATGGGCATCGTATGGGCGAAGTACTGTAAATTGTTTCTTCATGTGCGACAAATTTCGAGTTGATTGTGATTTAAAAACGGAACAGGCATGGGATGTACGTGAGCCCAGGTTTATATGTAGTAAAACATTTTTGCATATGCACTTCTGGTTTTTAGCGTACACCAGCTGAAGTGAACTTACCTAGGCACACTTTTAGAAATAAGGCCCCTGGACCCTGGACCATCAAATCTTCCATCTTTTATGAATTTATGAAATCCAATAAGGATTTCTGTCCTTGTTCATTTTATGTTTTTGATTAGCTGTCAAAGGTTCCATACATGAAATATCACGTAACCTTTTCAGTTTCACACACGTGATCACTGAGAGAGAAGGTTTTCACTTCCCTTCTCATTATTTATGCAGAAATGCTCTTTGGTAGGAGAAAAAAAAAGACTTTTGGCATCATTTGGGAAGGAAAGGAGAGAAGCTTGATGGAGACTCAAGGGAGCCGATTTGTGGTTGCATTAGCTTTCCCAAAGTGAATGGCACAAAGGATGCATGTGAACTGGTTTCACCACGATCCATCTACAAGATTTCTGAGGATAAAAATGACACCAGAGAGACGAGGCTAATAACTACAATATTGGCAAACCGGACAAGAGGAGTTCACATTCGCCCAATCTAACCCTTGAACCCAACCCCCGCACTCATTAAACCTGAGAGCAATGTCATCTCTGAGTGCGTCAGACTTCACACACAAAAACCCTCACTAACCTCGTCCACTCAGCTTATCTCTCCTCTCACTAAAAGATCCCATTTCCACAGGAAAAGTGGGCGACAGAAAAGGAGTGCAACGAGAGGTGTGGTGACCATCCTGAACCAACAAAACTTCAAGCTCTTTACGTCTGGGAGTGTTGGTTTATGTCATGTTGGCTGAACAATCATAGATGAGCTGTTGCTGTTGAAGAGGAACTGGAGTTCTTGGAGTTTTAAAAGTGCATCGTTCAGGAAAAGACTTCGAAGAAAACATAAATTGATTGTACAATCGAAAAAGAACAGACATATTTTATACTAATAATTACATTTGGTTAATTGCTTGCAAACAAATTAAATTAAATTAATCTGTGATGGTTTAGTGATTAAGCCATTGTAGTGTCCTTGAAAATAATTTCCTGTAAGTAAAACTAATCATTTTAATAAATCATCATTCGATTTTATTATTTTTTTTTTTTTTTTTTTTTTTTTTTTTTTTTCTCTTGTCTGCACATTCTGTCGAAGGTTAACACTACAAGAAGTGCAATCTTTTAACAGCAATGCATATTTTGTTATTGCAATTAAATAAATTTATTTATTTCATTGCATAATTGTGACCATCACCAGCCCTCCCTAGGGAAGGGTAAGAAATACTTTATTAAAGGGAGGATGTAAAAAAAGAGAGGGCAGTGTTACACCAAGGTGAGGGGTTGGAGAGGGGTGGGGAAGTTAACAGGGAAGAGGAATACAAGATAGGAAATGGAATGGGTGGGGAGTAGTCGATAGATTTCAAGTGATGCGATGTGAAATTGTGGTTGTGTATATTGTGCTTATTGTTGAGTTATCAAGCCAGTTTGGTGACCAGTGTGCGGCTTAGGAATAATGGTGGTGGCTGTGAGCAGAGGAAGAAGTGAGTGGAAATTCCATAGAACAGGTATTTGGGAACAACGTGTCTGTGGTTGAGCCCAGTATGAGTGTTATCCCACAGCCCAAGGCCAGTGCATCCATGACAAATGTATTTCCAAGAACCGCCACTGCAAAACCCACGAGCCGCCCCCGGGCCCCGGAAGCAGCCAGGCCAGCAGCAAGAGCGGGCAACCCGGGGGCCCCCGGCGACCACCACACGGCCAAGCAGCCCCCCGAACGCCCCCAAGATCCCAAACCGAGAGGCAACCATCGCCCCCCCCATACACACCCGAGAAAGCCCCAAGGAGCCAAGGACCCAGCGCACCACGCCACCAATCCAACCCCCAACCCCCAGACCCCCCACCCCATCCCCCCCCACCCCCCCCACACCCCCGCGCCCAACCCCCCGAGGGGAGGGCCCAGAGAGCTCCCCGCCCGAGACCCCAGCGGAGGAGCCGAAGCCCACGCCCAGCAGACGACCAGAGCCACGCCGAACGGGCAGCCGGCGGGCACCCGCCGCCGGGCCCAGAGCTAGCAGGGACCCGACCCCAGGCCAGAGGGACCCGGAATGAACGCAGCACCAGGAGCAGCCCGCCCAGGGAGGACGACCACACCCCAAGCCGCATAAGGCACCAGGGGGCCGCCGGGAGTCTCCCCGTCGGCCCCCAGGCACCCCAACCTAGCCCCCCATGGCGCCCCAAATCACCTATTGTTGATGTCGCCCGCGCCACGGGCTTTAGTTTTTTTTTTATTTTTTATTTTTTTTTTTTTTTAAAAGCCAGGGCCCCCTCCAAGGGCCAAGCCAGACCGCCTTGTGCATCCCCAGCACCCTGCCTCACGGGGCACTGCCCAAGCAGGGGCCGTACCATTAGGTATGCGAGGGCGCGGCACGCGGCACCCGCCCCGAAAGACCCCCGCCAGGACCGGCCCGGCCAGCCAGCCAATCACCCCGGGCCCCAGGAGCACCCCCCGGGACCAGGACCCCCCAAGGGCAAGTCCCGGGCCAAGCCCCCCGGGACGCACCCCCCACCCCCGCCCAGGACCCGGCCACAGCCCAGCAGGACCGCACAGCCCCGGACAGCCCAAGGCCAGCAGCCCAGGGCCCGCCACCCCCCGGGCAGCGCCAGCCACGGAGCAGCGCCACCCACCGGCCCGCGAGCAACCGGCGATCCCCACCGCGGGGACGGAGGCACCCCAAAGGCACACATCAAGTGCGGAACCGCAGCCCCGAGCCAAAGATGCCCCGGACCCACCCACCAGTCCGCAGATGGCAGGACAGACCCACCAGGCGGCCGACAGCAACCTCCACCGCCGGAACAGCTAGCGCCGCCCCCCAGTAAACAGCTTCGCTCCGAGGCACCTAGCAACCCCGCCCCAACCCCGGTGAGGACACCAGCACACCCCCAGCACACCCACCCCCCAAACCGGCGAGGCAGGCCGCCCCAGGCCCGCACACCGCGGGGCCCGCCCCCAAGGCCACCAGCCGACGAAACAAGCACCAAGCCCCACCCAAGGTGAGGAAGCGTCCCCGCGCTCCACCAGGCCGACACCGCCCGGAAAGACCCCGCAAGGAGAGACCCCAGCAAAGCCCCCCCGAGACCCACCGCCACGCCCGACCACACCATCCTGATGTATTTTCACTCTATGTAGTGGCCCAGCCACCAACAGAGGGGCCAGGCCCCCACCGGAGAGGCCCAAATATGTGAGCCAACCCACCACCCTGTTATGGTGCCTCTCCATTCCCCAATGGAGAGTCACTTCCCTATCCCCTGTGTGAGTGTGTGTGTTCAGTGAATGTATGGGGTGTAATTAAAAGAAGGGGGATGGAGGGGAGCGGTGCTCCCCATCCTACCTCTGTGGATATACGTGTATGTGGTGTAATAGGCCGGAGGGTGTAAGTGAGGGTACACCCTCCGGGGGGTGGCATGTTGAGGTGTGATTAAAATTGGAGGGATTAGTAGGGTAACTAGAGGTGGGAGTGCCGCCCCCACGCCACTACATAGTGACACAGGTGGCGGCCCCCTCCACCCCCAGTCCCACCATCCAGCCCCCCAAGGGTTGGGTATGGGTGTGTGGTGCATATTGTGAATGGGCCAGACCAGCTGGGAGTGAGGTGAAGTGTACATGTAGGAGGACTGTCCGGTGCGAGCCGGGCCCGTCCGCGTGGCGGGCCACGCGAGATGGTAGAAGGTGCAGACGGGCAAGCGGCACTGTGGGCCCCGGAGCAGCAAAGCCGGAGACCCCCCCCACGGCACCCCCCAGACTGCGACGGCCCCGCGGAGCACAGCGGCACCCCCCACCCCCGGGCGCAGCCAGGCACCAACCCCGTCCCCCGGTGCCCCAGGGAGCGACCCCCGCCGCACGCCGGCCCAGAGCGACGCCCCTCCGCCGCCAAGGAGAGCGGCCGAGCAGGGGGAGGCCCGTGCCCGCACCAGGGCCAGCACAGGCCCACCCGGCGCCACGACACAACACCCTCCACCAGAAGGCGGCCCCGGCCCCCCCGACGAAAGAGGACACCATCCACCGCCAAGCAGGGCCACCCCGCCAGCCATGGACCGGCAAGCCCGAGTACCGAAGCACCCCCAGCCCGGTACCGCCATCCCACACCAACGGCGCCAGAAGAGCCCCCCCCCCCCCCACGGAGGGGACCCCCGACGACCCACGCACCGGCACGAGACACCCCCCCGACGCCAGCGCACCCCGGACGACAGCGGGCCCCAGGCCACCAGCCCCGCCCCACCCAAGGCTGCGCAGCGCCGCCACGAGCCGCGGCCGGTCCCCGGGCAGATGACAGGAGAGCACGCCCCCGGACACCCAGACCACGGATCCACCCCCAGGACACCCCCGCCCCGGAATGGCGCCCACGGCGCCCGGTGCGCCCAGCCAGCAGACCAGCCAATCCCGACGCGGATCCACCAGGCCAAGAGCCACGCGCCGCGCCCCCGCACACCCACCCAACACGACCCCCGGGGAGGCCCCATAGCACCCCCCACCCCACACCCCCAGCCGTACTGGCCACACCGGAGGGGGGCCCCGCCCGGCCCGTCACGCAAGCGACATCCCTGGCGAAGGCGCGCCCCAGGGAGCCAAGCCGAGGACCCGCAAGGGCCGACGGAGCAACCCACGGCCACACCCCGCCACCCAGCAACCCAGGAGGCAATCGCCGACCCCGGGCAGCAGCCACCCCCAAAGCCGCCCACACCCCGGATCCCCCCGGACCGGAGCCACGGACCCCACCACCCCAGGCCCCCCAACGGGACCACCCCCCAGCCAACCCATCCGGCACGGCACCGCCCGCCCCCCAGGCGGGAGCAACAGCCCCCCCACCAGCCCCCAGGCAAACGGGAGCCCCCCAAACCCAGCCCAACCGGATGGCGGGCACAAGAGCAAAGGAGGAGGGGGGGGAGGACGAGACAGGGGGACAGGGAGCAAGGGGAAGGAGCGGCAGAGGAGCACGCAGGGCCCCAGCCCCAGAGGCCAACCAGATGCGCATGCAAGGGGCAACAGCGCCAAATCGAACAGCCCTGGGACCCTGTGAACACCCAGAAGGAATGCACACCCGCGCCGAGGCAGCCAGGCACCCCGGCAACCCTCCCCAGCCAACCCGGCCAGGACTACCCCAGAGGCCCAAGGGCGGCCCAGGCCTACAGTTGGACTAGTGCGTTAGTAAAAAGTGGTGCTGGCAGTCGCTTGCAGGCTAGATCATGAGGCTTTAAAAATTTAGATTTAATGCAATTAAAAAAGGAGTCCAACGCTCCTCAAAGCACATTATTTTTTTTTGTTTTCTGAGAGCAGACATCTTTTCCACGGAGATAAATTCTGTGAGGAGATTTTGCCATTGGTTTATGTTTAAGGATTTTTTGTCTTTCCAATTTAGTAATATTGTTTTTTTTGCTATGGCTAGTGCCGCAAGGATTGATTGTGATCGGTTTGCGGGAAGTTGAAGCATTGTCAGGTCTCCTATCAGACAAACATTTAGAGATAAAGGAATTCTGCAGTCCAAAATGGAGGACAGTTTTTCAGTAACTAGAATCCAAAAGTGTTGCACTGGGGAGCAAAGCCATAAGGCATGTAAATAGGAATCCGCTGTATTCTGGGTGCACTGAGAGCAGATGTCTGTTGGGGAGAAGCCCATTTTATGCATTTTCTGTTGGGTAATGTGGGATCTGTGGAGGACCTTGTATTGAATTAGCTGAAGATTTGTGTTTTTCGTCATCTTAAAAGTATTACGACAAATTTCTGTCCAGAAATCAATGCTCGGGGTGATTGAGAGTTCGGCCTCCCACTTAGCGATTGGTAAGTAATTACAGTTGGTGATCGAGAGAGCTCTGTATATTTTTGAGAGTTTTTTTGATTTTGTTGAGATTTTTTTCATATATATAGCCAGTTCTGGAGGTTGTAAAGTAGTTAAGTCTAGTGGAGTAGTTTTCTTTATTGTTTCTGTTACTTGTAAGTACTGTAGAAAGTTACATTTATTTATACCGAAAGCTTGGGTTAGATTATTATATGTCCTAAGCTTGTCATTTTCAAAGAGGTCTTGGAGATGAGTGATTCCACTCTCTTCCCATGTCTTCAGATAAAGTGGTGTTTTTTTATTTTTAAAGTCGGGGTTGTGCCAGATTGGAGACAGTATACTAGTTTTTAATTGAACATTTGTGATGTCCAGGGCTTTCCACCATGCAGTCAGTGTGGAGGCAATTAGTGGGTTTTTAAAGCAGTTGTGATGTTTGAGGGTCGCAGTGATAAAAGGGAGATCAGAGAGTTTAATGTGTTTGCAGTCTAACTGTTCTATTTCTAGCCAGGTGTTGTAGTAATCTTTTGGTTTTAGCCATTCTGTTAAATATAATATTTGGTTTGCTAAGTAATAATGCATGAAATTAGGGGCTTCTAAACCACCCTCGTCTTTGTTTTTTTGAAGGGTTGAAAGGCTTATTTTAGGTTTTTTATTTCTAGCATAGAATTTTGTAGTTGCAGAGTCTAGTCTTTGAAACCATTGTTTTGGTGGTTTTAGTGGTATCATTGAGAACAGGTAGTTTATTTTAGGTAAGATTTTCATTTTAACTGAGGCTATCCTGCCAAGTAGTGAGATGGGGAGATTGTTCCATCTCCGCAGATCTTCTGTGACTTTGTCCAACATCGGATCATGATTTAGTTTAATTAATTCATTTAAGTTTGGTGATATATTTAAGCCTAGATATCTAATTGTATTTGTGGTGGAGGGGTGTTGTGGATTTTGGTTTGCAGGATTCCATGAATTTTTTGTCAAAGGGAGGATTGATGATTTTGTCCAGTTAATGGAATAGTCTGATAATTTAGAGAAGCTGTTTATTAGATTAAATACTTCCTCCAAAGAGGATTGTGGTTCTTCCAAATAGAGTAAGATGTCATCCGCGTAAAGATTAATTTTGTGTTCTGAGATGGATGAGTGGATTCCTTTAATAACAGAGTTCTGACGTACAGCTGCTGCGAGAGGTTCAACGAATATTGCAAAAAGCAAAGGTGAGAGTGGGCAGCCTTGTCTGGTTCCCCTCTGCAGTGTGAAGCTTTGGGATGTTATTTTGTTTGTGGTTACTGAAGCCTTAGGTTTATTGTACAGGGTGGAGATCCATTGGATGAATGATTCTCCGAAGCCAAATTTGCCAAGGACAGCTAGGAGGAACGACCAGTTGACTCTATCAAATGCTTTTTCTGCATCGAGTGACAAGATTATTTTTTTCCTTTTAGAGTTCTGTGCCATGTTGATCATATTAAACAGTCTTCTCACATTGTCTGTGGAGTGTCTATTTTTAATAAATCCTGTCTGGTCTTGGTGTATAATTGACTGTACTACTTTCTCTAACCTGGATGTGAGTGCTTTGGAAATAATTTTTAAGTCTGTGTTAATAAGTGAGATGGGACGATAGCTTGAGGGTAATATGGGGTTTTTGTCTGGTTTAAGTAACAATTTAATGTTCGCTGTATTCATGTGACCTCCTACATGCCCTTTATTTTTGATCTCTGTTACTACTCTGAAAAATAGTGGAGCCAGCATTGACCAGAAATGTTTTAGGAATTCAGCAGGGAACCCATCTGGACCTGGTGCTTTGCCTGTTGACATGCTGTCTAAAGCATTTTGTAATTCTTGTAAGGTTAATGGTGAGTCTAAGGTGGTTTTCTGATCTATAGTGAGCTGTGGTAGGTTTAGTTTATTAAGAAAGGTTTTAATATCTTCCGGGTCAGGGTTTAAATTTGATGAGTATAAGTTTTGATAATAATCATGAAAAATGTTATTAATGTCCTGAGGTAGGTTTAAAGTTTGACCTGCATTATCAGAAATTGCTGCTATAAAGGAATTTTCTTTATTGTGTTTGAGCTGATTTGCTAAATATTTGCCTGATTTATTATTGTAGTCAAAGTTTTTGTATCTTAATTGTTGCAAAATGAAGTCGGTTTTTTTAGATAAGATGATATCCAGATTAAGTTTTGTATTTTGGAGTTTTTCCCATAAAAGTTCAGACGGGTTAGCTGCGTATTCTTCCGTAAGTTTTTTGATCTTTTCTTCAGTTGTTTTTTCTGTTATCTGTTCCTGTTTTTTCTTAAAAGAAGAGTATGATATAATCTTCCCTCTAATGACAGCCTTGCCAGTTTCCCAGAGTAAGGACGGTGATATTTCCGGGGAGTCGTTTGTCAATAGAAAGTCCTCCCATTCTTTTCTTATAATTTTTTCAAATTTACTGTCATTAAGTAATGAGGTGTTAAAGCGCCATAGAGAGGATACTTTCTGATTAGAGTCACACTGCAGGGAGAGGGATATTGGGGCATGATCGCTAATAATTATAGGATGTATTTTAGAGGACATCTTATGTACGATGGAATTATTTGAAAGAAAAAAGTCAATTCGGGAGAAGGATTTATGCACGGGGGAGAAGAAGGTATATTCTTTTTTAGTTGGGTTATTCAGTCTCCATACATCTCCTATTCCAAGATCTTCCATGTAATCCATTAATACTTTAGCGGATCGAGATGGTTTTGTATTTGAGCACTTACTAGATCTGTCCAATGATGTGTTGAGCACCAGATTGAAGTCACCTCCGATGATTAAAGATGAGTCTGCAGAAAGGTCTGAAAGCTCTGAGAAAATTCTATGGAAAAAATCAGGGTCATCATTATTGGGGGCATATATATTTAGAATTGTGAAACATTTGTTATAGATTACTACTTTGATAATAATATATCTACCCTCTGGGTCTATGACGGAGTTGATTATGTTAACGGGTAACCTTTTGTTGAGAAGAACCGAGACTCCTCTTTGTCTGGAATTGAAACATGAATTATATATCTTGTTAAAATTTGAATCTGTCAGGGATTTTTCTTCTGATTTAAGTAAGTGAGTTTCTTGAAAGAAGACAATGTCTGCATTTAATCTTGATACATAGTCAAATATCTTAATCTTTTTAGCCTGCGAGCGAATGCCACGCACATTCCAAGAAGCTACTGTAAACTGATACATAGTATAAGGTGAGTGTTAGTCCATACCGGTGTGAGCATAAGTGAGAATCTGTGAGCATTTGTGCACTGTGTTGTAAAAAGCTTGGATGCAAGGAAAGAAAGAAGAGGAGACACATTTATCATGCGATAGCACCACGGGGTAAAGGACTGGATCGAATAGGTTAGTGAAAAGCACAAACATACAATGACAACATCCAATATCAAAAGAGTAAAAGGAGCAAGGGGTAATTATAGGAGGTATAGGAGGTGGGGGGTGTTGCGGGTGTTGAGTGAGTATGAAACAAAAAAAAGAGTGAGGGGTTCGAGACGAGTGAGTTGACATGAGGGTAGAGAGTGTCCTGTGAGAGAGTACGTGCCAAAAAGTGTTTACCAAAATCTAAGCCAATATGTAGCATACATACAAACATACATACATACACACACGTGTCTATATATACCTATCCATGTTTTTATTTTAGTGTTATTATTATCTTTATGTATTTATTTATTTTAATTATTATTATTGTTATATATATATTTATTTATTTATTTTTTATTTTTGGAGTTATCATTATTTTATATTTATTTCCTCTATTTTTATATATATATATATATATATATATATATATATGCATACATATACACATATACATACACATACATATATAAACATATACATACATACACATATGCATACATATACATACATACACACATGCATACATATACATACATACACACATGCATACATATACATACATACACACATCTACATACACATATAAACACACACATATATATATATATATATATACATATATATACATATACACATACATATATATATATATATATATATATATACACACACACATACATATACATACACATACACACACATCTAGACACACTTTTTTTTTTTAAATGTATTTATTGTTTTTATTTGCTTTTTTTTTTTTTTTTTTTTAATGTACGGATATATATATATACATACACACACATACAACATATATATTTATTTAAACTTTTTTTTTTTTTTTTTTTTTTTTAAATAATGCTACCTTAGCTTCACCATAAGTGGAGAATTATCCTTTGTTTTATTAAACAAATCTGTGCGTGCGTGCGTGCGTGTGTGTGCGTGCGCGTGTGTGTGCGTGTGCATTCCTATTTTTTGGATAGAACACATTAACAAAGCGGAAATAAAGTCGATCACACGCTCTTCCTGTCTGGAAGTCCCCTCTTCCTTTGTTCTAGGATGTGACATGCAGCAGAGTTATATTTATCCGCTTGGGAATTTTGAATTAGTTTCTGATTACCTCCAGCTGATATCGAGAAAACTTTATTCCCAAACTGGCAATTGTTTTTGCGTTGTCTTGAAAATATAGTTTGATTTAAAAAAAAAATGGATGACCAAACCAGAATGGTGAATAAAAAGGACAAAATGAGAACACAACCCCTGCCTTTTCATTAATTCATTCAGGATAACAAGGGTCTGGACTACAGTGTTGATTAAACCCAGGACTAACTCTCACAGGCAAACACACAATCACATTCACAGACCCATCCACGCCCACAGCCAAATTGGAGACAATGAACTTAAAATACTTTTCTTGACTGTAGGAGAAAACCATATGTTTCATGACTGATACTCAGGCAACGATTTGAACATAAGGCACACAGACAGGTTAATGTCCAGTTCATTAACCGTCTTTTTATATCAGTGAGCTTAGTTTAGCTTCTTTTAGCTCGTATTGCTCCCCTGCAGGGTCGTGACTCAGTCTGCCAGCTTCAGACTGCTTGTAGCTCCTCCCATTCTATAGCCGCTCCTTGAACATATACAACAGAAGTGATAAATCACAATGCACCATACCTGTGATTAATCACCCACAGAGTCCCTCCCTGAATCATCTCCCCCTGATTCTCTCTGCCTGCCAAAGCACGCAGCTATCACACCATATTACCCAAACACAACCCAGGACACAAAAACTCCACACAGAGAAACTGTGTCCATCAATAATGAATTATTTTTCCTCTCTTTCATAAGCAATTGTTGTGATGCTCCATGACTTTTTAACTTCTTCTATGTGTTTCTTTGTATTAAATAGTTGCATTTATTTCTAAGGGGTTTTAACATATCTTCAAGATGTGGCTCTACATTTTTCATAGAGTTATTAATGAGTCGGTTTGTGTCGAAGTAGACAGTAAATTAACAAGTCCTTAACCCTCTGGACCCTCTTTAAGCTGCAGTTAAAAGATTACCTAAAATATGACAATATTCATGAGGAGACCAGGATCATTACAGTAAATTAATTCTGACGTTGCACTTACCATAAAATGAGAAAAAATAGCAATCAGTGCCCAGATGCCAGTATCAGCCATCTTACTACAGATCGATGTATGATTTCCAGCTGAAAAAGAAGACACTTATAAGTAAATCAAATCTAATTGATGTGAGTAAACATGAAATTCTTTTTTTTTTCTCTTTAAGGCAACGAGTTTGTATATTTTTTAAAGTGAAGTCAACTTATTATTCTTCAGAGTGTACAAAGTTCATATCGCAATGAAAATAAGAAATTAATAAAAATTGAGAAAAAAAGTGATCAGAATTAAATGTTTAAAATTAAATAAAAAATATGAAAATAAATAAAGCATACTTGGGTTGAATTGATAGAAAGGTGAAGCTAGGCAAAGACAAATAAGTAGGAAATACATTCTTATATATTTATTGAAACATTCTGCTTTACTTCCTACACATTTCATCACTTTAACGTACTGTAATGTGACCGTAGTGTGTAGTTAGATTCCCTACATTGCCCACCATGCATGTAGAGCATGCTTCAACGGAAATGTTACAGAGGAGGGCTATAGCTCAGATTGCATGGCAGCTGTCGCCACTGGTGTGGGAGTTTGACTATAAAGAGATGACTGATACCATTTATCATTCACTGCTATGACGTGAGCCTAAATCTGTAGGCCAACAGGACTTTAAAAAATCAGTGTCTTTGTGTTTTTCCTTACGCATGTGTGGGTTTAATAAGGGTTCTCTGGTTTCCTGCCATTGAAAATGTTTGCTGGATTATGCCGTTAGAGTTACTTTGCGAACCCGACTGTGTTAGTCTCTTTCTGTGTGTTAGTCTTGTGATCTAACTGGTGTCTTAATCAGGGTGTACAGCACCTGGCATCCATGCTTTACCTCAGGTTGGATGTGGCTCCACACCAAAAAAGGAGGAAGATTTTTAGGGAAAAGCCAGGATTATACAGAAAAAGAGAAGCAACATCCCAAAAAACATGAGTAAGAGAAAACAGATTTAAAAGTCAAGTTGTATATTGAAATACAACAAATTATACCTTCAAATATCCAATTTTAGTGGAGGGTTTCATACAGCTCAATTAAATTAAGTGCATCTGGTACAATATTTTTAAAGCTGCTATCCGGAGTTTATGAGAAATGTCTCGATGTCCCGCCCTAAACAGCTTCACTTCCTCCCACTGCCTCTCCCAATCTACCAGAAGCCACACCTCTACTTTTCTTCACGTGCTTTGCAGAACATAACAAGGTCGCATCGGGTCGCATTGATATAGGTCTATGGGTCTGGTAAGAGCCAAAATCATATTTACCTGTTGCGAGGCCTTGTTTCCGTGCACAGTTCTGCATTCACTTTGATTGACAGTCTCAAAAACAGGAAGTCAAAGCCTACTGGCTGGGCGCAGTCGGCGATCGTTTCTATTTGTATAGGGGTCAATAGGACGAAGGAGAGACTTATGAATGACCACCAGTAGTAGACCATAGTAAAAGACTAGTTAGGTATTTTTTCGCATTTTGAAAGAATCATACATAAACATAGATTTCTCAGAAACTCCGGATATCAGCTTTAAGAGATGAAATAATGTACTTTGCTGAAAATGTTGATCTCTTAAATATAATCTCTTCATTTCAGTTGTTTCACTTTTTTCTGCACAAATACAAAAAAAAAAAGAAAACAGAGATTGTCTCAAAAGGAGGACAAATGAGTGTCCACCAAAAGGCTGCTCCAAAAGAGGGACAGGCCTCTAAAACTCCAGACTGTCTGGGTGTAATGCTGGCCATTAGCCATCCTACCGTGGGAACCCACACAAACCTTCACCTTCAAACTACACCAGAAAGAAAATGCTCACACGTGTATGGCTTCACTGTGGCTTTACCAAGTTTCTCAAACCTTGGTGGCAAGATACTGGTTTCTCTATGCAAGGCACGAAGAGTTGAGCAGAACCTCAAATATTCCTTGCAGTGCATTTACTGGGTCTCCATGTATCCAAAACAAAAACATCCACAATGGATGTGGGAAAGTCGACGTTGGCTCTCAGAAATGGCTTCAAATCCACAGATAGAGAAGGAGCAGCGGTTTGTAAGGGAAATTAGAATAAATCTGGCAGTAATTAAGACTCCAATGAATGTCAGATCCACTGCAAAACACTTGCAACTTGAGAGTAAAGACTCATTACAACACTTGGTGCGGATGTATCTTGTGATAAGTTGACAGAGATCATAAAGTTTTATTGACATCCAGGTATCTACTGTGTTATTCCTTTACATTTGGGCCCTATGCTACAAATCTAGATAATTAGATCCTGGATTAATCTCCGTTAGCGGGCTTCAACTAACCCAACATTCCCTGTCAGAGAGGAGCTGTCTCATGACGGTCGACCACAATTTAAGCCAAGTGTTTTCAACATTGGTACGTGCGCGTTCACATGAAAGGGGTGGAGATTGCAGCGTCTGACCAATCACTACAATGGAGAAAACTGGCAGAGTGAGCGTCTTCACAGGAGGAACAGTATATGATCTTAAATAAATATCATTTTTTTTAATCAATGATGACAGCGAAGAGCAAGAGGTGGAGCTTTTATACTCGCTCAGATCTGATCCACTTCATAACCTGGTCCCGACCTGGTTAGGTATTGCTTAAGTTTAAAATTATAAATAATCAAAATCCATAATTTAGACCAAAAACAACACTGTTGTTACAGAAAAGGCAGTGATGAAAGAACCCAGACAGGAAGCTGCTGAGATTATTTATATTAATCCATTGGATGGGATGATAAAGGAACATCGCTCTGATCAAGGCAAGGTAAGGCAAGGCAAATTTATTTGTATAGCGCTTTTCATACATAAGGCAACTCAATTTGTTTTACATGATCAAAAAGTGCAACAGAAAACATTCAACAGCTTAAAATCTATAAAAACATAATTTGAAATCATCAGTAAAATCATTTAAAATCATCATCAAACACATGACATCAACAACATGACCAAAAATCTCTCTCTCGATCATATGCAGTAGAGAAAAAAAGTGCCTTATACTTTGATTTAAAAATGTTCACATTAGTTACTGACTTCAGCTCTGCTGGTAGTTTGTTCCACTTCTTTGCAGCATAACAACTAAAAGCAGCATCACCATGTTTACTGTGAGCTCTGGGCTCCACTATCTGACCTGTGTCCATAGATCAGAGACATGCTGGGTTCATACCTGACTAACATGTCACTGATGTATTCTGGACCAAACCCATTCACAGATTTATACACCAGCAGCAGAACTTCTATGTTTTTAGATGTTCTTTAGGTGGCAGAAGGTTTTTTTTGTGATAGATTTGATCTGACTGCTGAATGTCAGATCTGAGTCATTCAGAACACCAAGGTTTTTGACTTGGTCTTTAGCTTTTAAAGATCGAGATTCAATATACTCACTGACAGCAGTCCTCTTTTCCTTGTTACCAACGACAATCACCTCCATCTTGTCATGATTTAGTTTAGTTAAACTTCATTACAGCACGCACATTTTTCTGTTCAAGTAGACCTATTTACTGGGATGAGAGCACATTGTTTAACTGTAACATGTTCCTGCTGATGCGGTCAGCGTATGAATGAATGAATGAATGAATGAATAACTTCAACTGTCTGCGCATATGGAGACACAGGCTTCATCAGGTGACTATAGATCAGTACATCAGGAATAAATCTATATTTTTCCTCATCAGTAAATGAAAGGATTGCATTTAACCATTAATAATCTTTTTTCCTAAATGCAGATGTCAGATCTGCACCAACCAGGATCTTCTAATAATGGGCAGGTCGTTTTCTTAGAAAAATAATTGGTCAAGAGGCGGGGCTTTAGTACTCGCTCAGATCCTAGCCAAAACAAAACCTGCTCACGACCAGGCTAGATGTTCAGCATGAGTTTACATGTTGATATAGCTCCGTAAGACGTTAGCACACTTTGTAGTCCAGCACACACTGAAAATCCTGGAAGTTAGCGCAATAAGAGATCATCTAGATTTGTAGCATAGGGCCTTGATGATCGAATAAATCTGCTTAAAGAACTCTGTGCCTGTGAGGCTGAAACATGCCATCTGGTGGAGGACTAATCCATTGAATAACAGTCATCAAAGCTACAGAACTACTTGGACTGTGTGGATAAATGACGCTAATTAGCACAAGGTAAAAACAATGGTTCAATAGCATCTAGGTAAGTGCTATTACGATGTTCCGGTTTACTCCTGTCCAACATCCCAGTAAGAACCTAATGGAGGTTATAGTTTTTTCAAAGGCTGCCATTAAGAGTAATGGGAAAACAACGTCAGCACAGCAGAGCGAGCATGAACAACAAGCAGTGCCAAATCTATAAACTTCTCAAGAAAAAACAAAACAATTATGTGTAAGTCAAATTTGTTTTTGTGTGTTTTTTAAAAGAACTTCAAGTTTGGTCAAATGGTTGTAAAAAGAGCTTACAGAGGGGAAAACAGAATATATAATATACTGGTACTTTAATACTTTCACTGCTGTTTTTCTCTTGGAATAAGATACTGGCTCATCTCAAAATGTCTGCGAAAACCTTACAATCATTAATTCCAGTCAGACTCATTCCCAGTCTCCTACCTGCTGGGCAGACTCACTAACACCACTGGTCAGTGAGGTGAAAGTGCATTCTGTGCATCCGTGGCCCCCTGCATGGGAAGCTCCGTCCAGGAACAATAGACACTCACACAGGGGGGATATTTATAGACAAGAAGAACATAGACCTGAAATGACCAAGACCAAGTTCCTGGCAGCAGGAACAGGTTTGATAGCTGTGCAATATGACTAACGCTTCTGTTTCCTGAGAGCCGACTGCTTCCTCCTTCTGTCTCCTTTAGGTTTTCCTGCTTTGAGGTTCAGAGTCGGGTTGGATGTGCAGTTTGCTTACATCTGCAGCTGGCAGATATATTAGTTTGTTGTCTCATTGTGCATGGGTTCTAGAGTTGGCTGTTCAGGGTAGATATGATAGAAAATGAACCAAAACCACACTCCAAACAAGTGTATGTGCACTTTTTTACTAGGCAATGGGAATACATAACATTAGAAAACTATATTGGGTTGAAACAAATCAAATGCAGTCTCACTCATACAGGTTGCTTTATACGTGAGACTAGCACTAGCTGGGTTTCCATTACAGTTTTTAGCAAAAAAAAGATTTTTCTAAATGTCGACAAAGTATAATTGCGCTTTGAACATGTTGCCATTGAAGGTTGTTTTGGGAAGGAGCCTCTTAACTCCCGTGAATTGTCATTGCGTAAGACTTGTACGTTACATTCTGTGTGTTTGCACAAAAGGTGTTTCCTTAGCGCTGTTGCGACACATTTCAATATTGAAACGTCTGAAATTCCTCCTCATAAAAATGTAAGAACATTTTAGAGATACTTGAGTGTTTTTTTTCAAAATCCAGGTGTTTCCATTTCCAGTTTTTGTGGTGCAATTTCGATTTTGCTAATTTCCCAGGGTAATGGAAACACAGCTACTGACTCTTACCCTCTCTGACCCTTCAAACAAAAGAATACTGTAATATTTGTATACTCCTGCACTTGATGCTGCCAGTAAAAGATCAAATTGGTTAAGGAAATATCTTTTTTAAGGTTTGAATCAGGCTATTTAACGCTGTAGTTCTGATTCTGAAGGCCTCTAGTCAGATTTCTTTGACCCTGGCCACACACACGATGCGTTTGTCACAGGATGATAATTGGGCATCCAGTATTTTGCACAACTAATTTGCTTGTTTGTGTGTGTGCTTTTATTTTGAAGTGTTCTTACTGTTGTGCATTGCTGCGCTTGTTATTTCCTGTTTTAATCACTTGGACCCTCACACCTGTGGCAGACTGTTTTTCAATCAGCTTTGATCCAATGAGCATAAAAGCTGGGGGCGGACAATTGACGAGACAGCGGTCTACGGAACGGAGAGGAGCGGGTAACGGGGAGGCAGGGGCTGGACAGCGGTCTACGGAACGGAGAGGAGCGGGTAACGGGGAGGCAACGGCTAGACAGCGGTCTACGGAACGGAGAGGAGCGGGTAACGGGAAGGCACCGGCTGGTTTTGAGAGAGAAGGAGAAGGAACACGGCAGGAGTAGCGGCAGCAGCCTCCGGAGCAACGGCAGCAGCGCAGCCTCCGAAGCAACAGCAACAGCCCCCGGAGCAGCGGCAGCAACAGCCCCCAAAGCGACGGCAGCGGCAGCAACAGCCCCCAAAGCGACGGCAGCGGCAGCAACAGCCCCCGGAGCAGCGGCAGCAACAGCCCCCGGAGCAGCGGCAGCAACAGCCCCCGGAGCAGCGGCAGCAACAGCCCCCGGAGCGACGGCAGTGGCGCAGCCTCCGAAGCAGCGGCAGCGAGGCTGTGAAGCGGTGAAGCCAGAGTACGACGCCGATCACAGCAGGCGGGCAGAGTATCTCTGCCCCCGTGTGCTCCGCCATAGAGGAAGAAGAGGAACGGGACTACAATCCAGCTCCGCCAACCATCCCTCTTCCTCACCCGTTGGGATGAACTTTTAATGTTTTAAACCTTTTTTTTTTGCTGGCATCACCACCCACGGTGTTATTTTAGATCTTTGCAATAAATTAATTATCATACCTGTTAAACTGTATCTTTGGTTGATTACACTGCTTGCCTTGTGTAAATTATTCTAAGAGTTCCTAGCCTCTCATAAAATACTAGGTGGCGTTGTCATTGAGAAGCGGCCACGACTTACATTTTGGCTGTTGTCGACAGGACACAAGCACGAGCAGTGTAACAACCATAGATTTTTTTTATTTTTAAGTTGTTATACTTGTAAAAAAAAAATGATGATGCCAATATATCCCGGTGCACCTTGGTTGCCAAAGTTTCATGGGCCAAACA
Organism: Gouania willdenowi; assembly: GCF_900634775.1. NCBI lineage: Eukaryota > Metazoa > Chordata > Actinopteri > Blenniiformes > Gobiesocidae > Gouania > Gouania willdenowi. Next base: position 23,869,683 of record NC_041047.1, on the reverse strand, counting down.
GTGACATTAAGTATGGGGACTGGAAAGAACAAATGTCTAGCATTTTAAATGTACAAGACCTGACTGAACTTAGAAAACTGAACTGTTATCGGGTGCTTTGGCTGGAGAGGCCAAGTTGCAGATTAATGTGCTAGATGCTAGAGAGAGGCTCACAAGTTACACTAATTCAACAAAAAGTCATGGAATAATATTTCTCTCAAGTTGAAAAAGGTACATCCCCACTGGTGTTAACTCTTAAAGCTGCAAATGGCCTTGGCATACCATACTCTGGTTATGCAATAATGGATTTTGAGGTTGAAGGTGTAAAAATCCCGGAGAAAGGTGTCGTTATTGTGAAAGACAATTGCTCTACGCACCCACTGCTCTTTGGAATGAATGTGATCGGTGCGTGTTGGGATGCTGTTTTTAAACATGAGAAGCCAGCTCTCTCCCCCCAGAAATGGAAATCCCAGCAGGCGTGGCGGGAACCTTTTGCTGTGTGCCGGAGGACCATCGCAACACCACCGGGAGACGGGTTTTTGGGCTACGTTCGACCCGCAGACCATCAGTCGGTTCAGGTACCACCCAAAAGTGAGATGATTATGTGGGGCCGCGCATCCATGGGACCTTGGGGGTCTGACTATTCTGCAGTTCTTGAGGCTATGCCGGAAGCGGACGCATGGGGAATAGCCAGAACCCTATCTGTTGTGCGCGGAGGGAGGGTCCCTGTTCGTATCTGTAACCCCCATTCGTACCCAGTTTCTATAGGACGCTATCAGAAGCTGGGCCGGTTATACCAAGTGGAGGAGGCGGATGTCCAGGGAACCCGTGACCTGAGCCTGACCATGGGCCCGGATGGTGTCGTGGAGGTTGGTGTAGTGGATACCCTGGGCTCCAGCAAAGAGGAACACACGGAGGAGGGGGTGAGCAAGCTCATTGACTGTCGGCATTTGACCGATCAACAACAGCTGGAGCTCAAGACCCTGCTTCAGAAGTGGGAGAAGGTGTTTGCGGTAGATGATGAGGATTTCGGGAGGACGGACTTGGTTCAACATTGTATTCACACGGGCGATGCCCCTCCCATCAAAGAAAGGTACCGACCTTTACCACCTGTAATGTACAAAGAGATCAAGACCTTGCTTACAGATATGCTGGAGAAAGGTGGGATACGTGAGAGCTGTAGTCCCTGGGCCGTGCCGATAGTCCTAGTCAGAAAAAAATGGTACCTGGAGGTTTTGTATCGATTATAGGAGAAATAACTACGTTACCCACAAGGCCAAGGCCCATATTACTGGTTTTTGTTTGATCCTCCTGTAAACCCGCCGGGACTGCCACCGAGCCCACGACGCTCAACTAGGTCGAACATTAAGCAGCCACCAGCTTGTTCTAGTCCAGGGACTAAGGTGACAGGGACTGCCACCCTTAAAGTAGGGGGGGATGTCACAGGATGATAATTGGGCATCCAGTATTTTGCACAACTAATTTGCTTGTTTGTGTGTGTGCTTTTATTTTGAAGTGTTCTTACTGTTGTGCATTGCTGCGCTTGTTATTTCCTGTTTTAATCACTTGGACCCTCACACCTGTGGCAGACTGTTTTTCAATCAGCTTTGATCCAATGAGCATAAAAGCTGGGGGCGGACAATTGACGAGACAGCGGTCTACGGAACGGAGAGGAGCGGGTAACGGGGAGGCAGGGGCTGGACAGCGGTCTACGGAACGGAGAGGAGCGGGTAACGGGGAGGCAACGGCTAGACAGCGGTCTACGGAACGGAGAGGAGCGGGTAACGGGAAGGCACCGGCTGGTTTTGAGAGAGAAGGAGAAGGAACACGGCAGGAGTAGCGGCAGCAGCCTCCGGAGCAACGGCAGCAGCGCAGCCTCCGAAGCAACAGCAACAGCCCCCGGAGCAGCGGCAGCAACAGCCCCCAAAGCGACGGCAGCGGCAGCAACAGCCCCCGCAGCAGCGGCAGCAACAGCCCCCGGAGCAGCGGCAGCAACAGCCCCCGGAGCAGCGGCAGCAACAGCCCCCGGAGCGACGGCAGTGGCGCAGCCTCCGAAGCAGCGGCAGTGGCGCAGCCTCCGAAGCAGCGGCAGCGAGGCTGTGAAGCGGTGAAGCCAGAGTACGACGCCGATCACAGCAGGCGGGCAGAGTATCTCTGCCCCCGTGTGCTCCGCCATAGAGGAAGAAGAGGAACGGGACTACAATCCAGCTCCGCCAACCATCCCTCTTCCTCACCCGTTGGGATGAACTTTTAATGTTTTAAACCTTTTTTTTTTGCTGGCATCACCACCCACGGTGTTATTTTAGATCTTTGCAATAAATTAATTATCATACCTGTTAAACTGTATCTTTGGTTGATTACACTGCTTGCCTTGTGTAAATTATTCTAAGAGTTCCTAGCCTCTCATAAAATACTAGGTGGCGTTGTCATTGAGAAGCGGCCACGACTTACACGTTAAAATAATAAAATTGTGCACTATTGAGAACAGTACCAACTAAGTACCAAAAATTTACTGTATTTATGATGATGGAAATAATGAAAAAAGTCAGGGGTTTAGATGGTTACAATGACTTGGATCTGGCTGACAGTATATTGTGAAACAACCATTTGAGGACATGTGAAAAGTCGAAATGCCAAAGCCTACAAAAACATCAAGCAAACAAGGATTAAAAAGTCGTCTTTTAGCCAAGTAAAAGCTTCTCTTTTTTCCGCCCAAAAGATCGAATGTGATTAAGGCAGATGCAGGGAATGTTTTTGATTAGACACAAGAAAGTCGAACTGGGTTTACTACTCTTGTAAAACAGGACAAACAAGGATACCAATGGCGTGAGTCTGTAGTCTTTGTGCTCTTCTAACAGTGAGACTAAACAGTTTCACAGGTAGTACAGCAGGAGCCAGAACAAGGGTTTTATGACAGTTCAAACTGCCTCTGAGTGGAAAGTATGTTTACTAGTAAGAAGTGTGTGATGATAAGCTAAATAAAACCGGATCAGAGAAAGACTCAGCTAGCTGCCCTCATTGGACCCACAGGTGGGTGGTCATTTTGTGGAGGAGTGGTATGTGTCTGTGTTTACTGCCAGGATCAAAACTCCTGTGGGGGAAAACCACAAGTGTCTCCACTGGCCCCGACCGAAGCCACTCAACACTATTCAGTCCCCATTCCTACTGATTTACTGCACTTCAAATACAAGGGGTTACACAATAAACATTTCTCCAGAAATATTTATGCAATGTTTGTGCGTAGGTGTGTGTATGTATACTACAGTGTTGAATGTTGTTGGGTAAATTCTGTTTGCATGATCCCTTCTCAACCCCAGTGTTGCATCAATTCCTCATGTCTTGTTAGTTGTATTTTTATAGAGAAATCTCATAGGACTCTGTCCTCATTTCCTGAGTAGAAAACCGTTCTTCTCTGCTCACATTATTTTTGTTGTATCTGCTGGTTTGATTTATATGTGTACGTGTGCTGAGCTGGGAGGCCCATGACTCCCACATGCTTAGGCTAATATTTCTACACCCCACAGCGCTGACCCTTTGGAGAGCACCTGATATGGTTATATCAATATTTAAGCCAAAGGCTGTGTGTCAGTGTCCACGTCACCTGAAAATAGATAATTGAAGATTTGTGTATTCTCGCTTTTAGTTTTTTTAATAGTTTTTAAATCTCAAATGAATAAAATCCCCCAAATTTTCTCTCCACTACCTCACAGCAAAAACAAGGTTGTGTTTTTTTAACCACAACATCCTGAATCCTCTGGGAGGACCTGCAAGCTTTGACGTGTGCTGTTATATGAGTGCGTATACATGTCTGCGTGCGTGCGTGTTTGCATATTCATGTGCTGTCTGTGTTTTTGTGGTGTCTTTTGCTGGTTCCAGAGGAGTTTCCAAGAAGTGCAGACCTCCCTAAAAGAGTCAAAGATCAAGTCCTTGGAGAGAAGAAGAAAAGGTGAAGGAGAGACAGAGAAGCTGCTTTGAAAGAAGGACAAAGATTGTGTAAACACAGGTGATGATGGCCGGCTGTCACAAACATCAGTCTAATCGTGCACGTTTACCAGAGCAATGATGCAGTACGCAGAGAGAAATGCAGATGACAGTGGGGAATGATTATGGACAGATTGGATGTGGTTGTGTGTGAGTAAAAGGAAAGACGCTTATGTGAACGGCTGATTAGGGCGAACGGTGTGAAACGATGTGCAGTTTGACAAACAGACAGCAGACATGCATTCCTACAAACAGATTACTCATAGATAGATTACTCACACAGCATCACGCACTATGTGCTGAATGCATTGCATGTGATAAATCAGTTCTCCTCGCCCCTCAGCAGTTTAACATGTAAATCTCCGAGTTGGTGTTGATTAGTCAGTATGGGCCCCCGAAATAATGTACAATCCTAAATTAATTAAAGAAGGGAAGAAACCTAAAACTTGAGGCAAAACTTAAAACTTCCTGTTATTGACCAGTTTGGTCAAATCACCCTCTATATTATGTCGCTGAGTTTACTACTTTATAATTTTTTGTAAAGATGGGTGATATTATCGGCCCACCATTTATTTGCCAAAAAACGTGATATTGGTATTAGATTTTCCACCGAAATTGAAAAAACAATATGTGCTGTTTGAGATAACATAAATAAAAACCTTTATCGCACTTTTTTTCACACCAACTAAATAACTATGAATCAATATTTGTGGAGTACATCGGAGCCATTGCATTATAAGTAGCCTTAACCTATTATTTCCATTGAAATATATAGTATTTGAATTAAAATTAGGTTGTGATATATCGTTAGTGGTCAATATTGGAAATTTAGTTTAGGCATATGGGACCATAGTCATCTGGGTTCAGTGATAGATATAGTTGTGCGTCATCTGCGTTGCTCTGATAGTCAACCTGACAGCTCTGCACTGTTTGACCTAAAGGAAACATATAAAGGCTGAAAAGAAGAGGTCCAAGGACAGAGCCCTGAGGAATCCCGCAGAACATTGTTAATCTGTCAGATTCCAAGTTGTTAATGCTTACAAACAAACTATGGTCCTCCAAATAGGTCTTAAACCATTGCAATACTTTAAATGTACAGTGTGACATTTCAGACACCCAGACAACTTTTATAAACACTTTACCTTGAACTTTTGATTTGTTAAATCACTAAATAAAGAAAAAGTTCATTTCTTAAACCACAACTTCTTTTTGCGAAAATTGTAAACAGACAATGAAAGACATTGAGTGACCTCTATTAAAGCAAGTGTAATACAGTATATACAGTAAGTGCTTTGCCTTTGTTTTTGTACTTCCTTCGGCACACTATAATAACAAGTAATTGTTATCAGCTGCAAAACATAAAACTAGTGTTGCCTTGCTTCAAGCACATGTGGGCACAATGAAAAACCCCCACAAAGCTTTGTTCGGTGCCGCGTGCCCGCAGATAATGCAGAACTGACTTTAATTCAAAGACTTGGAAGAACAATTGAAACAATATCTGGCAAAAACAATACCACACATGCTCGCAAATGTCCACAGAAAGAAAAAACATATATACCAAGAATTACAGGTGTGCATGGATCTGGAAACAATTAATTCTTAGAGAACAATGCATTAATTGGATTGTGATCTGCAGTCATGGGATTCCATCTGCTGTTGTTCCACTGATGTCAAAGCTTTTTCATCATGGGAGGATTTCACATAAAAACTGTTAGTTTGGCTCTTCTTGTTGGTAAAATTAGCTGTGATTGAATCCTTCACCCCAGAACAGTTTTGTCTGTAATAGCTGCATTTCAGACCATGGAGATGCCGCTAGCTGTCAACCAAACCACTAGGAACAAAGCCCAAAATCATGCAGGCAGACCTGCTAATAGTGTATCATGTTTTTCTTCCTGCTCCTCGTCCTCTCTCTTCTGTTTCAGGTGTCTTGAAGCTGAAGCTGGCAGTTCCGGTTCTATGGTTCACGACTGGTAGTCTGGGACACTCTGATGTTCTACTGTATCTCTAAATCCTGTTCTGTTCACCTCCTTCTGTCCACTAACTCACTCAGTCACAGCAGATGGCGGCCATCTCTGAACCTGGTTCTACTGGAGATTTCTTCCTGTTTAAAAGGTAGTTGTTTCTTCCCACTGTCGCTTATGCTTGTTCATGTGGATTTGTTAGATTTTTTTCCTTTTTATTACAAATTTTACATGTTGATAGCGCTTTGAAATAACTTTTGTTGTAATTAGCTCAATATAAATAAAGTTGAATTAAATTGAATTGAACAGCAGTTTCCAAACCTGTGTGCGGATGGATTGATATAATCCTTACATTTACCCAATGACATCCTGTAAGAAAGATATAGATTTTCATCTAATTGACTGACCTGCACTTGTCAGCTGATGGAGCCTCATTGATTAATTTATATATTTACGCTGTTGGCGATGCTGAGAGCCTCAGTCCTGTAAGATACAGGCTCTATAAAGTACAATGTTGACCTTTTGATGTAGGCTTACTGAGGTATAGGAATGCAGAGAATCAGAGCCGTAAACTGCACCCAAAATTCGGTGGATACGTGAATACAAAAGAATCTGTGCCATAATGAAGTGAAACTGATTAAACTGTTAATTGTCCCATGAATTAATATTGTATGTATCACTAATTTTCTCATTAACAGTCTGCAATTTACTGCCAGTGTTCCTTCCTTCATGCTTTTGCTGCAGCAACAGTGTTGTTTTTGGCCTGAATTATGAGCTTTAATTCTTAATGTTTTTTTATTAAATTTTCCTCATGGTGACGTGAGTTGCTCTGCATGGTTTCTCTGTGTTTGCGATTGGTCCAACGCTGCAGTCTCCATCTCTTTAATGTGAACGCACACGCATCTAGGTTGGATACCGTTGGCTTAAGTTTGCCCATTGATAACCAGCTTTGAAGTACAGCTGCTCGGGGATTGAGAATGTTTGGTTAGGTGAAGCCCATAAACGGTGAGATATTCCAGATATATTTATCCAGCTTTGTAGTACAGGCCCATAAATGACTTAAGTTTCCACCCCAGGGGCTTCAAACCAAATAACCTATCTTTTGATTTGTTGATTGACATTTTACATATTCACATGGACCTAATCACTTGTCATTGTACTATGTAATTGCATAGTCCTCCTATAGCCAGAAACACTTATGGATAATTCAAACAACTGCCAAAATAATCCATTCTTATGTTGTTTAGGGAGAATAGAAACTTTTATCCTTTCCAACTTGGCACCTTTAAACTGATCTTTACATCTCGAGTTTTATTAGAGCTTTACTTTTGATTCATTTCAAATGGTCTGCATACAAGCTGCCACTGCTGGAATATATAAATTCACTGTAACTCTACTTTCCTTTAGATTATACATTATTTTACAATGCTGTCAGCAAAAGATCACGCACAAGTAACTTCATTTTGGGTTGACCCTGAATAATGAAAAACAGTCATGTGTTTCAAGGGTGTTTTAGATCTCTCTGACAGAAGACAAACATTTCAGATGATAATGTAAAGAAAGAGATATAGGAAGCCTTGGAACAGACCTGCTGGAGATCAAGACGGATGAAGAGGGTGGGATGAATGAAGTGAAGAAATAGAAAACATAGGTCTTCAGGTGGTGTGAGCCTGCTGTCTTGTAGATGTACATGTAAAACCCTGAACAGTCGGAGTGGGATTTGCCAAGGCTACTGAGTCCACGGAGGCCCAGCATGTGCTGCATCTGAGCCAGAGGCGCTAGACCCAGCCTTGTTTGAGGATTGCTTTCTGAGACATATGGAGGCAATCTTTGCAGAACCTTGGGAGGCAGGGAAAGAAAGGTAAAAGGTGGACATTTCATAAAACAATGAAAGTTTGGCTTAAACTATTATTTCAGGGGTATGGGACTGAAAGTTAATTTAAGGGTACTAAGAAATGGTAATCTGGGTTTGATAAACACACACTGTTTTGGAACTACAATATTAAAATATTTGTATTAACAACCAAATAAATAAATAAATCATAACAAAAGCACTCAGAGATCACAAAACTCCTCCAAGCACCAAATATCATCTTTTTCAGATATTGGCAGTTATCTGGAAGGGATGATCAGGATCATGTATGGGCATTCTATAATTTCCAAATATGATATTTGGATCAGATCTGGAGTGATTGAGGAACCAACTCAACATAACGTCAGAACATTTATCCGGATTCCCTCCAAAATGTAATGAAATCTTCCATGGCATAAGGTATATCTTTGATTAAAATTTTGAAAAAATCTGCTATGTAATTTTGATCTAAACCTGCTGACAGACAACAAATAATTAAATGCCTGTAAATACACATTATTTCATTTGCATATAGTGAGAATCCCATAATCAACACACCATTTACAGAATCATTATTGGCAACTGGAGCTCTTGGATTTGAGCTTTATATAAGAAAGCTCACATAATATTTGACCTTAATTAAGGAAAATGGTCAGCAACAGAAGGCGCACGGTGGCTAAGTGGTTAGCACGTCCGGCTCTTGGGTCCTTTCTGTGTGGAGTTTGGACATCCTCCCCGTTCTCCGTGGATTTCCCATGGGTACTCCGGCTTCCGCCCACAATCCAAAAACATGACGGAAGTCCCTAAGTTGCCCATATCGGTGAATGTGGTTGTGTGTCTGTCTGTGTGTTGCCCTGGGATGGACTGGCGCCCTGTCCAGGGTGTACCCCCATTGAGAGCCGGAGATAGGCACCAGACCCCCAGCGACCCTGAAAACAGGAACAAGTGAGTCAGAACATGGATGGATGGGTCAGCAACACAAGTTTTTCAAAAGTGAAAGTACAGGCACATTCCTGAAAAAAATCTAATAATCAGATTTGGGCTTTGCATCACTCAATAGAAGTGGATAGATTTAGCTATTGTTCATTTGTACTTGCTGGATACTCAGCAGGAGCTACAGCATCAGGAACTGGCAGAGGTTAAAGGAGGCGAAAGGAATAATGGAGTCAAATAAAAGTCCTTTAATCAGAGTTTAAACTAAAATCAGACTTATTGTTCTTGGCAATAGACATTTTTGAAAGACTTATCCTAAAATGACAGACATATATTTTCATTCCAAAACTGAATTATATAATTTGTATTTTTACACTTGCATTACAGATCATGTCGAGTAGATCCATTTGATTACTTATGTAAATACCACTGCAAGGCTCATGAGAAGTTTTCAGACCTGATGGGTTTCATTTGGTGCTACACATACTGTCAGAGGGTAATGTTCATTTAGTTTATAGAAACGCATAAGTCACATCTCTTTTACAATGCTGTAAAAACTAACTCAGCATCCGGTTCTGCACTCTGTCGGCATCTTTGTTCCCTGAGACGTACAGACGCCTGAGGAGAACCTGTTGCTTTGGTTTAACGTTGGAGTCAAATGTCAGTGAGGAAGGCAGTCAGTGTCTGTGAGTGTGTTGTGGTTTTTGTGGTACAAATTCAACATGACAAGGGCTCAGGAGCTCACATGATGTTAACTCATTCACTAATTTCAAATCCAAACCCCTGCTGCCATTGACACGTTTGTATGTCAATTGTGTTTTTCAACGGGGGTTGCTAAGATACACTGTGGTGGAGTTCTCCCTTGAATATCAGCCTTGTCCAGCAGCTCTCAGCAGCGCACACTCAAGCAGAGCATGCGTGGACCTAAATGGACTATTGAGAGTGTCGCGATCGTGAGAGAAGACGATCAACAACCCTGGCCAAACGGGTTGACTCAGCATGTTGGGAGAAAGAAGTTGCATGTGTGGAGACTGTGTGTGTGTGGGGGGGGGCAGGCACTTAGAGCAAGGCCAACAAACGGTAAAGAAACCATACAACTCTGACCCAGATAGCAAAAAAATAATAATTTTGCCATCAAAAGCCCAGTCTCAGTGTTGTTTTTGTTGTTTTATAGAAAGAAACCAATGTTGAGGTGTCACTAAAGCAAAAAAAAAAAAAAATGCCTCAAAATCACTGACAGGAGTTTTCAGCCTTTTTTCTCAGATTTTTGTCAGAAACTGGCATTTTGTGTAAAACTTGCCTCCATTCAACTGCTGATTACGGAAGAACGAAATAAGCTAGAAACAAAAAGAAAATCTGATGAAAGAAGAGAGTCTAATCTTTCAGAATCAGATTTTAGATTGTCATAGTACAAAATATTCTCTAAAAATCAGTCAAAAAGCTCTAATACGGCTGGCAGTCAGGAGGGTAGCCGTTCTGAAAATGGCTGGCAGTGAATGAGTTAAAAAAAATAAAGTTGGAGTTTTCTGATAATGACACTAAGAAAAGGCCAGAAGCCGTTTTGGATAAATCGCCCCCCGGGGGCCAAACTTCCCATGCTCCAGAAGTACATGAGGATTAAGTCTTCAGTGAATCCCTTCAAATCTTACAGAAATTGTTACCATCCATCCTTTCTTTTACAGGCCGGATATTGTGAGAACTCAAAGGAAAATTGAGGGAAATAAATTCTAAATAACATAATTGAACACAATTGGCTTGTTTTTCTGGAAACATTTTTAGTACAGTACTTTAAAATGTATTTGCACTCTCCTCACATGAAAATGAATCAAACATTTTTTTTTTTTTTAAATAGTCGATAAATATAGCAGTGGGGAAGAAGAAAAAGAAACAAAACAGGATGTTGTAGAGTCCCAGGTATAATTTGTTTTGCAGTACAAAGTCTTAAACTGGAATCTCCAAGGGTTTTTGGTTTTGCTTTCTTTCTTTCTTTCTTTCTTTCTTTCTAAGCATCTATAGTGGATTTTCTCATTGGTTTGCCACATATTCTTTCTATCAGTTTTTAAGCCTTGCATAATATGTGAACAACCACATTCAGATGTACAGTCTCTCTGTCACCACCACAAATGTTAATGGAATTTAATTCAATTCAACTTTATTTATATAGCACAGACAACAAACAACAAAGTCATGTCAAAGCGCTTAACAATATAAAATTTAAAGTAAGAAAGAAAGAACCCAACAAGATCCACATGAACAAGCATTTAGCGGCACTTACCTCTGCTAGAAACGTCAGCCGACTAAGCATGACTTTAAAAACACTACTGAGTGGTAAATCTTTAAGATGGACAATTTGATTTAAGAGCCAGCTCAGGGCCAGTGTAAACATTTGGAGGCTGGAAAGGCAGACTGGTGCGTGCTTGGAGTTTTCACATGACGTCCCCCTGCAACCTCTGCTGTCTCCATCAGCTTCTCCATCCTATCCTCACAGACATGTTTGGAGAAGTGCTTTCCTAGAATGTAAAGATAAAATCATAGTGTATGCCACATAGATCAATGAATTGAACATCATTTACTCCAAAAATAAAGGAAAAAGGTTTAAATTGCCCCTCGAAAAGTTGTTTTGGTCTCCACTGTAAAGGGATGTGGAGTCCCTGAAGTGTTTCTCCTTCATTCTTTCCATTAATCACATTTTCAAGTGTCAATTTCAACTTTTTTTCTTTACTTTTTGGAATCAAGTTCAATTTATTGCTCTATGGTATACACAATTTTATTTTATAGAAACTTATCATGAGTAGCAGCAAGTAAAAACCCATGGTAGGGGGATTTCCAGATGAATTAATATTTTGTTTAAAATGTCAAGATTTATAACCCCAGATTCTATAATCACACACTATATATCTCTCCGTAATCCTAAAAAACTTGGGTATTCTCACTGCTGTGAGTCACAAAACAAAACGCTGAGCTCTATTGCAAGATACTATGTGAAACTACAGGCCGAGTTGAATCTACTGATATACAAGTTGGGTATGTTACTTTACAAAACACAGCCACATAATCAGAAAATATACAGTGGTAAAAGCCAGCAATGATGGCATATGGTGTCTTACCTTTGTTGTTTCTTATCAAAAGTTTCTCCAATGTGCATAAAACTTCATATTTTGATACATTCAAATTGTTTCGTCAGATATACACTGCCATTACAGACATACAGGCATTTCCCAGTTGAGAAATCATCTTAATGAGCGCATAGCGCTCGTGCGTAAAATGGCAGTTCCCTCATTTTTCAGCTCTGATTCACCGGGGCTAAAGCCTGATGCCATAGTGTTTGAAATAACCAATTTCTACAGGTTCTGAGCTTTACAATGCTGCCAAGCATTGCTGAATTAGACCCATGTGTAACGGCATCAAAGAGTGGAACGAAAAATATCATTACGCATGGCGCCGCTGAAACCTGAATAAAAATAAATGTGTTTATTTAGGGCCAAAATGCAACATCTAATGGTCAAAAATAAGATTCATAATGATTTGAATCAATTTGACTGACATATTACAGTTACACACTTGTTGTAAATTTGGCACAGTTGTGGCAAAGTGAGCTTCTGCCTGAAATTTTTTGTACAAAAACATGTGTATCTTTGAGCAATTTATTATTTTTTCACCAAACTTGCTGCAGTTGATGTCCATACATTAGTTTGATTATTTATGCCTTTGTAGCCTTCCCTACTGAGAATTGGTTTTATATTTGATGTAAATCTCTAGGTGTTTTTGGGACAGACTACAGATTTCTGTATTTAAAACATGATTTATTGTCACTCAGTATCACATATTTCCAAAATTTCACATCATCTGTAACCACTAAAGGGCCTACTTCAATCTAAAAAAAAATTGTTGACCCAGTTGGCAAGTCATTTAAACATCAATTTATGCTTCCTAAGTGCAATACTTGCATTAGAAACTAACACAATTAACAAAATAAATATTAACAAAGATACCATCTAAAAATAACACACGAGACAAATGACCTGTAGGAAGATGGGAGACATTAAAGAGACTAAACCAGCAACCCCTGTGTCCAAACACCCATCTAAATAGTGAGGGAGACTAATGAGGGAATTAAGCACACCTGATTGAAAACGACAGGAAGTAGGGAACAGAGACAGGGTAAAAAGAACAAAACCTGATCAAAAACATGACCTTCAGAAAACAAACCAGAACTGAACAGGATAAAAACAGACCCAACTGAAAAATAAAGCCCAAAGCCCACCCATGAACACCACATCATGACACCTGTGTTAACTGTAATGTAACCACTCACACAGAATCATTATTTTGGCTTGATTGCAATAAAACATTATTCTTAACAATCTGAATATCTGGATGATTACTGGATTTAAAAAGTAGGGAAAACACCAACATTTCTCATATGACCGATCGGCTGAAAAATCATTTTGAGGTTGACAGACTTTGACATACAAAATGTTGAACTACTAGCTGTTTTGTTTTATTATAATCACACATGTAGTGGTTTACCACACTCAAGTACATATCAATAGCAGAGATTCTGCTCCTTCATCCTTCTTTGAGCTCCTGCGTAATCAGGCCTCCTAGGGAGAGGATTTTTGGATGAGGAGAAGACCAACGCTGGCTGGAACAGAAGTGTAGCAGCCAATTTTACTCCTCTGGGCTCAGGACTGGGGGTCCTTATTGGGGGTCTCCACCTGCGTATGTGACATATACCAACAGCTGTCTCTCGGTTACTTGATGATTTACTGGTAAACCAATATAAAAGCTGCCCCCTGGATCTGAAAGCTTTACTTTTTGGATTGTGTGTGGCGGCGTCTCCCCCAGCTCTTCACTACCTCGTCCATTTTTACTTCAGTTCCAGGCAGCATGGTGTCGTTCATAGTACTGACCCCATCCACGAAGAATGCATGAGCTGTTTGGTCTTCAACACACGTGCACATGCTTGCACGCTCACTCACATGTGCAGCTGTCTTTGGAAGTATCTGGCACACCAGGATGTTTTATAACACTTACTGGAAACAGTCATCCCCTCACCAATGCTGCATCACTGTCAAACTTCACTAGTGTTACTAATGTTTACAAAATGATTTCTCTTCCAAAGGTTGATTTTTCTTCTACGTGGATAGATCTGCAGATTGAAGAGCACCTGGAACATGCACACACTTCAGAGAACAAGTCAAATCCATGCCAACTATAGCTCTGAACGTACTACAGGTAGATTTATATTCTAAACAGAATAATATTCAGCCTGTGACCTATTGCATGCTGGGACTAGTTCGAGCACCCCTGATGACCCTGAACATGATCAGCATGTAGATATTAAGTACTTGATAAATAAGGTGGATGAAGAGGCTTGATTTGATGGCCTAACGCAGAATTGGTGACAAATGTGATGCAGGAACTGAAATGGATCCACATGCTGGATTCAGTGCTAAACCATTTCATGATGAAGGAATTTAGGCATGACTTCACTTGGCTTTACTCTGATTCTATGCTGCTTTGCTCTGTCCCCCAGGACTGTGAAAAACTGGGCCATGGACTTATGATGTTTTTGTTTTTCCAGCTATAAACGTGATCGACCGCATGCCTTTAGTTTGGAGTGTGTGTTTGGTCTTTACACTTTCATGTGTGATTAAATGAGAAAATGCTCTATATAAAAAGAGCAACACATTGAGCTTTGAAAATGTTACTACTTTCAAACCAGTATACATTGCAAAGATGTCCTAATTCTAGCCAAATATTGCATAAATCATCTTTTATATACAGGTATACAACTCAATGAAAAAAATTAAGTTTACAGAAGGTAAAATTTCAATCTGTTGTTTTTGTTAATGACTTGATCCTCTGACTTTCATTAAACAGTGACCTTTAGCTCTTATAAAGGTGGATTGCAGATAGGTGTAAAGCAGCTAGTTTGAAGACCAGCACCTCCATTTAATCTGGCAACCATCCTGGCAGAAGCAAGCTTTAACTATAGGGTCACTGAGGGCATTGTATCTCTATTGCCTGGGAAAGACTTGAGATTCCACCTACTGGTGGAAGTGGCAGGAGAAAGAGCTGTGAGAGCTGTTATGCTGCATTCACAGCAGACGAGATGCTGTGCAAATTTTTGTGATGCGGGCACCCAGTGAATGCTTCCGCAGGATAAAAAAAAAGTTTTCCCCATATTCGCTTCATATGCGCATCTGAAGCACAAAAAAGGTGCCAACAAGACTCACATTTTTTCGCCATCAACTATGGAGAACCCCAGTAAAATTAGTAGAGAGCCGTCAAAACGCTCCACGCCAACATTCCGGAATTCACCAGGTTAACCAGCGACACGTCCAACTCGCTTATTCTCCTCCTTGCCAAATCCTTCCTGGTCCGGTCCCATTAAAAAACTGACCATGTCATAGAGCTCTGGGTGGTTACATACCGCCATAATTATTTTGTCCTACATGCTGAAATGGGTGAAAAGACCTGTTTCCCCATTGACGGCCTGAAGTTATTGACAACAGGGACTCGGATTGGCTTTTGCGCCTACGCGTCACGCAAAACATTTGCTGGAGTTCAATATTTTCAACTTAAGTAAATGATGAATGTCATGGAAAAACGGAAACGCGCACACTGATTTCCACATTGCCACGTCCGGTGTGAATGCTGCGTTAAGTAGGAACCAGAATGGCCGACAATTACTTGCCCATGTATGAAGACATCTCTACTCACACCTTGTCTGTCTGCTATGATATACACATCTTACACCTTCTTGTGTGCCAGTTATTTCTCTTGGTTTTTATGAATAACAACAAAACCATTTTAAGGTCAAGTCTTTATCCACCCATTATATCTTCATAAATAGACTCTACCAAGTTTGGTTTCAGGAAGATGCCAACACTGAAACACCACACAACATTATCCTCTTTCACTTCAATGAGCAGATAGATGAGCTTGTATGTCTCTCTCTTGTACCTGGCAAGGCTGATGGCATTCAGCTTGTAGTGAAGCCTGTCATCGCATTCATTTATAACAACTGTGTTAGATGATCTGAGCACTTCTTCCATTACTGAAGCTCAGTCCAGCAGTAAGACGAGAAGGTGTGAATGTCTGGCAGACACGTGCAGGATATACTGCAACAATATCCATCTACTTGCAACGGATTTAATACGAGCCTCTGAATACTCAATGGTGATCCGCTGATATGTGAGACGTGTGTTGTAGCAGTGGTTCTCTTCAAGCTTTAGTACACAACTGTTGCTGGGTAATCTCTCTGTAGGGTGACTCACAAAAGGGTTATGAAGGGCATGTTCTTCGGGGTGGGACCTCCAGTCTCATACAGCTACACATTGTTGCCATTACGCTCATGACACAGCGGGAGCAGATGAGGGGAATGGTTTGCATTGCATGCTGTTCATTTACAGATGCATGCATGCTGGAATATCCTCCCTGACAGGGGATTCGTGTGTAATAATGACACACTTCCTTGCGTGTGGGATGAAAGTTTTTTTTTTGGTTGGGTGGAGTGGAAGACTGCAATCTATAAGTGACTTGAACCAAGGACTACATTTAGATTTTTGTGCCTGTCAATCTCAGGGGCCAAATTAAGGATTTCTATTAATTAGAACATACTTTCAAACATACTCAGGCAGAATGGACTCCACGGAGGTCTGCGCAGACTCAAAGCAAATTTCCTTGATCGTGCGCAGTCCGCCCCATGCACTGGTTTCAAAGGGAGAGAAATAACAGATGGGATAAATCTTGTGTAAACCTAAGAGAAACATATCCCAGGCGGAGAGAACATGCACAATTAACTCATTCAGTGCCAGCCGGTTTTAGAATTTCTACCCCCCCACAGTGCCAGCCGTTTTTGAGCATTTTGATTGATTTTTAAAGACCCACAGAATATTTTGTACGTTCTTCTGTAATCAGCAGTTGAATAGAGGCAAGTTTCACACAAATTGCCAGTTTGTGACAAAAAGCTGAGGAAAACGTCTTTTTCTGAAAAAATCTATTAGTGACTTTGAAGCAATTTTTTATTTTTTTTTTGCTTTAGGGACACCTCAACATTGTTTCCTTATGTAAAACTACAAAAACAACACTGAGACCGAACTTTTGATGGCAAAATTATTATTATTTTGCTATCTGGGTCAGAGTTGAATGGATTTCTTACTATATTTTGGCCGTCCTCCAAGTGTCTCCCCCCGTGATTCTCCACACACGCAACTTCCTTCTCCTCCCGGATATGCCGAGTGTCAGCGCTCGCCCCGTTTTTTGATCGTTTTCTCTCCCCATCGTCACACTCTCCAATACTCGACCGAGTTTCACACATGATCTCGTCGAGTGTGAGCTGCTGGGAACTTCAGCATAAACTCTTGTAGCACCATTTTAAGTTTTGTAAACAATATCTCTCTGCCTCTAAACTCTGTCCATCACAGATGATCTTTCTTTCAAACGTGTGCTGCTATCTGGCTCACAGTTGAATGTTTTGCTGAATGCCTCCCCCCGTCAATCACACAGATGTAAATTCCTCTTCCTCCCGACGCGCAGAGCTAATCGTTTGGCCCGGTTAGTTGATGGTTTTATCTCACAATCGCAACATTAATAATAATCCACTCAGGTCCACACATGCTCTTTGTTGGTATGTGGAGCTGTGAGCTGCTGGATACTTCACAATATCACTCCGTAGCGCCATAATAGCCCTCGATCCTGCTTCTTCCTCCTTAGCTAATTGTAGCATCAGTGGCTAATCTCACATGTAAAGTTGTGCTGCTGCGACATTCAAGGCACAGTTGGTCACTACATCACCCTACAGCTTAGATATTGATGAGGGACCTCCGCCAGGGTGTATTCTAGTAATCCCCGTGAAAAAACGTAATTGACGTAAAAGTACGTCAATGGCACTGAATTAATTAATTTGCAGTCTGGATGCAGAGTGGTGTTGGTCTGTAATGTTTAAGTAAGTAATGTTTATTTATATAGCATCTTTCACAGACAGAGGTCACAAAGTGCTTTACACATCCACCCATTCACACACCAATGGGACAGCGCTGCCATGCAAGGCGCTAGTCAACCACTGGGAGCAACTTGGGGTTCAGTGTCTTGCCCAAGGACACTTCGACACATAAACTGGTATAGACTGGGATCGAACCCCCAACCTCTCAATCAGAGGACAACCCCTCTACCACCTAAGTCACGGTCTGCTCTGACCTACAGTTGGATTGCTGGTTCCGCTTGTGATACGTGCTTTCATGTCAAAGTCTCTAGTCTAAAACACAAGATAAAGTCCCTACATTTGTCAGAGAATAAAGTTGCTAAGAGCTCCACAGTTGTGTGTGTTCACGAGGATGCTGGAGAATTGGAAACAGAGAGCGGAGGGGAGAGTGTGGTTGATTCCATACAAATCTTTCAATTCTACATACTGCAGCATTAGGGGCAGTGAAAAAAGTAAGCCTCATTGTGTATGTGTATGCCTGTCAAAGCCCAGGAAGCAGCAGAGATAGTGCTGTATGTTGTGTGCGTCAAAGTGGTGTCTTCTAAAATCAATGCCACATTTAATCCTCATAAATATTTGATAAACCTTCAAACAATAACTCATCTGTCAGTTCTATAAAACCATTAAAACCACTAAAGAATTATTAGTCCTGAATTTGATACCATCCATGCCTTGTTAACATCAACTTTTATTTATTTATTTATTTATTTATTTATTTATTCGCATTGTTGCTTTTATTTGCTTTGTCACAATTTTAAAATGAGGAATTTATAAACCTGCGTTTAAGCCTCAACGCTGTTTAACTTGTTCAATGAACAACAACGATGTTGTAGGTTTAGTAGGCAAGATGTTTAACACCTGAATCTAATTCATTAATCACCATGCAGCTGTGGAGAAAATAACGAGTTCTCTGTCACAGTCAGGTGTGATGGCCATGATGACGTACGTCTACAACATGCTGCGGGGGCTCTCCAGGAGCATACTGGGGCACCCCTGATCCAAACCACATTTTGCTCCTCTTTTTCTGAGGCATCTGTTACTGATCTTTGGGAGGTTCACCCTCGGTGAGATGAGGAGTGAGATAAAGAGAGGCATGGATATGTGGATTTAGTTACCCTGTGTGTCCAGACCTCTACATTGCAGGGGCCTCTAGTCTGTTCACCTGTCTGAATATTAAGCTATAAAACATTGTGGAGGATCCTGTTCTCTGCATTTGAGGCCATTTAACTTCACACCACCACGTGATTTGTGCAACCATAAAATAAAACAAAACTCCTATAACAGCATCAAAGCTGGGAGACAGTGTGTGCTTTAAAGTACATCCTAGGTTCCCAAAGGGTACGAAAATTGTCATGGGCGTACATGAATAAAATCTAAAAATTGCATGACAACATTGGAAACTAAAAATATAGATTGACCGGCAGTCAGGAGCCTCCATGCATTGCCACAAATTACACATGCAAAGTCCCATCATGCAGTCTCAAAAAGAGAAAAAATCTAATAAAAAAAAGTGCAAATATGAAATTCAGCCAAACATTGCAGAGATACAGTATGTGCATCCTTTCAACCTCACCCTTCTCATTAAAGCTGTTTTTCACAGTTTCAGAGTAATTAATATGTGGTATTACTGGTATAAACGCAATCAACTAATGTTTGGTAGATTCATTTTCCACCCAAAAAAGAGAAATTACAGCATAGGTAAAGTTCAGGGGACAAATTTCACTATAGGGCTACATTGTATATGTCGTTATATTATTATGTTTTTAAAGTGTGCAGGAGTAAGGGGTACATGGCTTTAGGTTATTGGTGCGTTCACACCAAACGCATCGAAAGCGTCAAAAGCGTCAGGTGTACATTCACAATATATGGTGGACGCGCTTCTAGAGAGCGTTGAGAGGTCCCACGCCTCCTGGGCAGCACGTTTTGAAGCTTTTCAAGTGGCAGACGCGGCGCATTTTGAGATCACAAGCTTCTAACGCGGCCGACACTGGAGTTGGGATTGTTGAACTTTTGGGGCATATTGCGGCGCATTGACCAATCAGGAGTGTTCCCCAACCGTGACATATTCAGTATAATGAAAGAAAAAAAAATCGTCCAGAGCAATGGCAACGCTGGTGACAAACGTCTAACTAGGGGGCACATTTTTGATGCCCGAAACGCGTTTGGTGTGAACGTACCATAAGGGGTATGGGACTGTGAAAAGTTTGGGAACCACTGAACTACACCATAGTATTTGGCATCCCATTTTTCATGTGATTCAGCGTTCAAAATTTTAAATGTTCAAACATGTAAACTCTATGAAAGCTGAAAATTGTTGGATGGGACAGGGGTGTGCTTTTTGTAAACGTTCCCAAAATATGCTTCTAAAGCAATACAGGGCGTAAGCTCTCTAGCACAGTAGATGTTTGGCTTATTTGGCCACTTTTACTCATGGACTTCACTCAGAAAATATGTGTTTCTCCTCAAAAACTTGCCTTTAATTAAAAGTCAGGATTAGAATCTCTGCCAATAATGCAGCATGTTGATTCATATTCCCTCCCATGTTGTCAGAGCAAGTGAAAACTATCTGACACTCCTCTGAGGTGATGACAGGGGACATACCACATAGCCAATATACACAAACAGGAAGATACACAAATACACTCCAAACCTGGCTCTGAGTCTTTGGGGATCAGGAGGCTAAACTGAGTGTCATGTCGGTTGTTTTATTGCAACGCAGGAAAAGAAACTGCATTCATTTAGTGTCTAATAAGGTTTCTGAGCCATAATCACAGTGTAAACACACTCTTTCTAACTAGGGTTTCACAATATTTATCTGTACGGTAACTTATTGCTTTAATCATTGGCCCAATAAACAAATTTGATCAGATAATTTAACCCGATGGACACTTGAGTCCTCTCTGTGTGGAGTTTGCATGTCGTTCCAAAAACATGACTGTTCTAACATGCAAAACATGACAGGCTTATCACTGATTAAGAGTTCACCATCTCAAAGGAAGAAATCCCATTTACTGTCTTTAATATGTGTAATCAGATTTACAGAGAGAGAGAAAAAAACATATTCAAGTTTTCTTATCAGGCACTTGAAAAGACACCATGGAAATTACAGTGACACCTGTTAAAACAAGCTGGAGAAGATGTGAAGTCCTCTTTATCGTATGCATAAGCACATCATAGGCTTATTTGGTTCTAGTTTGTAGACATTCAACTATGAAAGAAACACATCTACTCTTTATCTACTAAGTATAGTCATTTACATAAGTATTAGGAATGGAACCATACACTGAGTTCACAATATGATATGATAAATGTAATGGGCTTGCGATAACAGTGAGGTATGATATTTATAGACCTCAAAATAACTGTTGGAAAAATAAATATGCTTTTATTTGACTTTGAACATACTTACATAATTTCAGTAATTAAAATTTTGGTCAGATTCTGATCTTTCCTAAGAACCAAGATAAACATCTGCCATTGTTTTCCCACAACTTTCACTTCATGAAAACGTCAGAAATGTGTTGTAAAGTTACATTGGCAGTTTTTTTTTTTTTTTTTTTTTTTTTGCGGGGGGGGCAGCACACACAAGAAATCACAATAAGACTGACGTAAAAACACTTCTACCTGTCCATCTACTGGACTTCACATCCCACAATGCAATGCGCAAAAACTTTTTCCGACAATATTAAAAGGAGGGTGCTCCATGACATTAAAATGTGTCCAAACTTTTTTCCCCATTATCTTTCATTCATTTCCCTCACCTCCACCAAGACAAATTCCTTGTACTGTCCTTAAAACTGTACTTGGCCATTAAACTTTTCTGATTCTGATTCTGATTTGGTTCCTGAAAACTAAGATAACCTGTGTTTGGTGTACACATGATGGTTTGTGTCCAGACATCATTTTTTAATGATTGTCACAAGGAATACGCACCTCAAGCAAAAAGGGAAATCAGTGGGCCTGAGGGGGGGGGGGATCTTCAGTTGCCATGGCAACGGCTTCCACAGCACAGGGTTTGATCTCTTGACCTTTCACCTCTGACCTGAATGCTCTCTCACCTCTAGGAGGCTGATAGGAAGCTAAGTTTGCTGGAGACCAAGCCGGTCAGACTCCAGCTCTCTACATGAGATACGCACCATAAAACATCAAACGCAGTCGTAACAACTGTCACCGACCAGGATATCTATTTATGGTGCAATCTTATTTTAAAAAGAACCAAAACAGTAGTTTAAAAAGAAAACTTAACTGTGAATGTAAGGACAAATGTTTTTTAATACATACACTGAATTGTGTACCCATAAACAGGCCATAAACAGGCCAAAGTGAAGCCGCAGCATTATCCAGGCTGTGCTTTACTTAGGATGGCACTGTGTTGGCAAACATCCAGACTCACTTAGTGAGACTCTCAATGGAGTTTTAATTGAACACAGCTTTTGTTTCATCTCACAAAGCTTCTTCTGTGTTATCTCCCTCTCTCATCCTCTACGCTCTCCTTTGGCCTATGAGAGGTGCAGGCAGCCAGTAATGGCAGAGGTCAATGCTTAATGGCTCAATAATGTGTGGATTGTGGTGGTGGAGGGGCAACTCAGGACCCAAGCCAGCTGGAATGCTGCAAAGCCTCAGATGCAGTAACACAAAAAGGAGCTTTGTGACAGAAATACACAGTGGAAAAGAAATGATGATATCTAGAGGAGGGATGGGCAACGTTTAATGAACATCAAGTCAGGATTTAGAATAATGACCAACCTGAGCATTAATACCGGAAAGAACAAATATTTCTTTAAAAATGTTATTTTGTATTGTAATTTTCGTGTTCTTTTGGAGACATTTCGTGTATTCTATAAGTTTTTGGTTTGTTTTATGTACATTTGTTTTAGTATTGTATATTTTTCTTGTTATTCTAGTCATTATCTCATGAGATTTTGCAGTAATTTAGAGTAATTTTGTCATTTTTTGTTTATTGAAGTCATTTTGCGCATTTATTTTGAGAGCTACACAAAATAAGATAGAGAGCCGCACGTGGACTCCAGGCCACCAGCTGCTCATGTCTGTTCTAGAGCAGTGTTTCTCAAATGGGGGTACGTGTACCCCTAGGGTACGCAATGGCATTACGGGGGTACTTGAGGGAGAGAAAGAGAGTGGAAAATTAACAAATAAAGTGTTAATCTTGGTCCCACCCCAGAAGTGAAATGACTGGAAATGATAAAAATTACAGAAATAAATCTATTCAGGAGCCACTAAATCAAAGTTTTTCTTTAAATTCTGAAAAATGTAAATATGTTTTTGAATTTTTTGTATATTATTATTCTATTCTATTATTAAAACAACGCACAATCTTAAACAGCTGTTTTTATATACTTTCACTTCTTAAAACATAAATCTAGTTCACCTAAAATGCAGTAGAAAAAAAAAAAATAGATATCTGAGCTGATCAAAAACTAATTCAAAAAAAATGTCTTTGGGGTCACTTGAAATTCTTGATATCAAAATTGGGTCACAATTCACAAAAAGGTTGGAAACCATTATTTAAAAAATAAGATTCTTTAAAACGTGTGTTATCACTCATTCATTCCATCATTATGCTCTATAGTTTTTTTTAAAATAGTTTTCTAAGCAAATTGTTGTGGTTGGACAAAGGGGGTACTTGAGCCAAAAACAGTTTGAGAACCACTGATCTAGAGCATCCCATGGATCTTCTTAGATGTGTTTAGAAAACCTGGTACTGTTTCTGCTTCTTCATGCCAGGTTATTGAGTTTTAATATGCAACTCATCACCACATAAGGAAATCTGTTGTCTTCACCAGGGCTGGAGTATTGTTATCTTTCCCATTGACAGAAATGGAGAGACTCTGACCCTTAGTGTGGGTGTTAGTGTGTATCTAATGTACCCACAATAATAAGTGCACATTACTCCACGTCACAATGCTTCTTCCTGGACTCAGGAAGGAGGGTCAGGATGAGAGTGTGTTTTCGCTGAGTTAGCGGTTTCCCCTTTGCAATCAAAAGCTACATTATCACTGCGGTTCTCACAGAAAGCTTTCCTGCAGGGACTATCCTCTGCAGGAAAGTGCATGTGTTTCAGGTAAGTGAGTTGCTGACATTCCCTCTCTCCTGCTGCTTTCACACAGTGGCCACTGGTTGCATGTAATGAGCTCACTTCTCTTCAGCCTGTTAAGAAAACACACTGTACAGCAAGTAAAGCTGTGTTCACTGCAGGCAAATGTGGCCCAAATCTGATTTTTGGGAGTCAAGTGACCAGATTTGATTTTTTAAAGGCAGTGTGAACACTCAAATCTGACTCATATCTGATATTTGAAATCAGATTTAGGCCACTTTCATATGTGGTCCTGAATCAGATACTGATGTGATCTTTAATACGCATTTGATACGTTGACGTCACTTTGTAGCAACAGCTGTGTGAGTGAGTGCTGCGCTTCAGCTGTCAGTGCGCTGTCCTCTGATTGGAGCAGAGGGACAGAATTAAGACAGGCTTGAAGCATCCGCTGTTAAAGAACATGGATTATCCTTATATTTGATGGGTGGATTATGTAAATAGATCCCCTGTCTCTGGTGCGCACTGCGCACCTGTGTGTGTTTGACGTGCGCTGATCTGATGTTGACATTAACAGTTGTAAATATGTCATTTGTATGAGGGAAAAAAATAGGTTTTAATTGTCGGTTTCGGGTCGGACTCTGATATAAATACCTTAATGGCGCGTTCACATCAAACGCGTCGAAAGCGGCAAGTTTATGCGTCCGGCGCTTTCAACGCGGCCAACGCTGGAGTTGGGATTGTTGAACTTTTGGTGCATATTGCAGTGCGTCGACCATTTAGGAGTGTTCCCCAACTGTGACGTATCAGAATAATGAGAAGAAAAACACTTACCGAAGGCAGATGGACAGGCTCTTCTGTTGGAAAAGAGCGCCTGTAGTTGGTATCCTGGTAGGAGATGCGAGCGCTGATGCGGGTCAGCAGGTCGTGAAACTGGGCACGGGAGAGACGGAAGTAGAGCTGAAAGCGACTCTCGTCCGAGCCCGGCTCTGGTGGATCCAGAAACAGCGCAAATAAAGCCAAGCCACTCTCTTGGTAATGTAGAGCCAATGAACTGGAGTCGGAGGAACTCAGCAAGGAACTCCAAACTTTTCTTCATTCACCCACACTTCTCTATAGCCCTCTAACATCACAGTGCACACACTGAGTCACACCAGAATACATCCGACCGGATACACTGCCTTCTCAACACAATGTTCCCCACCACGTCACAGTCACTGGGTGAAATATGAACGTAACTGATCGCCACAATATCATCCATTGTATGAACACCAACGGCAACAGAGAAGCCCCTCCCCTCGACGTGCTGGACACGCATCCCGAGCATCTTCGTCACTGGTGACAAGCATCTGTATTCAATGAGCACAAGCGTCCAACACCGTGCGTGAGGCATGATTTTGACGTCCGAAACGCATTTGGTGTAAACGTACCATACTGTAAGTCTGTCGATTTCCGTTTTGCTCTGTCGGGTTCTGGTCAAAGCTTGAATAAGGTTCATATCATAAATGGTCAGTGTTTAAGAGGAAATCAGCACCACAAAAAGCCAAAACAAAATATTTGTCTCTCTTTTGGTTTTTCCACATCCTCTTCTGCACCTGCTCATTCATTCTCTGGCTCCACTGCACAAAAACATTGAGACAAAACGTTCGTCACATTGGAGCCGCAAACCTTTCACACTGGAGTCTGATACAGGTCACATTTTAAATGGTAACGTGAACGGACAAACAAAAAATTAGATCTGAGCAAAAAAATCGCAATTGAGCATGAAGACTTGCAGTGTGAACGTAGCCTTAGATTCCAGTGCCCACACGTGGGAAGCTGTACAGTCTGACGTGCCTGCAACACATACACACATGAGACTTGGTCGTGTAACATCTGACTCCTCTCAAAATATTTAACCAAACTGTAACTCAGAGCTGACACAAGAAACAAAAGTGTGAGAGAAAAAGAGACGAGTCGAACGGGACTTTCCTCTAAATTCGTCACAGAAGCAGTGAGGGCCGGCTCCATGCGATTTCTCCACATTTAGCCTCACTTCCCCTACAGCTGAGCACATTCATAGCACATCTTGGCACGTCCCATGATGCACATTAACTAGTAACCCTAAATCACATCACCTTAGGTATGCATACGCAGGATTATAACTGCTCCTCTGTGACTGCGTGACCGGCAACGTCAAGAGTTATCATCATTTTACGCAACTCTGTCTCCTCTTTTTCTCTCAACATTCTCTAAGTTGATCTCAAAACAGAGCTGACATTCTTGTTTGAATTGCGTTGAAGAATACCGGGAACTTATTTATTAAATGAATTTGGAAAATTAAAACAACTCGAGTATAAACTAGTCTAAAGATGGCACCGACTCAGACCTCAAACATTTAGGAATTTTAATTTCAAGCCAACAGTGATGTGTTTGCGCTCATCACATGGACATCACTTCTGCCCTTCAACAGAATAAACAAGGGAGCCATTCAGAATGAAACTGAATCATTTATTTTGCAAAAGACGTGATTTGTCCCCTAGAGCAACACAACGCTGCGAAAAGCGAGAGTTTGGGGCTTTTTGGACATCTGATATGTGGAATTTGAACTTTTTTCTTCTGCCAAGGAGCTTGTATTGTCACAAGTGATTATTTATTCATTTGTCTGTTAGCAGGAGTACATCAAACAGATTTTTATATAAAAATGTAAAAAAAAAAAAAAAAAAAAAAGTGAATGTAACCATGTCGGAAATAAACTGAATAAATAAAAAAAAAAAAAATAAATACACGAAGAACTAACACTGCATCTGTTTCAAAAATCAATAAAAATCCCAATCATCATTGGCAAAATTTCAAAAATGTATAGTAATTGAACAATCTTTACCAAATTTGACTCAGTTACAAGTATGGTATTTATTAATTGTTTCCTCAATTACTCCACCGAATTTCCCCCCCAAAAAATGAAGGTGCCCATTCATTTCAACCTAATGTATTAGGTAACACTTTACTTGAAGTTGTATACGTAAGATGATATTACGCTGTCATTATTATGACATGACACATGTCATTAGCATGAATAAGGTGTCATAAAGGCTGACATTAACTGTCATTTGTTACCCTAACCCTCCGGTACCCTAACTCCTAATTCTAACCTTAACCTTAACCCTACTTAATGCAAACGTTAACCCTAGGTCTAGGAAATCTTGGTTAGGGGGCACTGCAGGGGCACAGACTCAGATTATAGTGACACACTAAATTTCAAATAATAAAACAACCACTTAAAATCCCAGTTGATAATACTGTAATATAATTATTATATAATATTTGCAACATGGGCGTTTCCCTTATATGTTGACGCAACAAAACGTGTTAAACATCTAAAGAAAAAAAGGCATGCAGTGATATGTAGTTAATGCTATAAAATAGTTTATCATTTCTGCGCTCCAAAACTTTCTATCCAGTATAGAGGTTTAAATCTCCATGCGATTAGTGTAATGAGTGCATGACTATTTATTTTAAAAGCATAAAAATAGTTTATCTTGACAAAATATTAGGACTGCACGATTTTGATAAAAAACCTAATTGCGATTTTTCTGACAGATATTGCGATTGCAATTCAATTTATGATTTTTAAAAATATTTTATGCATGAATATATGTTTTATTTTATTTCATTTATTTTTTTTACAAATTCCGTGTTTTCCACATCTTTTTTTTAATTCCGTTTTTTTTTCGAAATATTAATCAAATTTTTCAGAAAACAAAATAAATACTAATAAATAAAACCCATAATTAAACAAAAATGTATGTCAAAGATAAAAAAAATCATTTTGAAATAATGAGTAAGCTACAATTAAAAGGTAAATATAAGTTGTACCGACATAGATTATTCTGACTGCTCTTTTTTCATTATTCATGTCATATAAAGATGTAAGAGAGCAGCATTAATGTCACTCAGTTCCCCCTCAGGGATCAATGGTTTACTGAATCTGATCAGGTTTATTGATTAGGTTTTGATTAACTTGATTTAAATTAATCTAATTTAAATGAACCTGATGACATCATTCCAGACCGTAATGATTAAACAAAAACAAATGGACGCAAGGATGCATCAGTTATTTCACCACTAGGGGTCAGAATATTTTACAGTATCAGAAGTTATCATTAATCTACGATGTTTCAGAACAACAAAACAACTTTATCCACAGATCTTCTGTAGCTCTGATGAGATGTTGTTTAAACACTGAGCAGGTGAAACTGATTAAAGCTGATCATGTTTTCACGAAGCGCTGCAGCGCTACGTGAGAAACGGACGGAGCTTTACAGACACGTTAAAGTTAAGCGGGCACTGGTGGCTCTGATTTAGGAGTCAGTGATGATTTGCGTAGTTTTCTGGCAGTTTAGAAGGTGGTGTTTGAAGCAACCAGGATGGCCAGGATGAGAGTGGGGAGGACATTTCCAAAATAAAAAAACCTTCTTTGCCTCACGGTGACGGGATTTCAACCCAATTCTGTCCATTTCCGCGTTCAACGGTAGATTCCGTTTTTATTGATTGATTCCGTGATTCCAATGACGTGGATTTTAGAGGGCCCTAGTGTAGTTGTTTGCTCACTCAGAGACTTGCTGCAGCACATACAAGCGTGTGTCCTGTAACCATCTCTGATTGGCCAGCAGCCCAGGAAGGCGGTTCTCGGTAATTCTGATTGGTGAACAAATATCACTCAAATTTTGGAGACGGAAGAAAAAACCTCCAGCATATCAGGGTAAGTTATCGCATATCACTGTTTCAAAAAAAAAAAAAAATTTACAAGCTACAATTTCATTTGTCTTTAGTGAATCTGGATGGGGTGGCACTTGGGGTAGTCGTTCAGATTTTAGGGGTAACACGTGCCACCCTGGGCCATCCCTTTGGCCTCGCCCATGCTGTTAACCATATGAATTATCTTTATCTGTACTCAGAGTGGGCGGGGCCTAACCCAAAAGTGGGTGGAATTTAACCCGGAAATGGGTCGGATTTAACCCGGAAATTGGTTGCGTTGTCTTGAAATGGGCGGGGCTTTAACCACTATGTTATTTTAAGCATGCAATTGATATGGGTTGATCAGAAATTGTCATATTTATTTCTGATTAGAAAATATTTACAGGACAGCATCGGCATCGAACTTCAGATCAATGGTTTTGATCACAATAGCAAAGGAACTATTTACAGAACAAGTTTTGCAACAATGAATACAACACATGCGATTGTAATTATTAAGTAAAATGTAATGAACAAGAGTTTTCATACTCAACATAACTTTCTTTTTCATGATCAGTGTGATTTTTGTTTTTTCCGCACCTAACCCAAAGAATGCCAACATAGCTCCAAATGTGTCATAGTTTAGTGAACGACACTTGATAATGACAGCGTAATGTCAAACTTATGTATAAAACTTAAAACAAAGTGTTCTGTAATGATTTTATTTCACTTTGAAATACCCAACATAATGTTTTGATACATTCAATAGATGATCCAATAGACGGATGGGTCAAAGCAAAGTTCTTTCATTGTAGCAAAAATAGTAATATGTATAAAACTGTGTGCTGGGAACATCAGAGGCCAAGTTTAACCATCAACAGATGGTCTTCTCATCAAGAGTAGTAGATGGTTTGATTACCGTAATGCTAATTCAGGACCTCTGTAACATTGCACTCAGACTGACCATAAGAGCCAAGCATGTCAGAATCACAACGGGCATGTGAAGAATCTGCTGCTAAACTTTAGCGTTGGCAAGATGTTCAGCAGGCCATCCAGAGGACAGGGCTGGATCCACTGGTGGAAAATACCTGCAACTCTCAATTTCTCCACAATAAAAAGCCATTTGTCATTTTTTGAATGTTTTGTTGTGTGTGTGCGTGTGCGTGTGTGAAGTTCGGGAATTGAGTGAAGAGAAATGTTTTTCAAGACATGGTAAATTCATCTTCTGTGTCTTTACGAATGGCCATGATCCACCTCTCGCCCAACTCCCGTCATTCTCCTGAAATCACACGTGGACACACAGGGCAAGACAGATAGAGAGGGAGAGTTGTGTAAACTGTAGAGCTGTAACCTAGACTGACAGGAGAGCATCTGAGCTCTTTTTGGAAAGGATCTTGTTTCCCAGTGCAGTCATATAGACATTGGTATAATATATGAGGCCCAAGGCATCCCCCAAGAGAACTGGAGGTTTGGAGGGATTAAGAATCTGAGGCTAGGGGAAGAACTGGTGATTCAGTGGGCCTGTAAAACTGAAATCAACAGCATCAGGATGATTTATAAACAAACAGTTTTTCGTGTTTTTGCATAATATTCTAGCGGGACAACTCTTACTTTCTGGACTTTCCCTTGGTTTTTCTAAACCAAGAAGGAGAGGCAAAGCTTTTGGATACTCCAGTCTCAGTTTGGATTCCCACTTAAAGGATTAGGGTTAAGACCTTTCTGTTTTGGTTAGTCATATGTTTAAGGCAGGGACCACCTTTCTTTTGATGCTGCCATTGATTTAAGCTTCAGAGGGATCCTCTTTCATGCACTGAGCTGCTCTCCTCTCTTCATTTGCCATGAAAAGCGTTGCCAGCACCAAACCTTTCCTCAGTAGTTTGTGCTCTTCTTGCCCAGTTTGTGATCATCCCTCTGGCATTGCTATACATGTTTTCTATCAGTGCTGTATTGCTGAAATAAGAAATGAGTGAACAAATTTAAATGAAAAACACATTTCATGCAATGCGCTGATTATTGTTTTCTTTACAAGACAGAAGGATTTGAAGACTGCCGTGCTCTGTGGGGGGTGCGGGGGGTGCCGCGGGGTGGGTCTCCGGCTGTACTGCTCGGCGCGTCCCTGGGGCCCGCGGTGCCACGTGCCCGTCTGCACCATCTACCCTCTCTGGTGGCCCGCCATGTGGACGGGCCGTGAGCTCACACCAGACAGGCCTTCACTCCCAGAAAAATAAAAGAAAGATTTTTTTTAATTTTTAATAGTGGTTTGTGAGTGCTTGTCGGGACTTTTGTGTCAGGATGTCCAAGATTGTTTTTCAACACTAAACAGTGCTCCAGTGTTGTATCCAAAACAACATGACCCTTGTGCTGCATAACTTCACCTTGAAAACTGAAATGGATTGGATCAAACTAGAGAGCTGGTCATCATCACAGTTCCTTGTTCATGCTTTATTCAGATGCAATTCCCCATGGAGACTGAAATGTGTTTCTTTAATCACTGCAATCAAAGTTTGACACAGCAGGGTCTGCTTACAACATTTCCTTAACTCGAAACCAAGAATGGCAGCACCACCCTTCCAAACAGGGTGATAGATCACAACATAATGTATCATGTGCTCACAGTTTCTCACACAAGTCACGCTTACAAAATGCTTCCCACAGAAATAATTCCAGTTGTGGGTTCTGAAAATAACGCAATATTTTCCAATGTGGACAAGATGCCATTAGCAACCTGGATCATATTCCCTCGGCCCTGACACTGCAAGGCACTGGTAACTTTAATGGCACATTTTGATTGTTATAATCCTTGATTAAACACACCTGCAACTCATTGGCAGGCTTGCGTTGCAATCAGGATGACTGTGTAACAATTGTCCCTTGGGTGTGGCATACAGAACGTTTTGAGCCCTGTTCGCACGGGATTCGTTTTAGCTAGGGACCACATGTAATAAATAAATGACCCCTCAACGTCTGCTTTTTATGTGGTGCATTCGCACGGGATAACCCAAGCCTGAGATTTTGTTGAAATTTACTGCTAGTGCTAGCCAGCTGTATTAAATAGAAGGCTACAAACAGAAAAAAAAAAAAAATTCTTACCACACAGTGCAAAGCAGGATGTAATCTACCATTTGCTTCTGATATTGCTCCTTCTGTTTTTGTTGCCGTACGTTACGGGCCGATAAGGTTTTGCTGGCCCTCGACCCAAAAGGTTTTCTAAACACTCCAATTCTCACTCCATTTTTCGCCAAAAGTAAATAAACATGCGTCATGGTCTGTGTTTACCTTGTACTAGTGTTGTGTTCAAGACCGCACTATCCGAGACCAAGACTTGCCCGAGACCAGCATGCACCGAGACCAAGACAAGACCAAGACTTTCGGGAGCCGAGACCGAGTCAAGACCAAGACCATAAACATTTTTTTTTTCAATTTAAAAAAAAAAATAAATAAATAAAATTATGGCAAGGTTCAACAGTTAAATAACATCTCTCTTTAACTTTAGTTTATTTTAAATACATTTGACAGACAAAAAAAAAGGTGCCTGCAAAAAATTAACTAAAATATTAAAACTACTACTGCTACTGATAAATTCACAATTATTCTACATATTTGAAAACAAGATTTTTATGTCAGCTGAATGTACAGCAAGTGTTTAAAATCATTTCTGCCAAGAAATAATGATTCTTTATTCTGATTCTTTCAGTTGTTCAGGTTTAACAGGTCACAGATTTCACAAGATAAGATTTTAGTTTGAAAAAGCCTTTACACAGGTTATTTTTATTAATTCACTTAGTTGATATAGTTTAATTTGGTTGCTGTAATATAACTGGATATTCAATTCACAAAGATTTCCAACTGTAACTGTAAAAGTGAAACTTTCTGAAATAAAACTAAAAACAAGTTGTCAGCAGTGTAAAAAACATAGAGCTACAGGTAGATGTGAAACTAAATAAAACAAACTCAAACCCTGGAAAAGTCATGTAACAAATTAATCAATAGTTATTATATATATATATATATATATATATATATATATAATTATTATTATTCTGGATACAGTGGAAACAGAAACTATAAAAAATAATTATGTTTTGAACCTGTTTATATTGTGGGGAACATATTATATACATACATGTAATTGGAGTCTAAAGTCACAAAAAAACCACCACTTTAAAAATATTTAATATTATTTGAGTGCAACTCTGCGGCGATGACGCGCTGGTGACGACATAAACCAAGATGGCGGCGGCCCGGACTACAGCCGACATTATGTAATAAAGCCTTAAAAGACATGGATATAATGAAAAGAGTGGATGGACAGATGCATAAACATGCAGACTTTCACACGGACACACACGGACTTATTAAACACACACGGACTTATTAAACACACACGGACCTCAGTAAACACGGTAAACGGAACAGGCTTCACCGCTCGGCTGGCACTAGGACCCAGAGGCAGAGTAAGTGCGTCCCCTATCCAGCCTTCACAGGCTGGAATATCATCAGTTTATCATTTTACCAGTTGTTAGAGCTACTGTCTTTACCAGGGAGATAATATTTATTACTGGTGATTGTTTTCTGGAGTTTTACTGGGATTTTTACCGGTGATTAGTTCATTTCTCCCTTGCGCTCCGCGGTCCAAACTGACACCGGAGCCACACAGTATGAATGTGTCACACACGTCACTCAGTCACAATAAGGAAGGTTGTGGTCATTATACGGGGTGGATTAATTAATGAATAAAGGATTGTTTTATCCCGTTCTTCTCCGTGTTATTATCACATTATAAAAATGTTTAAAAATAGCAGGAATTAGTGCTGGTCTCGAACGGTCTTGACGGAAAATCCCGAGTCCGGGCAGCCCGAGTCCAAGACAAGACCGAGTCAAAATGCTTCAGAGTCCGAGACAAGACCAAGACCTTTAAAATTTGGTCTCGAGACCAAGACCGGTCTTGACCACCACAACACTACCTTGTACTGAGATTGATTATGAGCATGTATGCGCGTGCATGCGCACTACCGGAAAATTAATTTTTGCTAAAAAAATAATAATAATTCCGTTTTGTTTATTTTTGTTCTCAAAGAATGGACATGTGTTTTATTAGTTTATTAAATTAAGGTTAGGTTTAGGATTATGGTTAGGGTTGCATGTGCACGCGGGCGCATATGAACTCATAATCAATCTCAGTACGAGGTAAACTCAGACTGTGACACCGGAAACAAAACAGCGCATGATCACGCATAAGATCCCGCCCATTTCTGCCTATTTGGATTGGATTAGTATTATCACAGGACCTCAGAGTTCAGCAAAATACAAATTACTACTACAGACATTCTCTGCAATTATTACAAATTGCATGTGGTTTTTTTTTTTCTGTGCCTAAAACAAGATTGCTAATTGTTTAAAAAAAAACTAATACCAATAATAAATGGACATTTCTGGACTGAGGAGCGATGTTGGCTCATACGCATTTACGGTAGAAAGAGCATATAAAAAATACAATAAGGTTTAAAATGTAAGATATGTCCACCAGTTTTTAATAGTAGTTAATAATAAACGGCAGAAAATTATCAAATCACCACGTTAGGTTTGTTCAAAAGCGATTGTCCCAGAACTCTGAGGCTGACAGTTTACGTAGGAGATCCAACACACATGGAGAGAGGGCTGAAATACTGCAAATACAGTAAAAATTAGCCAGTTTCTAATAGAAGGAAATAATAACAAGCATAAAGTTAAATAAGTAGGGTTTCTGCAGAAGCGATTGTGTCCGTATTCTGACTCAGAGTCCGGACTCTGAAACTGATCAGAATACGCGGAAATACACAGAAATCTCTATTAACATGAGTATAGCAGACTGCCTACCTGCCCGTTCTGATTGGCTGAGTTCTTTGAAGGGCACTCTGATCAGCCAATAGAGTGCAGCCTATGTGACGACGCAGCCTTTACGTGGAGCCAACAGTACTGGCTCATGATGAAAGCTGCCTCAAAAACTTCTCCATTCTCAGCCAATAGCTAAATTTGATTTATATATATTGGTTTCAACCCATAGAAGGCAGTCATTCTTACATATTTACAATAAAATACAGCAAATTAAAATACTTTGATGTCAAGATTTGGACTAAAATCAATCAACAACACTACTTCATACATTAGTTTGGCTCAGAAAACAAGTGTTAGCTAGCATTTACTTAGTCTTTGTGATAAGTTTATCACTCAAAGTAAACTTTAATGACCAATCAATAACTAACTTAATATGGGTTCACAGTAAAAAAAAAAGGTTCTGTACAAGAAGAAATAAGCCACACAGTTTATTACATTTACATTCTAGATGTCATCATACTGCTCACACTGCTTCACACCATTTGTACTGATGTCCATCCCATATATCATTAGGTGTGACCAGTACAAGACAAAACCTTGTCTGTAGTGGGAACATTTCAGAGCATGGAGGATGCCGCAAGATGTTAAATGTTAACCTAACCACTGGGAACGAGTGTATTGTAGTGTATCATGGTTTTCCTGCAGTCTGTGCCTTATCCTCGTCCTCTTTTCAGTTTCCGGTGTCTTGATGCTGGAGCTGGCAGTGCCTGACCGATGGTTCGCACCTCAACTAGTCTGGAACACTCAGATGGACTGATCAGTGGTTCACGGCTCAACTAGTCTGGAACACTAGGATGGTCTATCCTTCTATCCTATTCTGTTTGCCCTTCTGTCCACTAACCCCAACCAGTCAAAGCGGATGGCTGCCACCTCTGAACCTGGTTTCGCTGGAGATTTCTTTCTATAAAAAAGAGGGAGTTTTTTTCTTCCCACTGTCTGTAAATGCTTGTTCATGTGGATCTTGTAGGGTTCTTTCTTTCTTACTATGGACTCTATATTTTGTTAAGCGCTTTTGAGATGACTTTGTTGTAAATTGCGCTATATAAATAAAGTTGAATTGAATTGGATTAATATCATGACTTTATTCATTCACAGTTTTTAGGTCATTTGCTGTGTTTTCGCTTTCCAAGCATTTGGAGACGATTGAAATGTGTTTCAGGATTTACTCATGTGTGTTGTTGTTTATAGGAAGCTTTTCCTTAAGTAACAACACTATTAAGTAATTGGCCCATTGGTTCTGTGCTTCAGCTGATCTGTGGGTGAACTAACCACAGGAAGTTCCCACTGCGTTAACCATCAGTGCGGAAAATAAGGGTTTGTCACTTAGTTTGGTCCCTCTCTCTCTGCACACACACACACACACAAACACACACTCTGGATCAGTGCACTGCGTCCCTGTTCCCACAGCAGTAGGCTGCTAATAGGGATCTAACAGGTTAAACCTAACAAGAAAGATTATAGTGAATACAGTGTTAGGATCAAAGCTGAAGAGCCCAAATTGTTTCATGTGACAGTTTTTTGCCTCCTAATAGCAATTGCATTACAGAGAACAATCCCAAAAACACCTCAAACACAAGAGTTTAGTTTAACTTGGAACAAAAGTTTGTGAATGCTGATGAGGTTAACGTAATGTGTAAAGTGATCACTTTGAAACAGTTGAGGTTAAATGACTTTGAATATCCCACTGTTGGATAAAAGCCCTGAATGTGAGGTTTGATGTCTTCAATCCATTAAATGAATGTAGGTCATTGTTAATGAATAAAATGGTCAAAGGCCCTGCCAAGCACTTCTTGTGCTGCACATTATGATTTTGATCAGCTGGTTTTGTTTTGTTCTTTAATTTAGTTATGTTGCGTTCTAATTCGTGCTCTTATGGTATTACAGCGTTGTCTTTATTGAGTTTTCTGGTATTAAACTTGCAATAAACATCTGGCTTTAGTTAAAGAAATGATTTGCCACACTTGGTGGTCCTTTTTGTATATATATATGGAACTATTTTCTCATACATTAGCTTTTGTGGTGGTGCATGGTTGATGCTTAATGGCACACCCTTGTTGTATTTGCTAAGCAGCAATGTCGTGCAAGCATCCCACACATTTATCATCTAATCTTGATCTCTAGTGAACTGAACATCTTAATTAGAGGTCCACCGATATGAATTTTCTATGGCCAATGCCGATACCGATTTTTTATTTATTTATTTATTTTTAATTCAGCCAATGGCCGATATCTAAAGCCGATTTTGGAAGCCGATATTTGAGGCCGATATACTATTTTTAAGCACATTGAATATGAAAGACAATAGAAACACTCATGATATTAATGCATATATTAGAAATTAAATGAAATACACCAATAGAACTCTTAACATTTATAAAACTTGAAATATACCTGTACACAACCAAGCTAAACAAAAATGGCCGATCTTGAAAAAAGTCCATATATTGGCCCGATGCGTGCATCGGTCGGCCGATATATTGGTCGACCTCTAATCCTAATCCTTTACACTCTAAAAGGAAACAGGCCTACTTAGAAAAACCCCACAATAACATGAGAGAACATGCAAACTCTACAAACAAACAAAAGGCCCTGGCTGGAGATGGATCACAGTAGAATTGCTCTAGACTTTATTTGTTGTCTCACATCAACTCTTCAAGATCTCATACTTTTCAAACTCCACATTGTTTGTGGATTAGTTCTTATTGGTTGTCTGCGGGTCAGCAAACATCACTTTTACTGATAACAAAAACTTTAAAAGGAGTATTCACGTTATAAGCAGTGATAATTTGTCATATATATTTCTTAAGTCTGTGAGTGTCTGAGTTGAAGGTTTAACTGCCTTCCTAAGATCTGAGCTAAGAGTACATAAAAAGGAGTGAGTTTTGGTTGAGTAAGTTTTGCAGGGGTGACATCACTTCAACAGAATAATGAGGTGAAATTGGAAAGTGGGCTGAATCACAGAAAGCGAGTGATGCCAAGAAACTGAAAGTTATTGGAAAGAGACAGTCATGCTTACATTTTTAAAGCCTTTGT
The DNA here is from genome assembly GCF_900634775.1 of Gouania willdenowi. Classification (NCBI taxonomy): domain Eukaryota; kingdom Metazoa; phylum Chordata; class Actinopteri; order Blenniiformes; family Gobiesocidae; genus Gouania; species Gouania willdenowi. The sequence goes on along the minus strand of NC_041047.1, from coordinate 23,832,310 downwards.
AATAATCATGACAATATCCAATATTTTTAATTTATTTTTAATTTTTTACCTAAAGCTTAAGGTAAAACTGGAACTTGTTGCTGTTGAGTGTTTTACAAGCTTTACTTCAAACCACATATCTAATACATCAGATCATATTGTGCTAAATAAAGCTGTTGTCTCATTTTTTTAAATATCACATTTTATTTACCACAATTTCATCCTTAAATGTAGTCATTTCAATGTTTTGTTTTTTTTTCCTCTCTTGTTCAGTCATTTAATCCTAAACATGTTTAGTATCCCTACAAGCCTACAGTATGTGAGTCATGGGAGACTGAGAATTGGAGGTATTCCACTACAATCTCTGTCAGTGAGCTTTGATCAGACAACAATCACAAAGCCTGAAGCAACAAGAACTGTGCCACATATGCTCTACTAAAACAACAACTAAAATAGATAAATTGGTAATATGTAACATATATAATGCAAGCATTGAAAGGCAAAACTGCTTAATGTTTTGCCGCTGTGTAACTGAGATGTGCATATTGTATTGTTTAACCCCTTTAGAGTTGTTTGGAGCTTCATTTTATGATGAAACAGCAGGTGTTTTATCTACGTTATTAAATGATGAACCTAAACAGGTTACATTTTATGGGGCGCCGATTGTAAAGTTGAGCATGCTAAAATAAACAGCAACTTTGTGCAACATTTAGCAACAAATTACATTTAAAAAGAAATGATATATCACACAACTATGTTCCGATAAATTTAGAAATGACCGTAAAAGGGGGTGGGTCCCTGTGCCCTTCCCCCCTTCAAAAAGGTCTCAGAGAGGCTCTTGACATCCGCTCATAGAATGTCCATGTCAAATTACAGCCCAATTCAACGAGCATTAACGGAGGAGTAGTCATTTGAAAAATGGGGCACTCTGGCACCGCCGTGGCACATACAGAGCAATGGACCCCATTTATATATTAGAACGTGTCAATAATTTGGTACCACCAACTGTTACAATATTTGACTCAAATAAATGAGAAAATGACTTTATTGGATATTGCCTAAAAAAGGGGGCGGGCCTTTAAACTAATTGTGCGAGGCATAATTGTAATCTACGTTGACTTACCTTTGAAACGATATATCACACAACTATGTTCCCATACATTTGGAAATTACCGGAAATGGTGGGTGGGCCCCCTACCCCATTTAAAAAATAAGGGCTCTGAGAGTCTCATCATATTCATTCATAGAGTGTTCATACCAGACTGCATTCTGATCTATCGAGAACTAACGGAGGAGTAGTCATTTGAAAAATGAGGCCCCTGGGGTCCCCTTGGCGCTCATGTGACATGTACGGAGTAATGGGCCCCATTTCTATATTTTTATGTGCCAATGATTTTGTACCACCAACCGTCGCAATATTTGACTGGCAAATGAATGAGAAATTGACTTTTGTTTTTTGTTTTATTTTGGGGACCCTTGGAGCCCCCCTGGGCCTCAAATCGAAAATCTGGCTTCGGTCGTCGATGCGTATACATCTATAGATTATATCTACCAAATTTCAACCCGATCCGTTCACGAATAACAGAGAAGTAGCGATTTTAACTAGTGTGAACAACAACAAGAAGAACAAAGTGAGTGGCGTTTTGAGTCTGGTAGCCCAGGCTAAAAAGTGGTTTATGTGGTTATGCAGCTTTAAGATTGTTGTTTTGTCTTTGTAAGAAGTAATGCATTTTCCAATTTAGTTGTATTGGTTTAAGTTGATGATATAAGTGAATAAACCCATTGTTTTTCATGAAATTCAACAAAAGACAATTATTAATCCACTACGGGAAAATCTGAGAAACGCTGTTCCAAAACCTCTCCCTAGGAAGGTTTTACTTTAACTTTCCCTCTAATCAAGTACATATATTACACTAACATGAAACACTTGTGACAATACACTGTATATTATATGTAACAATTAGCAGGACCAACTCTACAGCTCCACAAACTCAGTATTTTTACGAGAACTTTGTGGTTGTTTTTAGATTCTCCACGTGGAGCAGGAACAACAAAAGAAATTGTTTGGACGTTTTAAAGTTTTTACAGTGTGAAATACTAATCTGGGATTTTTGGCTCAAATTTCAAGATTTTGAACATCATCATCACGTCAGGTCAGAAAAATGAAATGTTACGGTGTGCTTATATTGACCAGTTTGAGTTTAGTGAAATGAAATGACATTCGAGATGTAACAAATATCTGAGAAAGTGTAGAATCACAGTAGAGGGGATTTTGTGATCTATGGTCACAAAGTTTTTTTAGCTAATGTATTTGCTTCCAGTCAAAGAGCTGTACCAAAGACCAGAACTCATAACAAAGTACTGCATGCTTTACTCCAATATTGAATTTCCTTCATTATCGTTTGTCTGATACAGGTTTCATTTAGGAGCTTAGGTGACGTAAAGAAAATAAATGACATAAATAACTTTATATAGCGTATAGCTCACTGTGTTGACCCTCAAGTGAAGGCCCTTCAACTTGAACTTTGCTAAGATGCTGAATTTGATTAAACTGTGAACATTTACCTAAGGGACTGAATAAGATTTCACACACACACTACTCAGGTTTCTCCCCCACCCTCAAGGCCAGAATGTATTCCTTTTCTAGCTACCTTGGTTGTGGGATTCTAGGAGACTTTTCTACATTCTGGGAACCAAAGAACTGGAGTTTTTTTTGTTTTTTTTACCAATAAGTTAAGTAAGATTCACAGTGTACTATAACAGTGTTTTTCAAAAAAAAAAACCCTAAGCATTGAGAGCCATGACTTTTTTATGTTTTCATATGCATCTATATAACTGACCGCTAGCTTTGGACTATGTTGAAACTACTGTGAATAAACTACAGCCACTGATTCTTTATAACAGTAGAGAAAAGCAAAGAATGAAAAAAAAACATATCTTAAGGAAATGAGCACCACATATAATTAAAATACCAAAGTATTCACTCAATTGCCCTAAACTGTATATTGGGTGACATTCCATTCTTCGTCCATAATAATTGATCCATTTTTATTCCACATAATATTGACCCACCATTGACAGCTATATCACGGCTCTATTGGGGGTGCCTTTTAAAAGGTAAACGGTGTGTTTAGTGGAACTTTTTGTGTTTCTTCAGAAGCAGATTTGTGAGGTCAGACACTGATGTTGGATGAGAAGGCCTGGATCAGTCTCCAGTCTACTTATTCTCAAAAAGGTTCAATCAAATCTATGCCAGTCTAGTTCTTAACACAAAACTGAGTTAAGATATTTTAAAAAAAAAATTAGCCATATATGTACATTAAACAACAAAGGCAGTTCACGTCGTCATGACCGAAAGAACAAGATCACGGGTACAAGCGGCCGAAATGAGTTTCCTCCGTAGGGTGGCTGGGCTCTCCCTTAGAGATAGGGTGAGAAGCTCAGTCATTCGGGAGGGGCTCAAAGCAGAGTCGCTGCTCCTCCGCATCGAGAAGAGCCAGATGAGGCTCGGGCACCTAATTAGGACGGCACGTCCCTCCGGAAGGAGGCCCCGGGGAAGACCCAGGACACGCTGGAGAGACTATGTCTCTCGGCTGGCCTGGGAACGTCTCGGGGTCCCCCCGGAAGAGCTGGAGGAAGTGGCTGGGGAGAGGGAAGTCTGGGCCTCCCTACTGAGGATGCTGCCCCCGCGACCCGGAAACGGCTAAGCGGGAGGAGATGGATGGATGGATGGATGGATGGATGAAAAAAAAAAAAAAAACATGCATCTTTGACAATATTGTTCACTTCAGATTCAGTATCCAAGTGCTAATTAGTGAGGATACAGGATACAGGCATCCTCACTATTTTAATCTGTTTTTTTTCTTCCGTTGGTCAGTGCTATTGCTAGGTTAATGATAATGCTAATACTAGGTTAATGATATTGCTATGTTGGTGCTAATGCTAGGCTAGTGATATTGCTAGGCTAATGCTTGATTAGTGCTAATGTGTTAGGCTAATGTTATTGCTTGGCTAATGTTAACGCTAATGCTAGGTTTGTGAAAATGCTAGGTTAATTCTATTGTTAAGCTAATGTTAATGCTAGGTTAATGCTAATGCTAGGTTTGTGCTATTGCTAGGCTAATTCTATTGCTAGGCTAATGCTAATGATAGGTTAGTGCTAATGCTAGGGTAATGCTCTTGCTAGGCTAATGCTAATTCATTCAAAATATACAGTTCTAATTCTTTTTAAATAGCAGGGTTTCATCCTTTTAAATAATACACGAACTGCCAGAAAATAGGTCGACCGGATGGAGACGCGTTTCGCGCATGCATTGGAAGGATCCGAAAGGATCCGGTCTGTGAAAAGAATGGGCACTGACAGTTAGGCTAATGCTAATGCTAGATTAATACTAATGCTAGGCTAATATTAAAGCTAGCTAAGTACTTGACTGTGCTAATTTTTTGTTTGTTTGTTAAAGGATGTCATGAAGATGATGATGACCATAAATTAGCAGTGTTAAGCTGTAATATTTCATATTTAAACAATTTTAGAATCAATTTGAAGTCAAAAGTCAAATACATTGTATTCTATTACTATGATAATAATGACGATGAATAATTAAGATTATTATAAATAAGTAAACTAATTATATATTTTTTTGGTCGTTCTTTGAAAAATTCTATCATTCCTGCTAATCCTAGAGCGTGTATTTTATCAAATCTCGCTGTGAGCTCAGTGTATCATCCCACTTTAGGCCCCTATTTTGAGGCATCTAGTAATAAATGGCATTGCTTGCATTTTACACACACAAAGCTATAAATACAACCCTTAGTTTGGGTGTCTGTAGCGACTGAATTGTGGAGAAAGGTAACAATCTGAATGCTGGCCATGGCTACACTGTTGTTGCTTTCTAATTTTTTCAATTTAATATAATACAATTAACAATTGACTGTGGAGTATTTAGGTAGAAAGGAAATTTCACAACTGGATTTGTTGCACAGGTGGAATCTCTTTCATGTGCCATGCTGGAATTCACTGTTCACCCCTTTCTTTCACAAACGATAGTATTTCCGCCTTCCTTGCACTCATTTGATTCTGTTGATGTTTTTAAGAGCAAACTGAAAACCTATTTGTTTTAGAAAGCGTTTTAATTCCAGTGGATGAAGAGTTGTTTTATGACCATCATGTTTTGTGACTGTAAATGTACTTTGTGTTTTTATTGTAATTCTGTGAAGCACCTTGTGACTTCTCTGTCTGTGAAAGGTGCTATACAAATAAACATGACTTATTTACTTACTAGCAGAGCAGTCTATTATTCCCCACTGGCCGTGATTGAACACCTACATTTAATGATTTGTATGTGAGTGTGAATGAATATTTTGGCAATAGTAGGCTTAATAAATAAATTACAATAAATGTACAATAAATGTACAATATATGCACGTATATTGTGAGAGCAGGAAACGTTGGGTTACATAGAGAAACAGAGAGATTTGATCCCAGTCTGAGAGCTGGCACGGCTACCAGGAACGTTCTGTTCTATTCTGTTGGCCTTTTTTTTTCTCTCTGTTCATGCAAGCAGAGGAAAAAACAACAAAGAAGACAAGACGCAGTAAGTGAGCGATTCATGCAAAGAAAGTAGGAAAATGGTACAAAGATCCCTGATGTGGCAGATCCCGTTGAGCTCCACAAAGACGATACTTCAGTATCTAGATTTACTCTAAATCATTTGTAAGGATATGAAATCTTTCATTCAGTAAAACACATCCTGGTTTTATGGGTAGTTTGTCCAACTATTGTTTTGGTTTTTCACAATGACTTCTCAAAGCATTGGGTGGATTTTAGTTAAGCTCATTGTGAGTTTTTTTTTTTTTTGGTAAATACTATAATGGAAAAGTAGACAGCAGACAACAACACACAACCTCACATGATGAAGATTTGTGTCACAGCAATAAAGAATGGCAAATGGCACATTCATGGATTGTGGGTAAAAACCTTTTTCAGTTTTAAAATATATCCAAAATATTTCACTCGTCACCTTTAGCCTTCATAATTAAAGCAAACCTTTTTTCTTTAGGCTCAAACATACTCGTGTGGCCTGTCCGCACTCCTCAGAGCTTACATACACATTTGCGTAGTTTCCATTAAAACCCTACATTTCCCACAATCCTTAGTGCTGGAAAAAAGAAGAGTTTATATGGGAAGCACATGGATTTAAATGTAAAAAAAAAAAAGGTCAGAGAGTTTGCAAAGGCTTTAGCTTTTGCACACTGAAGACAAAACCAAGAACATAAACAAATTACTATTAGTTATAGTTTGATTTTTTTTTTTTTATTTCTCCCATCAAATAAAAGGTTGTCACGAAAAACACTAAAGGCACAGGGCCTGCATCTTACCCCTCTCCCTCCTCTCCATGATCTCTTACTTATTGTTACTCTTCATTCGGCTGTCCTAATTCATCACAGATCAGCTATGATAATAGTGTGTGTGTGTGGGTGTGTGTGTGTGTGTGTGTGTGTGTGTGTGTGTGTGTGTGTGTGTGTGTGTGTGTGTGTGTGTGTGTGTGTGTGTGTGTGTGTGTCACTGGGACCTAGGGGCTGTTTCTCTGACCTCACTCCATTATGACCTAGAACATGGTTTAATTTAATCTAAAACATTCAAACAATCATTTGAGGACACAAATACAGCTTAGATGAAACCCAACTCTCTGATCCCCTTGTAGCAACACAGCCAAGCACAAGTTTCAGCTTCGTGTTCCCACTAACGCATGATTCAGTTCCACGTATTGCTTACTGAGCACTTTGCATCTTAGTACATTTTGAGCCGTATGTTATAAAGTTATTGACAAGGTGGTTATTGTCTTGCCCACTTGTCTACCGTTTTTTCTTTGGCCATTTTGGAACTTCCTTTGTCCCATTTTTAACCCTTTTCCAAAAAAAAATGACACTTTTTTATTTTCCAGATTTTAGCTTCCTTTCGCTAATAAATATCCCTTTTTCCTAATTTTTGTCCATTTTTTCAAGTTCTTTTTGACACTTTTATCCAATTTTTGCCAATTCTTTAAAGAGTAACTAAACCCCTTCTTTCTGCTGACTAGGAGGGAAATTCTAAAAATGCCTTGAATATGGGCGCTACTACTGTAACAATAAGACACGCCGAGTCAGGCGGCACAGCGCTGTGCGCAGAGACAGACGGTAATGCACATAATGATGTGTCTGTATACTGTACACACACACACACAGCAAGTTCATAAGCTGAGATGTGTCACTACTAAGCAACTAAGCAATTTCCCCCTGCGATCAATAAATGAATTCTGATTCTGATTCTGATACTACCACAGACACACACAATCACGACTTGAAGCACACACAGCCTTACAGACAACACTCAGGGGCAAACAGCCCTGCTCTCCCACCACCTCGCACACATAGCAATAAGACGTAGAAACACGTCCGCGCACACACAGAGACAGACGGGAATACACACATAGCATAGATGTGTCTGTAAATACACAGAGCTTGATGAACAGGAGCCTGAAGCCTGGTGGTTGGCTGGAGCCAGGGCCTGATAGCTACATCGAATGCACATCGAAGCCTTGTTGTGGTTTGATGGTAGAATGACGTACATATGTGAATTTGAGATGACAGTGTCGTGTAAAGCCTACAGCACAAGTATTGTATTGTATTGTATTGTATTGGTTTATTTGAAAGGGGACAGTGCAATTTCATACAACCCATGAACAAACATGGTTAAAAAAAAGCCAGAATTAGCCAGGAGGCTATTTTTCATCTGTAGTCCCGTGGCCAAGATGTAAAAAGGCAATAAAATACAAGCATGACAATACATGTACAAGTCAAAAACAACAATAACAGTACCTGTTACAATATTAAAACACACAAAAAACCTGTTACAATATTAAAACACACAAAAAGCACATGTTCAAAAGGCTACGTTATCTAGTACAATACAATAGATAGATAGATAGATAGATAGATAGATAGATAGATAGATAGATAGATAGATAGATAGATAGATAGATAGATACTTTATTCATCTCCAAGAGAAATTCACAGTTCCAGCAGCTTACAGGTATGGGAACACAGGGGCATGCAGGGAAAGTACAATGTAAAAATTTAAAACAGTACAAAAAAAAGTACTAAGGTAAATGCAGTGCAACATGCAGTGCAACATGCTCGACTTTTAATGTTGGCAGACGTACATGTTAATAAGACAAATTTTCAATTTTTTTATAAAGGCCTTGTAAGTGGTTAGCTGTTTAACCTCCTCAGGTATTGAGTTCCACTCAGCAGCGCCCCTAACTGACCAGGCCGAGCGACTGAAAGCACTCCTGCGCAGAGGGATGACACAATCGCCTCTTACAGAGCCTCGAGTGACGCGCTCAGAGCTGTTTCTTTGGCTGACGAACTCTGCCAGAGGAGCTGGGGCCAAGTCATGTGTTATTTTGTATATGAGACTCAAATCCGCAAATCTATGGAGACTCTCCCAATTTAAAAGGTGGTACTTTTTTAGGATTGCACAGTGATGATAGTGCCTTGGCAGTAGTTAAAGTGGCTGAAGATCATGGAATGCAGAAAAATTATTGCAGCTTCAGTTGACATTTCATTTCGGATTGAGCGGAAATTTGCTAGATTAAACTTGATATTTTTACATAATTTGTCAATATGGGCTTTAAAGGAGAGGTGAGAATCTATTACTAACCCAAGGTATTTGTATTGATTTACAATTTGTAAATTTTCACCAGCAACTAGCATGTCAGGATTAGATGAGGCTCTATTGGTTTTACTAAAAAACATACCTACAGTTTTTGAAGTATTTAGCTGCAGGCAGTTCTCCTGCAGCCAGGAAGTGACAAGAGTCATTGCTTTGGTAAGTTTATCTGCAACAATGTCCTTGGAGCGACCGTGAACAAATACAACGGTGTCATCTGCATTCATCAAACATTCAACTTCAGAGCAGACAGTCGGCAAATCATTAATATAAAGGCTAAATAAGAGGGGCCCTAATATTGAGCCCTGAGGAACCCCAGAGCAACTAATGAAGTGGGGAATGCAGTTTGAACATTTTTTCAGCAAGAGCAACAACCAGCCAAATCTGGTGGGGTTTTCAAAGTGCCTATTAACCAGTGGGCGTGCACTGTAGCTGTTCCCACTCAACGTTCTTGAAGCCAAAATACGGCGCTTCCATCTTGCAAGTTTGACGTCATTTGGAGCCAGAATCTGCGCAGTAGGCACGCCCTACTCATTTAGTGTACAGCTCTGATGACTTACACAAGCCCAGCTACTCCAAGAACATAAGTATCTTTACTGCTGAAAATTCTTCCAACGGCTTGTTCACATCATAGAGGTTTGTACAAAACCACAATATATTTCAACTCAAATATCTAGTTAAATGGCGTCTCGGCTTTCCTTCTCGACCTAACTGCTACTCACAAAGGGAGCTACGTAAGATCTGCGGCTGTCAGTCATGATCATATATGACGTAAAATCACGTTTTTCAACCTCAAATAACTAATGATCACAGCAGAGTTTAGGTTTGGAAAACAATTGCGGGACGAGTATTTTAACTTTACAGTTTGACCGACATCCCACCTGTTATCATTTAGGAGTCGGGGTTTATGACCTATGCTGCAGCCAGTCAGCAGGGGGAGCCCATTCTTTTTACTGTCTATGCTATTAACACACACATTTCTGCTAGCGTATGTGACCAATAAGTCTTGTAGAAGTGATTGTAATCTCCTCTTAAGGCCAGACCCTCAAACTTTTCTTATTCCAATTCTTATTTTTCCCCTGAAAGTCAATTACAATTAAGTTCTCAATTACTAAGTTCAATTACATAATGTACTAAGTTTTATTCATATAGCTTTGTGATGAATTAATGCAGTTTTTTTTGTGTGTACAATGTCGTTTTAGCTTGTGCTGTTAATAGATTTAAAACATTGTGTGATTAATTAATTATGCTCTGTGATTAATCTAATTAATCTCTTTTTTAACTCACCTAAAAATTGCTGAGAAACGCCCTCAACTTGAGGTATTTTCATTTAAATTACATTTTTGTGGCAGATTGAAAGATTTATGTATAACAAAGTGGCTTTATAAAGTCCATAATTGTAATTAATTATCAATTACATGATTACAATTATAATTGACACCAACCCTGATGCAGACTTTCTGGCCTGCAAACAGATTTGTGTTTGTAAGTTTGTGTCTTGGTGAACATGCAGGTTTCAAACAGGAAACTGTGGAGGGAAAAACTATAAAGCACTGACGCAGACTGGATTTGAAAGGGCCATCGACCGCAGACAGACCGCAGAGGGAGAGGAAGTCTGACCACAGGTGAAGCAAGGGGGGATAGAGTGGGGGCGATGCCATATTTACATACACACATGCATATTTATCCATATGTGCACTATACATTGATGTGCATAAACACACGTCCAAAGGCTTCACCTTGTCAACATATGCGTTCTGTTTATCAAAACAAGCGAATATCAGAGAGCAAAAATAAAACATAACATTATGTGCAGTAAAAGAGATCAGGAAAAATCCTATCAGCAATCTTACCAACATACTATTCACAGGTATTGACCTTTCTCATTCAATGTCATGTGTCTTATCAACTAAGCATTCTATAAGATTTGACCGAAACTGAATAAAATCATATAAGAATGTTACTTTATGCAATCTATACACTGTAAAAACAAATCTGAACACGAGTTAGATTAGATATATACAGTATGGGCCAAATTTTATAATCGACCTTCTCAAATTTGCACACCTTGAAATTTTTCAGAATCACAATCAGAAAAGAGCTGAACATAGGGATTGTTTTTTTTTTTTTTTTTTTTTTTTCAACTTGATTCAAACAATATATTTTTTGGTTTTCTTGTTCCTTCTCATTTTGGATATTTTTTGTTAATTTCATCAAAATCTGTCCATTAGTTTTGAGTTAACTGTTCACAAGCAAACATTTAAATAGGTGCATTAATGAATAAAATAACAATGGCTAAACATAATGAGGAAACAAGGCCACATTAATTTAATTGCACTACATGGAAATGCCTTCAACCGTTATCTTTTACAGCTTGTCCTGTTTGGGTCATGGTGGCACCTTCCTGAGCAGAGGAGGAAGCTCATTTTGCCACAACTATAAATCATTAATATAAAACAATATCCCCCTGCCTGGTTGGACTGTTCCCACTCTCTGGGGGATGGGCAAGTTTTTCCATGTGACCTCTGAATGTACCACTTAAGGTCTGTGTTTTAAAAAAGTAAATGTGACATAGTTATTTTGTGCAATTATCCTAATTTGTTATATTCATAGTGGTTTCAATAATCTATGTGTGCACTTGTTAACAGTTTTATACATTTTGTTTACATTGACGTATTTCAATAATGTTTTGTGTTACTGTTTTTAAATTGATTTTTATGCATTATTTTACATTCAGTATGTTTTAGGTAACTGCTTTTATTTGTTTCTTGATTTTTGGAAAATTTCCAAAAATAAATTCAGGTTCTTGTGTGACAGTAATCAGAGCTGGCAGTGTAATTTGTTTTGATGCAAACAGGGGCAACATAAAATCTTGCCTAGGGCACCAAATTGCTTATGGCTGGCACTGATCATCAGCAATGGGCAGGTATGTTCCCAAGAAGGCTAATTGTTTAGAAGCTGGTCTGTTACACATGCTGAACACTTATTTTGAACAAAATCTGTTCCGAGCAGTTTAGGTGTTAAGTATAAACTACCATGTGAACTGTGGGGCATGTGATAGCAGGAGGGAAAAGGCAGGAAGGGGCGTCATAGGCAGAGAGATTCTTGCAGGGGGGGCAGAAGAAGAAAAAAAAGAATCAGCTAGAAAAGGCACTCAGGGAGTGCTTTTTCTAGCTAATTCTAAAGAGGCTTGAGGGAATCGATGAAGATCTGTAGGAGATATAAAATTTAGAATTTTTGCCCCATGCTAAAGATAGGGAATTTTGCAATTTTTGATATTTTTTGTGACCTTGATCTTGAACCTACCTTCACCAAAATTGAATGGTCTCATCTGTGACCAAAGACCAATTTACAGAAAAAAAATTGAAGTGGATTCACCAATAATTGAGGACACCATCATGTACACAAACAGACACACATACAAACATACAAACATGATGACCAACATACTTTCGAAAACCGTTTTCAAAAGTAACAAGCAGACAGACAAACGCAGGGTAAAACAAAACCTTCTGCTCTGCACTTGAAACATCTTCTCACATTTAAAGCGATACCATGACTTACTGAATCCATGAATCCATTCTCAAATCTTCCTAAGACATTCAAAAATCCAATGAATCCCAGCCTTTAGTCCAAAACACAGTAAAACTGCTGTAAAATGTAATATTCTATTTACAAAAAGAAAGCAGCTCCGTCCTGATTTCTACTTACTATTTTAGCTCTGTGACCCTGACTGTGTCATTAAAAATCCTCATTTTCAGATTAATGTTGTAAATTTCTGATAAAATCAGGATGGCGGACGCTTTCTGCTGCATTTTTGCTGCAGTATCATACATGAACTGCATTTACATTGTGAAGAATTGCGCAACAGAAGAAGAACCAAGTCACATGACTCCAGCGCCAAAAAATAACTATTTTTTAAAGAGCAACAAATGAATTCATTTATATCTGTACGGTAACTGTGTTTTATGGTACTTAAAATATTTGTATATTAAGTATATTGTATTAAGAATTGTATTTTTTCAAATGAGTGGTTCAAGGGAACAGCTCTGATGAATGATTAGGCTCAGGTGTAGCAGAGTGTTTTAAATATTAAAGATTAAATTGGGGCTTTCGTCTTTAATTGGCCATGTAATTTAACCCATTCGTCCTCTGCATTTAACCCATCCCTGAGGAGCAGTGGGCAGTCATTTTGCGGCACCTGGGGAGCAGTTCGGAGTTAAGGGACTTGCTCAACATCCCACAGTGATGGCCCAGGTGAGGTTTGAACCTTTTTACCCTCCGATTACAAGCCCTTGAACCGGCAACCCTCCGATTACAGGCCCAGCATCCTTAACCACTAGGACACCACTCCACATTCTCTCCTGTTAGTTGTTTCAGTAAGTGACTGGGAGAGTTTGGTTGGCAGCAGCTTGAGAAAACTAGAGCAAAACAAACCAGCTGAGGTGGGATTACACGGCTGGTATTAATGGAAGGAATATGGTCTAGTGCTGCTCCCATTTCTTCCCACAATCTTTTTTACCCAAAGAGAATGGACAGTTTCTGCTAAATGTGGATACAGTAAATAGAATAAAAGAGCAACCACGCACACCTGTTGTCTGCTAGCTTTTGTCTCACCTTTGCAAACATGAAAACCATAGCTGAACCTGTCTTTACCTTAAAAAGATCAAATCCAGCTTCTCTTCACAGGCCTAGTGTGTTCTGCTTGTTTTTATGTTTTGCACAATGTCCAAATTGCTTATGAAGCCAATGTTTATACAGGTTGTTTTTTTTCCCCTCTGATTTGCTTTTTATTCCCAGAGTTTTTAAATCCCATGAAGATAAGTGGGGCTGGTGCTGCAAGGAGGCATGAGCTTCTCTGCTCTCCCACGGCGTGCACAGTTGAGCAAAAGAACCAATCATTTCAGGGTTGCTCTTTGTTGTTTTTTCTTTGCGCAGTAAAACATGAACGTTTATTAAACCATTATTTATTTTACACCAGTTGTCATAGAGTTGTATGGGGTGTGTTAGATGATAGGAGAAGGGGAAAAGTGTGATGATGGGGTGAAGGATGAGAGGGGGGCAATGGGAATCCCAGGAAATGAAGACACTGGCAGCAGTGGTTTGTGGAGAGAGAGAGAATGGAGGATGATGGAGAAAGACGTTTGACAAAGGGAGGGGAATAAATTAAATCCAGATGTAGCCTGAATCTCTCCTATTGTTAACAACTCAAAACATCTGGTCGCTCTTGGCTGGTCCATCAAAATAAACGTTTTTTCAATAGCCACGAGCAACAGCAAGTCCTGTTAGTTATTAAAAGACCTTGCTTGCGCCGTGAAGCCCAACACTAACTCAATCATCTGCATTTTTAAAGGAATGCACATGTAACATAAATGAAACTCAGTGCATCCATTATTGTGGACAAAAAAAAAAGTTTTGCAGCTCAGTTGTTGCTTTACATAAACTGTGGCCTTTTTGTGGCAAACCAGCCTGATCTTACTAGCTTAGCGACAAAGCACCCTGAAACTATTTCATTAAGTCCCTCATCTTACATTTGCTCTGTACGTGCTGGCTTCATTACTGCTGTTTTCTTTCATTTATAAACCAATCCTCAAAGGCTTTGTTGAGCTGCAAAACTGTCATTTAGAGTGAATTCACTTAGAACGTCTGATTCACATTAACTCCAAAGACAAATACAACCAATATTTTTGAACTATTGTTTTCAAAAACATGCATTGTGTCTTGTTTAATTTCTTTTAATCTGTCAATTAGTTATGTCACATTCTGATTGGTCTGGGAGTGGTGGTTTACACTCTTATGCCTTACAGCAACAAGGTCTTGGGTTTAACTCCCATCATAGAGACCTGGAAATGTTTTATGTGGAGTTTGTGATTCTTATGTAGGTTTACACATGGTTCTCCAATTTGTATCCCAAAGTCTAAAAGCGGGTGATAGATTTGGACCTACTGTATGGTTATTATGGTGACAGAAATTTTGGTAACACTTTACTTGAAGTTTTATACACATGGTTGACATTATGAAATGACACATGTCAATAGCATGAATAAGATGTCATGAAGGCTGTCATTAAGTGTTGTTCATTACCCTAACCCTACCTAAAGCCTCAAACATACTCGGGCAGACACCCGCAAAGCGCACTCCTCGCGGGGTCAGTCAGGCCAATTCAATGCAAAGCACAGATTTTACTACCGCCAAGACTTCTCCGCGTAGTTGGTGTCACACAAACCACTGCTCGGCATTGCATCGATCCCCTACAAAAGTAGCAACACCTTTAAAACACATCCCAGGAGTACAAGGACTACAGAGAACCGCTAAGAATCATGGGACATGTATTTTTAATTGAAACTACTAAGTGGCGGTGCGCCCGGGTATGTAAGCTCTGAGATGAGCAGACAGTCCATGCAGAGTCTGTTGTACGTGGGGTCCGCCCGATTATGTTTGAGCCTTAACCCTAACCCCTACCCTAAGCCCACTAGATCGCTCCACTTAACCCAAAAAATGCCAACATAGCTCCAAAGGTGTCATACTTTAGTGAAAGGTGTTGTCATTTAGTTAATTCACGCTAATGACAGCATAATTTCCCCCTGGGTAAAATAAAGGAATTCTGATTCTGATAATGTCAGCCTTATTTATAAAACTTCAAGTAAAGGCCTACATTTCTTACAGACCTTTAAAGTTTGAATGATCATTCAGCGGCTGCTGGCTGGCCGTTTTCTCCCCAAAGCCCATGTGACAGGCAGCGATCGCAGCCAAATACACTTTCACAGTAGAAAAAAAGGCTTTGCGCTTGTCAATCAGGTCCTGCAGGAATGACAAAATCATTCCCACTGGGCACTAAAAGGGGATGTGTCCCTCAAACACCCTCCACCTGCAATCATAAAGAGATCTAGTGAAGGAGGCTCGACCACTCTGTATAGTGGAAATCACACTCACGGCTGACAGATTGAGCCACTCAGGGACCAGGCCCACAGCACCCGGGCTCCGGGTGCGAGTGGAAAATTGTGCCCCTCGTCTGCGACAGCAGGTGCCTACGCAGCGGGAGCTGCCAGGGTCGAGCACACAGCAACTGGTAAATCTCCGCCAGCCAGTGCATGGCAGGCTAAAGTGGAGCCACCAGGATCAGTGCATGGCTCTGCTCCCTCACCCTGGACAGAGTGGGGGGTAACAGGGCCAGCAGGAGAAATGCGTAATGAAGCACACGCAGCCAAATGGGCCCACAAATGTTCCACAACCTCCAGTTGCAGCATCCACTCCCCGTAAATCTACGCCCCCCTGGACAGCAGGTCTGTGCCTGTGTTCAGGGCTCCCATGATGTGCGTCGCTCTGACCTGTTTGGAATGGCACAGGCTAGAGTGAACAAAAGTTTGTCACAATGGTCCACTTTTTAACATGAGATGCCAACATACAACATGCGGGCTTGATAGTTTATGGGGTTTTACAAATCGAGTTCTTTCTATACTTGTCGTGATCATTAGGTTAGTGTTAGTTTTTAGTGTTTCAGAGATGAGACAGATTGGTAATGCTCCTGCTTGGGTTTGTCTGTAAGTCCTGTTAAAGCTGTTGCGTATCCTGTGTTGGTGCTTTCAGTGATCAATGCCAAAATAAATTATGACAGGACTTTGGATCTGGATAGACCATATCAAGCAGCATCAAAATCCTGCTGCGTTTGTGTGTGCGCTTGAGTATACTGTAGATCAAATTGTAGGCAACTAAAAAATATGACACTTAAATCAAAAGCTGATGATAGTAAACAGATTTTTTTTATATACAGTACATACCTATAAAAGGCTGTCTGAGTAGTGCTGTTTAAGAAATGCATTTTAAAAGCTGAGTAACATTCCTGTGGTCAGGACAGGTTAACACACTTCTCTCTTCTTGACCAAAACCTTGCAGTAGGGATCATGTTGCCCCTTCTCTGACCTCACAAACAGACTCACGGCATCACATGACAAAGAAACGGTGAGAACCATCCAGGTTTTTACACATTTAACATCCTGCAGTATTAACACACACACAAACACAAACATCCTGCGGTATGAATGCTTCTCTTTAGGTGTGACAGTCAACTCTAACTTTACCCAGCTGGAACACAGCACCTTCTGTTTGGGTTGATTTCAGATTTGGACAGTTTAAAATGAGGCAATCAACAGAGTTAGTCTTGTCGAAGGAAAAATATTTTGTTTGTCATGCTTCACTGCAATTTTATTTACGTTTTTTCCGAAGAGGTAAGATATCAGCAGCAATCATTTAACCTGCATGACAGATTTGTTCCCCTTAACTTGAACCAAATAAGATTTAACTGTAAAGAATTGTATTATACCATTGAGCTCCTTGTTGAAGACGCCCTACTAAACATGCATGGAAATACCAGGATCTCTTTAAAAAAATGTGATGCTAATATAATAATAGTTCATCATCTAGAAAAGCAAAATAATCAGATTGAGGTTTTATTTATCATATCAATTATATCAATAGTACTGATTAATAAACGCATGGACGTCTAACGTCAAGTCTAACACCTGTAACATGTTCCATATGGTGTGGTCACTTAAAACATCCCTATCACGTTGCATAAAGTGTACAACACTATTGACTATTAATGGCCAGGTTGCTAATATTTTGGATGTGTCATTTTTGCCCTTTTTTCGTTTGAACTCATTGTATTGAATCAATAAAATGTCCAAATCAAATTTGGTCAAAATTTTGTCTTTGTTGTTTTGGAAACAAACACACTACAAACACTTGTTAATGGCCATTTCCATGGGGAAATCAAGAGTTTTGTCTTATGGGGGGCTAATAATTTTGGTTTCAACTGTAATTAAACTAATATTGAGAAAAATGTATTGGCCTTTAGTAAAAAAAAAAAAAAAAAAAGAAGAAGAAAAGTAATACAAAGTTCAAAATTAATAGCAGGAATTTCTTTGATATTCTTTGGATTTATAACAACCCATGCATTCATTCTTTCAGCTACCAGGCCCCTCGCCTTAGGAACCAGCTTCCAGCCTCAGTACGGGAGGCTGCTACTCTATCTACCTTTAAGGCTAAACTCAATACCTACTTATATGCTGAAGCGTATACTGTATAATAGCATTAACTTAACGGCTAGAGCGGACATGGGCTTGTCCGTAACTAAGTCGCTGTTAGATTTCATATAAATGGGAAGAGAATCAAATTCTGATGTAGCTGGTTATGATTTACAGTCCACATAAACAGGACTGAATCATAACACAATCTGATCGTGAGAGCGGACATGAGCTTATCAGTAAAAGGTGGCATTTACTGGTTCAATAAACGGGAAAAGATTCAAATTCTGATGTAGCTGGTTATGATTTACAGTCCACATAAACATGACTGAATCATAACAAAACCTAACCACTAGAGTGAACATGGGTTCGTCTGTGAACAATTGCATTTACAGACCTTGGAGAAGCTGTTAGCTTATCAATAAACGTGAAGAGATTTGTCACCTTTACATTAAGTGCTGACTAGGCCACTGGGAGTGAGGCTCAAGGCCAAGGCAGGCTGACTTTATAATACTGTATCATGTTTTTCTGCAGTCAGTGCCTTCTCCTCGTCCTTCTCTCTCTGCTCTGTTTCAGGTGTTGTGAAGCTGATGATGGCAGTTCCTGATCTGTGGTTCTACTAGTCTGGGACACTCTGATGTTCTATCTCTCTATCCTGTTCTGTTGGTCCTTCTATCCACTAACCCCAACCAGTCGACGCAGATGGCTGCCACCTCTGAACCTGGTTCTGCTGGAGATTTCTTCCTGTTCAAAGGGAGTTGTTTCTTCCCACTGTTGCTAAATGCTTGTTCATGTGGATCTTGTTGGGTTTTCTCTTTCTTATTATGAATTTTATATTTTGATAGGCGCATTGAGATGACTTTGTTGTAATGTGCGCTATACACATAAAGTTGAATTGAATTAAATTCATCCATCCTTACATGTATTTTTTTAGTCAACATGCAGAATCTACATCCAAAGTGTGCAAAATGGCTGTTTTGAGTTTAATCATTTTTAGGTAAGTATTTTTATTGCATTTCCCACTTCTACTCAATGTACAGGGTGGCAGTTGGTTAGCTTGCAGACACAAAAAGACAATTAAAGCACGTTCCATGATTACGAAGAGTTAAAGTACGATCAATTTCGGACTCCAAAGTAATATATATTGTCGGAAATTGATATAACTCGTCATCCAGGTGGTTAAAATGACTCTTGAAGTGTTCTAGTTGTCAGGCCTGGAGTGTTTGGAAGTATCGTATCTTCAGTCATCAGGAGTTCAAAGAGGGAAAGGAAAGGCCAGAGATTCTTCAGCCTAAAACAAACTGCTGACTGTTCTCTCTCTGTGGGACAAACTTTCTCCTACTCTCATGTTGCCTTCCTGTTATTTAAATTAAAAGACCTGACCAATTTTTCTCAGGATGCTGAGTTCACAGGCGGGTCTCCTGTGTGGCCCCATCTCTGCCTTCATTCTTCTCTCTCAAAACTCAATGAACTACATGAACTACTAGTGTTTCACAGTCAATCACTGGCCTATCAATAATTGTATTACCATTAAATCTCTTCAAATATGGGTATTTTCTAAGTCAAAATTACAACTGCACAAAGATGAAGAAATTATTTGGGTCCCTGTGTTGGAAGTTTGCTTATGCACAGTAGGAATGTTTCCTGTAGGCTTCCTGCTGAACTTCAAACGTAACTTTGTGGTTGAAAAACTATGTTGACTAAAACTACTGCAGCTGGAAAAGTAGACGTGCATTCCCTGCTATTACTGCCACACAGAGGGGGTACTTTTTTTTTCTTCTCTGTTTTATCATTATTTTCCAGTTCTGTTTACTTCCTTTTTACATAATTTTATTTAATGAGTAAAACAGTGGCAGGTACCTTACTGTTACTACAATAACTTGTTACTAGGTTTTGCAAAATTCATTGTTTAAAGCTGCTGGAGAAGATCAGCTGCAATTTAACTTTTTTTTTTCTCGAGCAAATGTTCTTCAATTTATTGATCTATGAGTCCTACACTAAGTCATTATATGATTAAAAAAAAGCAGCTTTATTATTGAGTTAGGCCATTTAGCCCATCTTATTCAAAGTATGTTCTGGTTTAAAAAACATAACAAAAATGTCACGTATAAAAATTACGGCACACATTTGCTTTGGCATCGTTTGCACAAGCTTCTGCAATATCTAGATTTATTTCTGTCCAGAGTTGCATTAACATTTTGTCAAAGATCTTGCTTTGAACACCGGGGATTTGTTACTGCCAGTGCGGGAAGTTTTCTCTCATGTAAGGGAGAATCATTAATAGAATTTCATGGTCATTCAGTATATTCAAGTGGCCAGTTGACCTCATTCTTTAAGCACATACCATTGCTGAACCTCGACCTGGCCAACTGCTGCTTGTTTTGTTGTCACTAGGCATGATGTGTGCATCACTTCAGCCACATCTCTTATTACTCACTGTGGAACAGGGTCAAACTCTTGAATTCCCTTTTCATTGTGCATGTGGAAATGCTCTTACTTTTACTTTTAAACTTTACGATGAGTTCTACAATTGTTTTTCTATGATATGAGTTCAACAAATGTTTAAGGAATGTCCTGGGATCATTCGAGATTTTATTCCGACTCCATTCCTTCTTCAATGATGTTGTTTTCCTACTGTACTTGCAGTCTTCAGTAACACTTTGGAAGGATCTTAACCCAATTGTATTCATCTCCTATAGATTATCTAGATTTCTTACAGTGGGTTTAACTATGACTCATTGACTTTTGGGGATTATTTATCCCTCAGCTTTTTCCAAATGGTATCATCTTTCTGTCAGCAAGCAGAGGTGAATGGAAAACCTTCAGGCCTGGGGTAGCAATCTAGGCTGGAAGTCAGCATTAGACACTAATTTAAGTCACTTGATGGCTGTTTATTGGATTACTGATGTGTCTAAGAGGTGAAGTGAAGAAATGAAGGCAACAAAAGGAAGCAGATTTATGCAGAATAATAAGGAAAGTTGCCAGTTTTGGTTTTGTAAGTTTCAAACTGTGAACAAAGTGAAAGTGTGTTTAACATAAAATGCACAGCACAGTAGTTGATGATCCATCTTAAATTCGACTTTGTTACTAATCACCGTAGTAGTGAAATTTGTCCATTTCCCCTAATGGGTTGCAAAGAGCTGCCATTTGGAGGCATCTGGGAGCAGTTTTGAGTTAAGGGCCTTGCTCAAGGACCCACAGCATGGCCCAGGGTGGATTTAAACCAGTGACCCTCTGGTTCCAAGTCTGCTTCCTTAACCATCAACTCAGAGATGAATGAACAAGAATTTATCAAACGTTGCAGTGTGTTTCTGTACACTGGAGCAGAAAACCCACACAAGTAAGTTTTGGAAAAACATGCTTTCCCCACACAGAAAGACCTGAACCACAAACCTATGACCTACCAGCTGTGAGGCAGCTGGGCATACCGCTGATCCACCAATGCCCCACACATTGGAGATGCTGTAATCTTCATTGCACACAACATCTGTGATCAGCTGGTGCCCCTTACAATGGTGTCCTCAACCACATAAACACACAATACCACATGGAAACCAACATTACCAAACAACACCCACATGTCGGATATTACAATCAGATGTAACATGAAAGCTTCAAACAGTTGACGTTCCAAAGCATATACAGTATCGATGCAATTAAACATAAGGGTATAATTTTCCAGTCACTTTAATGAGCTAAACAAGCAAAGCCTCACCTTCCTTATACAGCCTCCCTTTACAAAACTCATGTGTTGTAGAGTGATAAAACACTTGACAGCAAGGGAGTGAAGATGACCTCATATGTTGTTTCTTCAGTCCTTTCTCCCTATCTCCATGTCCAGATACAGACGTCACGCACACACATACACACAGACGTAGTGAGAGCTGAGGAACTTGCTCAGACTGGGGTTTTATTTTATAACATTAAAGTCCCAGTGGTCGTGTCAGCACTGGGAATGATGTCGTAGGCTTTGTTGGAGATATCATTTGCAAGAAAATGCCAATCACTCTAAAACACTCCACGGTAATGTACACACACACCTGTGTCCTAATGATGCCAGCTGTACTCTTCCTAACCCCCACCCCAACACCCACCTCCATCTCCATCCATCCCCATGTGTTTCTCGATCTTCCCTACTTTGTCTTCTTTTCTCATGCAACCTCCAACATTGGAAACATAAACTACATCGTATCAAACGGATTTACGACTTGTCATGTTGTGCACAAAATGGCACTTTTATGGATTACTGTTTTTTTTCATTTTTATGGATTACTTTTATAGAAGCCGAAATGAAGGACCGCATGATGTGAGAAATAAATACATTTCAGCGTACATGTGTCATCGAAAGTCTGCATTTGTTTAACATGTCAAGCAAAGCTCACTTCTGTTCTTGATTTACTACGTGCTCATCTCCCTCATTTTAAAGCTGCTGGGGACGATCTCTAAATCAAAAATCAAGGGTATTTCTTCACAAATGTTGAAGGTTGAAATTGCCCCTCGCAAGTTCGTTTTTGACTCCACCACAAACAATGAGTTTTTTTGATAAATGGTCATGTGACTTGAACTTCATGGAGTTTGGAATTATATTTCTGTTATTTGAGTAGTGTTTTTACTTTGTTCTTACTATAATTTCCTGTGTTTCTTTGCCAGACAAGAAAGACTGATTAGCTTGACGCCATTTTGTTATGGTTTGTTAATGGTGTTCCTTATGTGACATTATTCCTTGAGACATTATTTAGCCATCATTGGGTATTTCCGTGGAAAGCCATGAAAGGAACATCTGCCATTGTTTGGATACAACCCTCAATTCATGAAAACACCAGATACAGTATGTCACCTTGGTAGTGTTTTCAGTAGCACGCTGGCATCAGTAGTGGTTGAGAACAACCACTGAATGAAATACAGGTTTAAAAAAAATGTTAAGGATTGTCAGCTGCAGCTTTAAACCCACCAGGAACATGTGTATTTGTTCTTTCCTTTCTTTTTTGTTGTTGTTGTTGGGGTGAGGGTCAAATGGAAATGTCAGCGTTAGGTTAAGACAAGGTCAAGATAATTAGAGCTGGTCACTGGATCCAGTTAGAGGTCAAAGGCTATATTGGGATAGTGTGTCAGCACAGACATGACAATGTTTTTCTGCATAACGTGGATTGTCTGTCATAATCTCATCCTGTCACAAGTCGAAAATGTCATTAACTTCACGAGGTCACAGACATAGATTGCATTACCCACTACATTGGGGACTTTTTATTTTGTCTTATTGCTACTTTGGTGTTAGTCAAGATTTCACCTGATTACAGATAAGGCAACAAATCAATAAGTTCCGATCCTGAATATTTTCTTTACAGAAAGTGTTAAACTCTGTCCAAGAAATATACGGTTTTTTAAAAAGATCATATTCACCTCAAGACATTTATGTGATACTATAACTCTGAGAGAAAAACATAAATCGAGTGTATGGTGAATTGTATACTGCAGCCTCGACCGACGTGTCTCTGTTGATACCTTAGATCAGTGGTTCTCAAACATTTTTGGCTCAAGTACCTTCTTTCTCTTTAAAATCATTTCATTTTGTAAACAAGTGGAAAGGAACAATACTTGCAGTAATTTCCAACCTTTTTTGGATCGTGACCCCATTTTGATATCAAGAATTTCTGGCGGCCCCAAAGACGTCTTTTTTTAGAAATACTTTTTGATCATGTTTGAGTTCAGATATGTATTTAATTTGTACTGCATTTTAGTTGAACTAGATTTACATTTCAGAAATATAAAAACAAATAGAAATACAGATTGTATTGTTTTGATTAAAAAAAAAAGAAAAAAAACCCAAGGTTGAAAAACGCTGATTTAGTAGCTCATGAATAGATTTATTGTTATAGTTTTTATCATTTCCAGTCATCTCAAGCCTGGGGTGGAATCAAGACTGACACTTTATTTGTTAATTTTCAAGTACCCCCTGTAGTGCCATTGCGTACCCCTAGGGGTACACGTACCCTCATTTGAGAAACACTGCCTTAGAAAATATCTTGCATAATAGCTTTAGTACAAATTCTAAACATAATCTCAGAGAAATCACAACTATTACATTTAATACTGACATAACTAAAAAACCAATGGAGTTTTGATTGATTGTTTAACGAATGAACCTCTAAAACACAAATGTTACTGACAGATTTGTTCATTTTAAAATGTAATTTGTGAGTGTTTCCGAGTGATCTAAATTGATACAAATGTCAGCAATGAGCTACTCAACATTGCATTGGATTGCATTTAGCAAAAAGCTGTTTGTTGGTCCAAACTTGGCTCAGGGTTTTTGAGATGTGTTCTCTTTCCTTTCCTTTCTTTGATGAAATACAAACAGTCTTATCATAAGAAATACAAGCTCTCCTGACAAATGATAGCCCTTTGAGAGGAAACGTCCAACATTTGGAAATGGTTTCATTCTGTAATGTTGTCATCAGCCCTTACACAAGACAAGATTGATGGAAAGGCCTCAGAATTGACTCCCTACCAAATTTGCTGAGGAGAGCTGTACTATGTTTATAGTCATACAAACAGAATGAATCACACACATGTGGCCCAGAGGATGCGTAGAACTAATAACAATTGAAGTTACATAACCTAATAAACACTGAAATGTTAAATGGTGCTTTTGTTATGAGGTCACTTCGAGGAAAATTAATCTGCATCGTGAAATTGGTGTAACCTGAAACATCTTCCGCTGACTGAGGAAATGGAAAGGCCCCGCCAGACTTTTCTAACAAAGACCAGGGATGGTCCTGTGATCAAGGAAGGCTTTAATCAACCTCAAAACGTTCATCAAATCAACTACAGTATTCCACAAAAATGAATAATAAGAATAGCTCAGGTTTTTCTGGTAGTTGCATTTAAAGCACAACCTGTGACATTTATAGGTTGTCTACGTCAAGGGTTCTCGAGACACTGGTGGGGGTCGCCAGATGCCTTTAAGAAACAAAATACTTTTCTTTATTTTTACCCTTTTACTGCAACTCCACCAAACTTGCCATATTTTAACCTAGTTTCATCACTTTTTTGTGCCATATTTTTGCTCCTTTCAATGTATTTTTGCTAAATTACTCCCATTTCTGCCACTTCATCAAATTCCAATGCCTTTTCTGCACATTTCTTTTCCACTTTCGATATAGTTTTGGCAATTATAAACCCATTCCACCACTTTTACCTCTTTACATCATATTTCATGCTTATTTTAACCACATTCACCATTTGTCATGCCCATTATTTGCCAGTTGAATAATAATAATAATAATACATTTTATTTGAAAAATCAGCACCTTTCAGACCATTCACCACAGTGTTGTGAATGGTCTTAAAAGTTAACAGAAGGATCTTGAAGTGGATGCGGAATTGAATGGGAAGCCAGTGGAGCTGGTGGAGAACAGGGGTGATGTGGGAGATAGAGGGGGTTTTGGTGATGATACAGGCAGTTGTTAGTTTAAACTAATTGTTCTGCCACTTTTCTGTAAATATTGAACCATAGAACCCTTAATAACATCTTTCCTGTCCATTCTTTGCACTATAATTTGCAACCTTTAACCAATTTCTATGGTTTTTAGAATCCCATTTCACCACCTTTTCCACCATTTTTAGTCACTTTGAACCAATTTTACTTCTGATTTAAACAAGGATTTACATCTTTGAGATGAATACATACTATGGCACAAATAATAATAAACTTCCAGGGTAACAGCGGATATATCACAGATTTATAGAACAATAAACCATCAATTTGCTGACTTAGTGGATGGGTCCCAAAAAACTCTTCCCTTTATCCCCCCTTATAGATGGCCCTGTCTCCACATGACTGTTCTTCGATGTTCATGTCCTTCAGGTACAGAGGAGGTCCCGGTCTCTGGCACCTTTACTTTGTTGGTTGTGGATTGAAAAGGTTGAGAACCGTTGGTCTACATGACTATGCATGTTTGTATGGATTTGTTTGCAGTAAGATGACTGCCAGCCTTGGACAATGTTACCCACTGCAATAGAAAATACTCTCAGCCAACACTAATACCACCAGCTAGAAGACTTGAGATACGTAAAGTGAAGGAGAATTTTCACAAACCAGGTTTCTCTCAGAGAGCAGTCTCTTATCAAGTGATGATTGAGCAGTTTAAGTAACAAATACATGCTGAGACTTCGCCAAGTAGAGTCAACCAGAAAAGTTCTTCTGGATCCTGGCATAACTACTGCAAGACCTGCATGTATCTGCAGCTCATCCACCCACCCTGCCTGGCTCACGTATGACCTTTGGTAATGATCCATCTATGCCTCCCCTCTGACCCCACAAATTCAAACCAGGTGTGTGCAGCGTGAGCACTGGGAGCGGAGCGTGCTCGTGTTTGTGTGCATGGAGGTCCCTTGGCTCTGCTGAGTGACAGGGCTGAACTGTTGCTGGTACCACAGTGTGGTCCCTAATGTAGGGATGCAGATCCTGTTCAGAAAACTAAAGTGTTCTCTCCTCCAACGGTCTCTTTTCTTTCTTACACAATGGTACTGATGCTGAGTAATGACTACTAAACAGCTGAAAGTCCTCAAGCACTGAGGAAACTACTGTCTCACACACTCCAGCCTGTGTTTAGAGGAGTATGGACTGTAAGTCATGCATTGTGTAATCATCCTGGGCTTTCTGGAGAGAGAACAAAACAAAGGCCAGGTAATTTGTTGGAGAATTATTGCTTAGACATTGCACATTGAGCCCCAGGTAAACAACCTGCTAAGGAGATATCCTGTCTGACCCAAGAGGGAGCAGCTGTCCCTACCAACATAAATGTCACATCATCAAGTGTTGTTTGCAGGCTTTTACAGCTAATTATCTTTGTTGTTTAAACCACTTTTTAAAAATTCTCTATTTAGTTTGATTCAAAGAAGGAATAAAGATAAAGAATTGTTAAAAAATAACCCTTTATAATGTCACAGTGCTGATAGATGGCTTACTTATTATGCAGAAACGCAGTATATTGGATTCTTAAAATCACTAAAGTAACCTTTGTAAACAAGCTAGGTCATTGCCAGTGTTGGGAAAGTTCACTTTCTAAACAAACTATAATTAGAAGCGGAAGTTCAGTTCATATAGTTAATAATTCATAATTTTTAACTAAATTCTCAGTTCAAAAACTACTTCATAGTCCATATTCAAGCACAACACTGGCCATTGCTACAGAAATCACCGCAACACAAACAATAAATTCAATCACCACAATAATTAATAGTTCTTGCACAAAAAAGAAAAAAAAATACTTAATCAATTGCATTTATTAATATACTTACCCAATCCTTGCTTATTTGACAAAAATCCATCCCCCTTTCCTTCCTTAAGAGTTGGCATGCTTTTCTGTACCAAATGTACCTATTTACTGCTAATGCTATGCTAACTTGTACAGCTTTCATTCCCACTACTTTCCCAGAAAGCTTACATTTAGTAGATGGCTAACTGAAATAAACTTAATAAATAAAAAAAAAAGAACAGGAAGACAGCAGACACTAGCTTCATTATCCACAAAACACAGAACTATGGAACCACTAACAAAACACCAATCGGTGTTCACCAACAAAAAACAACTTCTGACAGGTTTAAAGCAACGGTTTTATTCCTTTAGGTTCAATGTCTATAGATTTTGAATAACTACAGGCAGATTTCTTTACTCAGTCAACAGAGAATGGCTAAAATACAAGCTACATGAGATAGAGCTAAATGCTATCATTTAGTATTCAATACTTGTAGCTTTAAAAAATTAAAAAAAAAGAAGAAGCAAGATAGGTAAGAGTTTTGTTTGGTTTGAATTATAGGTTTTTGTCCAACTTTATCAATAAAATACTTGTTTAATCTACAAGCCTGTATTCGGGTTAATTAGCTCCAATGTCCAATGAACTCAATAAACCATTTTGCATTTTTCTTTTAAGCTGTTGTTTATTCATAATCCTCAAACAATTCAAAATCGGCACACAAACGTTCGTGTTTAGGATCAATCAATCTTGAGATTAGAGGGAGCACAGCAACATTTGGGTGCTTCTCACGGCAGTCTGCTCATTGTGTTTTGTCTCCCGCATAATTGCTTATAAAACCTGGAAACCAGTTGAAAATGTGCACGTGTTGTGTCTTGCAAGTATAACTGTGTTAATTAAACCATTTAAGAAGGGTGCGCTCAGTTCAGTGTTCCTAGAACTAGTTGTTTTTCAGTCCCACTTTGATTTTCTCTCATCCACAGCCAGGTTCACAAACAACCAACATGTGTTCCTGTGTGTGAGGCTTGTGGCAAGGTGTGTGTATAACTTCCTGTTTGGATTGGAGTGAGATTAAAACAGCACAATGCCAGGGAATAAAGAACTTTTCTGGAAAGAAGGGGCCTAGTGGAGGTCTGAGCAACTGATCCGGGGTCAGTGGGTGGTAGTAAAAGGTTTGATCAGGAGATGAGTTTCTTTGAAAGACACTATAGTGTATTCAGGGGTACGATCTCACTGATGTGTAACATTGTCTTTATAAGCACCTCAGCAAACAAGAGCAAAAGCTATCATTTCCTCTTTCTTCTTTCCTGTCCTTTGATCATGTTCCAACACCCCTAAGGATAATACATTCATAAAATGTGCCTGGTCCATTTCACAGGACTCTAAACTAAACTAAAAAAGTAACTTGTGGCGACCTCGGTAACAGAACAATTGAGGTGCCAGTGACAATGTAGTATAAGGACTTCCATGCATTTGGTAAAGTGATATTATTTGAAATAGTTAAACTGTGCAAGGAGGCTAACATCAGCCAAAAGCTAAATATTATATTAATATAAATGATATAAACAATGCACCAATCAAAAAAGCGAAAGCAACCAGCAATCAATCAATCGTTATTACTTAACTATTTCTCATAAAAATTAAGATAATACAAAGTGCATAACAATGAAAACAATAGAAATATAATGAGAAAATATTACAAAGTAAAGAGTGATAATGGTAGATATATGATATAAAACTGTAAAAACTACACAAATCATTATTAAAAACACAATCAATCAGTGATCAAAAATTTGACCAAAATGAATAAGTTATTGCAAGAAGATCAAACTAAGAGGAAAATTTCCTTAAAGCAAGATTTAAAAAAAAAAAAAAAATTGTATTAAACTATGGTAAAATATTCTTGATCATGTTTTCTAAGAAAACGAAATAAAAAATACATAAAAGTGCATCATTTAAAAGTAAAATTTAAAAAAAAATTAAATAAAATAAATACAAATAAAATGGGCCCTCAGGTTGTATTTAATGTCTCTGCAGCTCTGAGGTTCAGGCAGAATGTAGAACAGGAGAGTAGAAAAATCCCTAAAATCTGTCTTGCCTTGCATTAATGTATCTATTCTTAGGATTCAAAGCATTTATAAGAATTATTAATACATTTATCAACCAGTTAAAGGACCTGAAAATCAATTAATAGGGTCATGTTAGGGTTGTAAAAAGTGGTTAAGCTCAAATTAAACACTTGGTAAGGACAATAAATCAGTCCGCTTATATACTGTATCTCACTGCACTGGAGCTTAATGTTAATAATAAAACCTCTGATAAACCCTTGTCCACCCTCTGGCCACATTTGGTATAAAAGTATTGTTCCACCGTCACCCAAAACATAAGAAGCTGTTACTTTATCAACAATCTAGTGGTGCCTTCACTTCTGTGGCCCCTCTGCTTGCACCATAAGCTGGTCTCATTCAGAGTTGTGGGATAGTTAGTTGTGAGACTGTGTTTAGGTGGACATCCATATCGCGTGAGGAATCTGGCTCCAGCCATTCTTTGACAGAGCTATTTCAGAGCTGCAATGCCGGAAAACACAATCTCAGGTCTGTAAATAGAGCCCAGGACTAGGATGCCCTTTGAGGAGCTGGATCGGAAGCTACTTTGAGTAGATCGGGTATCCGGGCGGTATCCAACACAGAATCCAAAATTAAGTAGAGCAAAGCACAGCACTGCTGGAGACAAATAAAAACAGTGGGTCCTATTTTTTTGTTGTTGGCCCAGATGGTTTATCATAAAAATGCAGAAACTGTTTTCATGTAGATTATTTAAAGCTGCTGGAGAACATAATGTTGCAACATAAATCAATAAATCAAAGAGCAGCTGTTTAAGATATGATAACCAAATTTGGTGTGTGGCTTCAGGGTATCAATACCTTGATGGAGTTTGAAAATGTCAAGTTATTGCCCTTGTTCTATTTTTTTTTACTCTGACAGCTTTTCTCAGAAACCGTTTAAGATAAGATAACCTAATTTGGTGTGTGGCTTCAGGGTATCAATACCTTGATGGAGTTCGAAAATGAGAAGCACGCAATAATATTTTCCGGAGTTATTGCCCTTGTTCTATTTTTTTGACTCTGTTCGAGGTATCTTTAAAGGGGACAGCTTTTCTTAGAAAATGTTTAAGATACGATAATCAAATTTGGTCTGTGGCCTCTGGGTATCAATACCTTGATGGAGTTCGAAAATGAAAAGTGCGTAATTTATTTTTCCGGAATTATTGCCCTTGTTCCATTTTTTTTAAACATGTTGGAGGTATCTTCAAAGGGGACAGCTTTTCTTAGAAACCCTTTAAGATAGTTAGCATTTTATATTCTGATGTGATAATTTCTTATGTATACATCTAGTTCTTAGATTTAGGACATTTAGGAAAAGGTTGTGAGTTATAATGAGAACCAATCTGGCGTGGGATGTTGATGACTATGTCTTCTTGTTCTCTTCTTATTACTCTGGAAGCGCTCACCAGGCAATTGAGTTCTGGTGGCTGAGCATGGCGGGACAAACACGTGCAGAGTAACCATTGACCTGACAACAATAGCGCTACAAGCGTAGTTCTTTTTCCCTAAACGGAGCCAGCAGACAAAAACAGCGTGTAGTACAGTACAGACTTACGGTTTTAAAGCCTCTTCTTCTTGTGGTTTCAACAATATATCCAATCCAGGTGTTTTAAAACAGAGCAGAGCGCAGCTGCGAAGGTCTTGTCCGTGTCGGCCGCCATGTTTGTTTTGATACTACTTTGCACAGGGGACAGGATGTTTTTTCATGTTCGGCTCTCATTGGCTTGACCAACTCTGAGGCGAGGAAGTGAACAGAGACGGCCGCATCACCAGATATGGTTCAGATATAGGACATTTAATCTGTGGAATTTGTTTTTTATAAATTGAGTTGCAAATGAATGCTTATTGCACATTTTTGTTTGCATTATTATGGGAGAAAGACACCATTTCAAACTTCAGTACTGCTTTTGTATTGAATGAAAGACACCGTTGTGTTAAAATTTAATTTGTGTTTTATATATTACATATAGACATAAATTACAGTAGGTTTAGTTTGTTTCCTATACGAGGGGTAAAAAAAATCTCTTATTGATTTAGTTCCACTGTGTAACCCAAACATACCAGTCTCAATATGTTGCAACTTCATTTCATACTGCAGCAGCATAATACAATGTCTCATACAGTCATGATAATATGAAAAACATCATGTTACATCTAATCTGTCAGTGAAATATTGCTGATCTTAAACAAAAATGTAAGCCAGGGGTGCCCAATCCTGGTCCTCAAGAGCCCCTATCCAGCATGTTTTAGATGTTTCCCTCTTCCAACACACCTGATTAAAATGACCAGGATCGTGATCAGGCTTCTGCAGAGCTTGATGGTGAGTTAATCATATGAATCAGGTGTGTTGGAAGAGGGAAACATCTCAAACATGCTGGATAGGGGCCCTTGAGGACCAGGATTGGGCACCCCTGATGTAAGCAATAAGCTGAGTTTAGAACCAAAGGTTTACTCTGTTTAAAGGTCAATCTTCAAGTATGCGAGGTACATGATGTTTTAAAAATACGTTACAGAATCGTGTGTGTATGAGTGCGATCATTTATATAGGAGCACCCTAGAGAGGAAAACACACACCCTTTAACATCCTCATCTACAACGCAAAAGTTCCTGTTTATACGCTTCAGCTATATAAGTTGTCATCATGCACAAACCCATGCTCGCACACAGACAGCATTGCCGAGCCAGGGAGGAAGAAGGGCTGCTGAGAACCTTAAAGCTATGAAGACAGTTTTAGAAAGATCCTCTATGCTTGGAAACAAAGGAGGGAAATGACATGACGCTGCACAGGAGGGAATCTGTGGGTCACCGGTGGCATGGCAGACACGCCTGTGGAACAATTACACACACACACACACACACACACACACACATGAGTCAAGGTGGTCTTAAAATAGTGTTTCCTTGTCTCTATACATATGCTTAGTTAGAATTTACTTTGTGATCTGTTTGGCTGAATAGATTCCAGCACGTAATCAATTCCTTTTTGGATTTGCACAAAAATCCCCCTGTAAACAAAGGGTTTAATAATGCTGTAAAATGTATATTAAGTAAAGTGTGTGACAGTCAAATAAAATGTAGTGGAGTTGCTCATTGTTCAGGATTAGTCATAAAAAAAAGCATCTGTAAGGTTCACGTCATTATTTTTTATCTTTGGTGGATTAGATAACTTTATGCTGTGGTCTCGATACAAGCAAACTATATGTGGTTGTCAGTGTGTTTTATGGCAAGAATTTTCCTCCATAACTCAGTAACATAGAGATAGAGGAGGTGGTATCTGTAGGCTTTTCCGAGAACTCCATTGGCTTAGCAGGAAGAGGGGATACAGCTGTAAATATTGTTGATTGACCATAATTTAAACAATTTTATCTGTGTTAAAGTTCAAAAGTACAACTATGCTCATCTTAAATGCAGTGAAATATAAATGGAATTATAAGCACATTAACACATGTTTAGTGTTTGAAAATAACTTTTTCAAAAAGCACAAAATTAATCAACATTAAACAAGATACAGTATTTTGAATCAGACAAGATTTTTTTTTTTATTACTGATGTCAAATAATTCAGGCTTTAATGTACATATTCCAGAAAATACATTGTGAGCTCAACTCATTGATGCAATGAGGGGAAAAAAAGCTTATTCTTTTACAGTTGATGCACACACATCTGTGTTGGGTTAGACCTGTCATAGTGTGTGCAAAAATCCAAACCATAGGGAGTATCTATCAATCATACTTTTATCTTCTCTATTTATGACACATCAGGCAAAAGGGAAAAAAGGTTTGTGTACTGTGCTATAACTGTAAAACAAGATGAAGCTTTTAAACCACTTTAAGGCCCAAAGAGAAAAGACTGTGCACCCTTCATTCTTTGGTTATTTCATTTCAAAACCAAAAACCAAACAAGCAGAGTTTTTCTGTTTTAAAATGAAATCTGGTTCTGTTTTTGTGATATTTGGATATTTAAGGGAAACTAGGACACGAGATTTATGTTTTACTCTCACCACACAGAGGGGACACACAGACGGACTTTTATTCTGCTGCGTTTGATACAATGATCTTGTCCACCTCACACTGATGGCAGAGGCGTAATTTGTGTGTTGATGACGTTTCGTTAAAGAGTTATTGATGCTGGAAGTCTGAATCTGTGAATATCTGCCAACTTCACCGAACAGTGTTAAGGTTCAAATAGTATCCAGATAAACTGATGACTGGGTGGATTTTGCTCCCTGTCCGGACATAAAAAGAAGCAACGCATAAGTCACATTACTGGTGAATTGAAACGTTATTAATACATAAATAAATCAAAACCAAAAAATGGATGTTATGTAAAACATGCTCATAATATGTGGAACCAGACATGGTGTAATGAATCTACTGGTGCTCCTCGTTTTTTGAGATCAACTTCCGTGTGTGTTGCATTTTACTGCCCTCAAAAAAGCTGTAATTGTTTTTGCAAAAGTGTCAAATGGTAGAAGTTCAAACATCTATTGTTCCTCACACCAGCCTCACAGTCGATAGTCAGTCACTAGTTTATTTGGATACTACTTGGATCGTAACACCGCGTAACGAGCAAAAACATCCACAGACTGAATGAAAACAGGAGCAGGACCAGAAAACTGCTGAAATAAATCCTAAACAGTCCTATTGTGTGAGGAGACCTGGTCCAGGACCTGGGGAGGGAAACCAGGTGCAGCGGACTTCAGTTCTCGCTCTAATTTCTACGTCACACAAACAGAACAAGTTTTTTTTTTTCTTATCTGGTTTTTCTGCATTTCTGTTTTGGTTTTAAGTCAGTAAAACAAAATAAACCACACTGTTTATTTATTATTTTGAATTGGATTTAAAATGAAATAACCAAAGAATGAAGGTTACACGGATCGAGAAACTACTCGAGGAGTTTTTACCCAATTGTTGTTTAGTTCAACACAAAAAGTACTCATGTTACTTTAATGGAGTTGCTTTTATAGGTACTTTTCCCCAGTGGAAACACGCAAAAAGAGAGTAGAGCCGATACCGCCAGTGGAAACGCGCCATTAGTTGACTTGACTAAAACTAGACTATAACTAAAATAGTCCTTTTTAGTTAAAAAACTATAACTATAAATCAAAATTTGCTGTCAAAATGAACGCTGCTACAATTCCAATTCAATGCGTGGTCTCCAGACTTTGTCCAGTTTTTGGAACATGAAACATGACTAAATGTTGGATTTTCCAGGATTTGCAGCCGGGAACACTAGTTTTAATATTTAAACATTGTAATGTTTGACGGGCCTGAAGTGATTTTCTAACAGCTTGGGATGTTGCTTGACTGATCCACAATGAGCTAACTTAGGATGCGCAGAGCCAGCAGTTATGAAGCCGTGATCACAACACATGCAGTCAGATTTATCTGGAGATCAGATGGTATGTTGTCAAATCAGAGCATGTGTACTATGGATATTGAAATGATTATAAGGATTGCAATCACAAGGCTCTCCAGTGTTCGCTGGAGCCTTGGGCCTTGTCGACTGTTAAGAAATCATTCAATGGGATTTATTTTATGGGAGTTATTCGATTAAACTGAACTGAACATACTGTATTTATTGCAGGCAGATGGGGGCTGTTGGGTCTGTGATGAATTTGCAGCTTTTGGTGCAGGAAAACTAAACTCAGCAAAAGTCAGCAAAATGATGGTCCATTGTTCTATGAATTTCTGATCACCACGTTTATTTATTTAACTGAACAATATCCACTGTTATCCAGGAAGTTTACTATTATTTGTGCCATAGTATGTAGTCATCTTAAATATGTAAATCCTTGTTTTAATCAGAAATAAAATGGGTTAAAAGTGACCAACAATTGTAGAAAAGGTGGGGAAATAGGATTGAAAAAAACACAGAAATTGATTATACAGTAAGTTACAAATTAGAGTGGCCAAAAATGGTCAGAAAAAGTGGTCAAATTAGTTCAAAGTGTCAGTATTGGCTTAAATGTGGCAGAAGTGAGGGGAAAAGGCCAAACAATTAGTTTAAAGTGGCAAATATTGGGCATGAGAAATCGTGAATAGGGTTAAATTGGCAAAAATGAAGCATGAAATATGGAGAAAAGAGGTTAAAAGTGACAATAATGGATCAACATATGCAACATGGGAAAAGTGGTGGAAAGGGTTTGTAAGTGCTGAATATGTTTTGAAAGTGGACAAAATGTGCAAAAGAGGCATTGAAATGTGATAAAGAAGTGGCAAAAACGGGAGTAAAAAAATGCATTAAGAGGAGCCAAAATATGGTAAGAAAAAGTGGTGTCCTGACCCCAAGGTTGAGAACCCCTGGTCTTGCTGAACACGGAAACTACAGGTGAAAAAGTGACTAACACATGCTATTAATGCTGTTAATATTTTCTCCTTAATTATTGGGATTAAGATTGTAATTGTTTAATTTTCTGGTTTAAAGTTATGCACAGTCCTGATTCACGTTGTGCTATTAAGTGCTAACAGGAAAATCATGATTGTTTGATCAACAAGTAACCACAGATTTAGTTCATTTTCAGCTGGCTAATAAATGAGCGCTTAAAGCAGAACGAAGTAACTTGTGCTATAGCGCTCCCCCTAAAGGTCCCTTTGGGTTATGTCACTGTCGTAAACACTCCACACCCCCCGCTGCCTGCCCCACCCCACAGCTACATGTGCACCTTTGCTCTCCCAAGACGGCAGAAGAAGGATAACACGGAGGGTACTATCGAACATGATCTAACAAAATAAGTAATGTAAGCAAGTGCCAGTTTGAGCCCTCTGTCAATCCGATTCCTGTTTCTTTTTCCTCCCTTCCTCGAACAAAGCCAGTGGTGGCGTTATAGGGGGGCATTCGCGGGCCGTGCCCCCCACCCCCAGCTCACCTACTTTTGTCATAAATATTTTTTTCACTTTAACATATTTAACACGGCAAATTCTACCTTTAAAAATACATATACAAAAAATATTAACATTTTAAGGTATTTCCGCCTGGTTTAGTGTTAGGGTTAGGGTTAGGGCTAAAATAAAAGGGTTAGCGGGGTAGCTAAAAATAAATATAAGCAAAAATAAAACTGACAGTACTTTAAGTCATGTGGTGCACCTATCAACATCACCTAAAATGTCCAATGACGGGGCGCTCTGTACGGATGGGGGGGAGTCAATTGATACGTTTCCGTACGAATAGCCATGGCCTTTTTTTAACGCCCCCCCCCACCCGTTTAATACTTCCTGGCTCGACTCTGGTCAAGGTCTGGCTCCGCCATGATATAAGTTTGAGAAAAGTGAATTTGGTGACAACTGTGAGCAGCCACGGGGCTGGTGATAGTCTAGCATTAGTGTGTACTGGGCAGTCGTAAAGCAGTACGTCTTTTCGCGAGAACGAGAACAGAGATGCGAGACTGGTACCAGTTCGGAGGCAGGGAGAGTTGCAAGCGTAGCTTTCTGGCCAGAGACAGCATGAGGAGAAAAAAAAACCCAATCACCCCATAAACACTCGTATTACCCTCAGAGGGACTACAAGAAGGATTTATTAAGATGAAAAAGTTACTTAGTTCTGGTTTAACAATCTGCAGAAAACACTCTAAATACAAAAGAATTAACACACACCGTAGACCATCTACTGTAAAACAGGTTCATCCATGTTCATTCGCATGGGCGAAGTGTATTGTTCCAGCTTGATGCACTTTACTTGTGGATCGGATGACAACATAAATCTTTTTTTTTTTCTTTCTTTTTTTTACTTGGTCCATTTACTCAAAATTGAATCTATTTTTAAAAGCTTCTCCCAAGTGTTACAGGCTGTCTCTCTCTCTCTCTTGAGTCCTGAGAATACACACAGGAATGAACACATAGAAGCGTATCTAATTTCATTTTCCGTTCAAACTCTCATATAGATTGCTCACCTGCACTCACCGTTGACACAAAGCAGAGATCTGTATGGATTTTCAGGTGCTGCATGTGCCACATACGTTTTTAAAATGTGTTGAACAAGACGCTACCTTTAAAAGACACCTTCACATTCAAGGATTTTCTTATTAAATTAGTTAATTAAAACTTTAACTGTAAAGCTGCTCCCTGAAAAAATGAAAATGTTTCAGAAAAAATAGAGATTTAAGATATCAAATTGTTGCTTATAGTAATTTTTCACTGTTTAGATCACATTTTTCAAGTTGTTCTGTGAGAACTGGGTAGCTACTATATTTACATCAAGCTCGAATGATCTGTTAGAGTGAAAT
This sequence comes from Gouania willdenowi, assembly GCF_900634775.1. Lineage (NCBI taxonomy): Eukaryota > Metazoa > Chordata > Actinopteri > Blenniiformes > Gobiesocidae > Gouania > Gouania willdenowi. The sequence goes on along the minus strand of NC_041047.1, from coordinate 23,795,015 downwards.
AAAGAAAATACTTTTTTTGTTTTCATGTATTTAACATTTTTATTTCCATTTCTTCTGTAGCACTTTGAGATTTGCTTTAAATGAAAAGTGCATTATAAATAAAATGTATTATTATCGTTGTTTTATTATCAAAACAAACAATATCTTTACATTACAATATTGTGTTTTTGTGTACTTGGACTTATTTACCATGAGCCTCTAAAATATGATTTTGTACATATTCAGGTTTGAATGTCTATATTTTTAGGAACCCTACAGATAGTGTATGTTCACCTCGTTCCTCATTAGGCTTTTGAGCACCTAAATATATACTTAGAGTTGTCTCCTCATATCATTCCTGCCTACTGTAACCCCAAACCAAAGTTTAAGTTGCACTTTGTGGGGTCCAGCGCTGCCTCAAACAGACAGTTACATTTTAGTACTCACACATAAACTCACACCACATACATTATATAAAACCCACCGTGGGGAACATTTTTACATGATGTAACAGTGACCTTGTGAGATTTAAATCATGATAAACAGGACATAACTTAATGAAGAGCAACTGTCCTCGCCATAAATTTCCTTTATTACTCAAGGTGGTCCTTGATATCTCGGATGTCTCAGGTTAGACATCTTATTTAGAACAGAGTGAACACGTAAAATATGTTTTGCAACTGTACTGAAGAGGCCTGACTTTACTTTTTAGAAATGTCAGGAAAAACGAATAAAGTTTTATTTGGTGTTTTGATAGTTTTATATCAGTTTGATGTTAAAGGAGTCACAGAGAGGGTAATTGTGAGGATAAGTTTATCACCTGCGTCATAAATAATCAGCTGAAAATTACAGGTTTGACTCATTATTCGTCTCTTTCCTCCTGTCAACAGTTAATATGCGTCAACACACAATATACATTCAATGGAGGTCAAACAGGGATATTGTAAAGGTCAAATAATGAAGAGAGCTAAATAAATGGTTGGAAGAAGCTTAAAATTAAATGTTTTGTGTGACGTAAGCAAATTGATATATTTATTATAACTGAGTAATGAATAAAATGCCAAATATGATGTTTCTTTTGAATGTTTGTCATTGAAATCTTATTAAAAATGTCTCAAATTCCTAATAAAACAAATATGATTTAATTATTTATTTATTTATTCATTTATTTTTTGGGGGGTTATTTTGAAAATCTTTATCCGATTGCTTGTTTTATATTATTTTACACATTCAGGTAAGATAATAATTGATTGAGGTTGACTACATGATTATAATTTTTAATTACATGTAAACAGTTTATTATTGCATTATTGTTCCTCATAATAATAATACATTTTATTTGTATACTGCTTTTACAGTGCTCAAGGACGCTTTATTCATTTTTTTATAACAAATATGGTTTTGGAACCAATTTTGCCAGTTGCAGCCAATCTGATGGGTTTGAAATAGAGGATAGAATAAGGATAGATATTATTATATTAATCTGGACAGGCCGAGTCTATTGCACAACTAAAAAAGAGAAACAGAAATCAAGTCAAACAGTCCATTATTCTTGTGAGAAAGTGAAGAACTCCCATGTATTTAACACATGTTTTTGGATAGTGGGAGGACGATAGATAAAGATGCTCAGAGGCTTGGGGGGAAAACCAAACAAAAAACGTCAGTAACAAATAATGTGTCAGTTCACAGCGTAATCCTTGAAATATGTACATACAGTACTTTAAAGTGTTACTAGAATGTATAGAAATATGTTCACTGTAATGTGTGTTTTGTTTATTTAAGCAGCTATCTGGTTGGTCTCCAAATGCATGAAATGTTAATACAAGAAGCTCTATATCATGTACTGAATCCATGAAAAAATCCCAGCAATCACAATCGCTATGGACAACAAAACCAGTGGACAAAATCTTAGTTTTCATTTTTTTTCTATTCATCAAATGCCAACACCTAACCTTTACTGTAATTAAATATGTTCTAGTATATATGAAATTTTTGACATTGAATATATGTGGTATAAGGGGTTTATGATGTAATTCGAACAGTAATTGTAATTGAAAAAACATATTGCTGTTGTAATCGTAATTTAATTGTAATTGAGTTCAGATAATTGATTTTGTAATTGGCACTGAAATTCTGTAAAACCTGTCATTTATAATCTAAACGCATGGGAACCATGTTACAGGTTTACACATGTGTACTTAACAATTATTAAAATATATTTCATATCAACTTTTCCCACTACCTGTTAGTTCTATTGAGGATCATTTTCCCATTTAAAATATATATAAATCGAGGGGTATACCGACCGACACAAAAAAGGCTCAGACGCCCACACCAAATCTAATAATATCTATATTTTCATGGATAAGGATGCCTTACAAGGTAACCAAGAGATGAAAAACAAGTAGGATGATGAATAATATTATGTATATTACAGCTGATTTAAGATGGGTTGAAAACTGTTATCATAATAGATGCTAAGAGAAAGCTAACACAAGACAAAGGGTACGTTTTATGGAGTTATTTATTTTAGGCTCAGTAATTGTGATTAATTGTAATTTAACTTTAATAACTGAGAACATATTTGTAAATGACTTTCAGGGGAAAAGTAATAATTGTAATTTGAATCGTAATTGGAAAAAAATACCAGTCACCGTATTCGTAATTGAGTTGTAATTGAACATGGACAATTGAATACGTAATTGTAATTAAAACATTTCATTGACCCTAACCCTGGTTCCATCACCCATAACACTATACTTCATAATGACAGAAGTTTGATGTGTTATTTGTAAATAATGTTGTGTTCATCAGGAGCTCTGAGCTATACCCACATCATGCACACTGAAAAATCCTGATTGGCTCTGGTGCCGAAGAGTCTGAGCAGGTTACCCTATAGGGGGTCTAACATGATGGACACACTGCACATAAAAGGAAGACTTTCCACGGACAGTCAAATGGGAACATCAGCACACAGGGAGTCACAGCAGGACTAAACTAAAGGAGACTTCTCAGGTGTTTATGGTTACGACTTCCTGCAGAGGAAAGACTTTGAGTTCTCCTTTAAACCTGAGGAGTTGGGCCAGATCTGAGGCCGGTGCCCCAGTTTGACACCATGACTTCCACACCTGCTGAGAACAGCTCTCACACTCAAAACAACTTTGCACTTCTTTTTTTCCATCTGCTCTTGTTTTGAAGTGTAAAATATTGAGTGGCAGTGTTGACATGCTGGCATTATGAAAACTGAATACTTTCAACTATTCCAAGAAGTGCATACCTGAGAGACATAGACGTCTCAGAAAGTCTAAGTTGAGGCCAATGCGCAACAGTTTATACCAGTCCCACATGTGTGCAGAGTCTAGGACTGTGTGTACCCATCAAAGGAAAGTGAAAAACTGCAGTGCCAAACTCTGACCTTATGCAGCTATTTGTGCCTTTTTCAACAAAGGTGTTTGAAGTTGGACATAGATCTCACATGTGGCTCATATTTGCACCCACATACCTCACAGGTATTCTGACTTCATTAAAAACGCATATGTAAACAAGAACCTCATTTAAATTTATCTCAGACCGTTGGGCTGTCTTGTGCATTCTTCAAATGTCTCTGTGGATCAGGATCAGACTGACCTGAGAGTTTCAACACGGCTGCTGCTTGGTTCAAGGGCGTGCAATGTCAGATTCATTTGGTCGCCCCGCCCCCATGCCCCACCTCCTGAGTTGACGAACTCAGTGATGACGCCATCAGTCCTAGCTCGACAGTGATGATGTCATCAGTTAGAACATTGGTCCTACCTCTAGAACATTAGAACATTGGAACATTGGTCTACCTCTAAAACATTGGAACATTGGCCTACCTCTAGAATATTGGAACATTGGTCCTAGAACAATAGAATATTGGAACATTGATCCAACCTCTAGAACATTAAACCATTGGAACAATGGTCCTACCTCTAGAACATTGGACCATTGGTCCTCTAGAACATTAAAGCATTGGTTCTACCTCTACAGTGACTGTTGCTTGCAGAACGTGCGCATGGCTGCTGCTTGGTTCAAAGGTGTGCGACGTCGGATTTGTTTGGATAATGAATTAGTTAATAAATTATCTCTATGTAAAAGCAAGGAATTTCATAAATGCTTTACAAATTCCGTGTGAATCTAAACTGACCGTTGTAGATTAATGACACTAAACGAGTCCGGACCGAGTCTGTTCCGGGCTGAGGAGATCCGGATCCGTGAGGACAACAAACTGGAATCGGAATAGATGGGGTTCAACTCTCTACAGTGTCCTTGATCAAAGCCATAACATATGAAAACACAATAGTTATCACTCTACACATTTCACAACAAACCTAAATGTCCCTGACGTCCCACCTTCAAACACAACCTCATTTGGCCATCCATGAAAAAGCTATTTAACCTCCCACTTTTTTATAGCAATACATACGTCCTACGGGCTCTGCACTAGTTAATCCTAAAGCAACACTTTGAACAAGCCTGAGAAGCAGAGAACTAATGTGAGTCAGAAAGAACATTTTAGGTCCACTCGTTCTCATTCATGACCACAGGCTAAAAAACTTCCTCAAACTTCGTGCCTGCCTGTCAGTTGCACAACACTGTGGTGTGGCATCCTGCCCTGTTATTGTTAACTGGCTTAGCCTCCAACTAGGATTTATGGAAAAAAAACACAGATCACGGTTGTTGAATCATCGGCAGTCAAAAGAGGATTGAACCGGAACATTTTGGTGAAGAGGGAACTGAGCGTACACATCCAGATTCTCACCTTTGGCCCAGTTTGGGTAACAGTCAAATGGCAAGAAAGAGCATAGATTTGAGCAGCAGGAATGAACTTTATGCATCAAGCAACTGAGCTCAGCTGTAGATAGTCCCTGCAAATAGAAGCTCAGAGTAGAGCCATTGCTCCTTCAGATGGAGCCAGTTGAGGTTGTTTGAGGAAAATAAACAAATAAAAGCATTAAAAATATGGGATTTTATAATATTTATTTTTTAGTTAAAAATGTTAATCACACTGAATATTACCAGCAACCAGTGACGTTCAGTCAGGGTAGGCAAGGTAGGCAGTGCCTACCCAAGAGTGAATTGATATTTTGATTATTTGTTTTTTAATTATAATAAAATTATAAATTATTTATTTTAAATTTCCGATAGCCTACAGCACCTATAAGTTTGAAAGTGTCAGCATTTTGTGCTTTTCATAGCCTAAATCGCTAAACATCGCTATTTCCTAACCGCTGTAAGGTAGGAGGAGGCCACACCCCTTCTCAAAAGCACATTGCTGCTCTGCCTGTTTCTATAGCGTGTTTTTATGTGTTTGCACATGCGCAGTCAGTTCCCCAAGATGAAAACCATTTACATATTAGGCAGCGTAGAGAGCTGCCTTTGGACGTAACCGCGCTATGCTATACGTAAGTTCACAATGAATTGATATCACGTGACCGCTGCTGCTACATTCTCTAGCTAGTGGGCAGTATAACACTACAGGCAGGATGACAGCTCTAGAGGCGTTAAAGAAACTTTTTTTTGAGGAAAAACGACAGCTTTTAAAAGATGGGAGACCAACACCTGAGTTACAAGACCTTCAGCAAAGGAAAGGTCAGAAATTTGTTCATATTTTCTACAGTGAATGGTACAAAAGGAAGGATTGGCTTTGTGGATGCGCCTCACTGAGGCTGTTCTGAGTTGTTGTCATTTTCTCCGTATTTCTGTGTTTCCAACACAAACAACGGATGCGCTGCCGTGTCATGAGATATATCTTGTTGGGAGAGTATGGAGGCAACATTAAATAATTGTTTGTTTCTTTAATGTGTTCTTCCAACGTTGATTTTGTTAGATGGCTAAATGCTTGTTCATGTGGATCTTGTTGGGTTTTTTCTTTCTTATGAATTTTATATTTTGATAAGCGCATTGAGATGACTTTGAGATGTCATTGGTGTTGACATTGGTGGTCTCGATTTGGAACGCCCTGCCCACTCAATCCTAGTGCTCATGGCACGTCACTGCCAGCAACTCACAAAACAACAACAAAAACACACAAAATAAGAAAAAATATACTGAAAAATAAAAGGAACAAACAACAAAAAAAAATACACAGACACCAAAAACACACACTAAGAAAGAAAAATACTTACCATTACCAGTAACACCCAAAACAACAACAAAGACACACTAAATGAAAGAAAAATATACAAGATCATTACAAAATACACAAAAATAACAAAAACACATACAAAACGACATAAGAAACAACCAAACACACCAAAAATACACCTTGTTTTCTCTGTGTCAAAACTAAATTGATTTAGATTTACACAAGGGAACTGAGATCATCACAAACCCAACATTTAACAAGTATTGGACACACTATGTGCTGTTTCAGCAACTTTTGTGGTGCTTCATAAACTGAAAAATATCAGACAGCTTACATATGATTACCTTACGCTCTCCGCATGAGTGCTTCTTGGCTTTCACGCGCAGCCTTGAGAAAACTCCCCAAATATCATTAAATTGGAGCTGATTTGAAAGTCTCTGAGAGGGGAGCTGAATTTATGCCCCTGGGCTGTGGAAAAAAGGCACGGAACTGGAGATGGAAGGATCTCAGTGCAACAGTAAATAATGTTACAGTATGAATAATGGGCTCCCTCTATGCCAGGGCCTCAGCTGGACCAATGACAACAACCTGTTTCAGATTAGAGCTTAAACAAACATGAGGCAGGCCAAAGTTACACACATGAAACAGGGAGGTCTTATCAGTGGAGATAATGGGTTGCCCGTGGCTAACAGAGATGCTTTCCATCATGGACGGACGGCTCACAGAAAGGAAAAAAAAAAAAACACCACATCACACACGTCTTCAGTTGTACTTTGATGATTTTCTATGAGCTGTAAATGTATTTATCTTTTCATGTAGTGAGACCAGTTTCTCTTTCCCAGTCCACATCAGAGATGTCAATAGCTGTGTAACTAACTCTCGACCATGGTGCAATACTGCCCTCTGCTGTCAGAGGTGAAAGTAACGGATCACAACAAATCACGTTACAGTGAATTGCTTTTATTTATAAAGGAATTAGTGAGGCATCATGCTAAGTTAGTGCTAATCCTAGGTTAATGCAAATGCTAAGCTAATGCTAAAGCTAGGATATTGCTATACGAATGCTAATGCTAGGTTAATTCTAATGCTGGACTTATGTTATGTTAGGCTAATGCTAGGTTAATGCTATAGTAAAACGAATGCTAGTGCTAGGTTAGTGATAATGCTTGGTGAATCCCAAGTTAAATTAGTGCTTATGCTAGGTTAATGGTTCAGCCATGGTGAGTGTGTTGTCTAGTGTTTGTCGGTGTGCGCGTCTGGGTGAGACAGAACTTTAGCTTGTTTGTTTTGAACCGTAATTCTATCGAATTGGTGCTGTCTCCATTCAGCACTATAGAGCATCCAATTCAGCCCGTGGCAGCAAGCAAAAAAGTCAGAGAAGCCATGAATTGTTGTGTAAACTACCAAATAATTCAGTTGTAGATATCTCCAAATTATTACATACAGTGCAGTGACCGTAGGAAGTATGTCTTGCTATAGAAAAGTGGGAGGTTAAGTAGTTTTTTGATGGATGGTTTACATGGGAGCTTTAATTCAGAATAAAAATTAAATATAATGTATTTATACGTGGAAGTGCAAACTCGAGCACAATAATAATTAAATGACTAACTTCCCGGCTAAAATCTGCAGCCCACTTAAGATGAACTGCTCCGTATTTGGCCCCTGAAACAAGAAATAATCCATGACGACAAAGCATGTATTTCTTTTTTTAATTGTACATTTTGACAAACGTTTTATTTTATACTGATGCCTTTGTTGAAAATAAATTTAGTTCCAGTTGTTCCACTCTTCCTTTTTAAGTTTATAAGTGAGATGTTTACTGTATGCAAGGGAACCGTGACAAGATTTATTACCAAAAATAAACATGGGGGGTGAAAGTAACTAGTAACTTTTACTTTGAGTACTATTTAATTTCGCTTTTTTTTTTAACTTGTACTGTAGTCTTTTATGCAGGACTTACTTGTACTAGAGTACAATTTCAAAAAAGTACCAGTACTTCTACTTGTGTAGGATATAATAGTACTCTACACCTCAGTCTACTGTCGGGAACAACTTTCAAAGCCCTTCAAATAGACAAAATATTAACACCACTCAACATTTAACACAAATCTCTTTAATCCTAAACAAGGATAAAGGTTACGTTATCAGAGTTTCAGGCTTCCGTTACTCAATGGAACTTTAAAAGGACAGAATTTAGCCTGAACTTTTACGACTATGTAACGAGAGCTGAGTTTGCGGCGCTTGTATAACTCGTCACCGTCTAAAAGTTTCCTCAGCCTACTGAAAGAGAATTAGCTGCCAATCTTAGTACAAGGTTGGGGTTTGTGCGCTTAAGTTCAGCTCTCTATCATAACACATCGTTGATTAAGCTACATTTGCCGTCAATAAATATATAACTATATGCGTTTGCATACATTATTCTGCTCCTAAACCCACTGATTCCCCTAGTTGAATCGAGGATAAACACTGAAATAGTGATTCCTGTGCATTCAGCTGCTTCCTCTGCACCTCTGAATGCTTGTTATTTCAGTCTCAGTTCACGTCCTCCTCGCAGCTCCAGTTTTCTCTGGCAGGGAGTGAACAACACAAAGATCCAGTGCGAGAGAAAAATAAAAAAAGAGTCATAATGACTATCAGTCCATCTCTCCTTCATCTCTTCTCCAGTTTCTTAAATCTGGCTTCTGTAAACAAGAGGAAGGACAAGACAGTTCAAAGCAAACAGTGCAGAGACAACGCGCTGACTGTAAAGGCTACAAGTACAGGTGGGAAATATTATGGTCTGGCACTTGTGTTCACACAGCACCCCCTGCTGGCCTAAGAGAGGGGCGCTGTTCACTGACTACACAGTGGGGGCCACTGAGGTGATTGTATTTGATCCGAGGGCCACATGTTCAATATTAGGTTTGTATTGGTTTTGATGTTTTGTCAGTTTTTAGTCAATTTGTGTGTTTTTCTTAATGTTTGTGTTTTTGGAGTCACTTTCTTTATTTTCATCTCATTTTGTGTAAGTTTTTGTGTTGTTCTTTGGAGTTATTCTGTAATGTGTTGTGGTTGTGTGTGTTTTTATACATTCTTCTGTTCTTGGTGACATTTTTCAGTCATTCCCTGCATTTTGGTTGTTGATTTGTGTATTTTTGTTGTAAGTTTCTGTAGCTCCCTGTCTTTTTTTTCACAGTTTGTGTGTCTTTGGAGCTATTCTGTAATGTGTTGTGGTTTTGTGTGTTTTTGTAGTCAGTTAGTTTAAGTGGTTTTTGTGTCTGTCTTCGTTGTCAATTCATGTTTTAATTTATGTCGTGTATTTCTGGAATTCATTTTTTGTGTGTTTGTATGTATTTTGTGTATTATGCTGGGCTTAATATTCCTTCCAACTTATTGAAATACAATTTTGGGGAATTTGCTTTGGGGTCCGCAAAAAATTAGAGGGCCATATGCTGCCTCCGGGCTACCAGTTCCCCATGTCTGGTCTACATGTTTAAGGAAGTTAAACAAAGAGAAGCATCTTGATTCGCGGGAACAGACGTTGTGATTTTCAGAGTTTATATGCACACAATACAAGGACGTATTTTCAATAGAGTTGCTCATAGAGCCAATCCAACTCTTTAAAGCTTCTTGTAAAATTTTATTTCACTTCAAGTTTGGAATATTCTTTTGTAAAATAAACTTAACATTTTGGACAAATGTGAAAGCTCCAAATGCACCTTTCAACACATTTACTGGCATATTGATTTCTCCATTGAAATTTGTTAATTTTTCTAAAAAAAAAAAAAAAAAGAAAGTTCAAGATGCTATAATTCTTTTTTTTAGTTTTTACCAGAATAACTAAAATGAATAGCATTTTTGTCGATAAATAAAAACAAGACATTTTCTACAATATTATTTTTGATCAGAACAAATTACGTCTAGGATACTATTCTTCATTTCTTTTTACCAAAATAACTAAAGAAAAACCACATTGACTAAACATAAATATGATGACTAAAATGAATAGCATTTGTCAATAAATAAACAATACAAATTTTCTAAAAAAAAGATAGAGATTTTAAGATACTGTATGCTTTTTTTAATTACCAGAATAAAGAAAAAACAGATTGACTAAACTAAAAATATGATGGTTAAAATTAATAGCATTTTTTTTTTTTAAATCAAAAAAAATTATCTTGACGACTTAATATTTAAAGTTCCTATATTATGAAAAACACGTTTTTTCTGGTCTCTACATCTCTAAACTGGTCCCCCTTCAGCCTGCCAACTCCCAGAATGAGGAAAACGAGCAATTCCTGCATTGTCTCTGCAGCACCACCCAATGGTAAAACGGCTCTCCTACAGGCTGTTCAGATTCAGCTCCTTTTGTGACTTCACCAAAGGAGTCATTTCCATAGGCCGACCTCCTCTGAGCGGTGATGGGAGACAGGAGACTGCGGTAACGCCATCAACCGTTTAAAACTACAACGCCCATTTACATTGCGTATTACGATGAAGTTGTCGGAAGCCAAAAATGCATTGAAAATAAAATTGTTTTCAGGAAACTCCACCACATTGTTGTTCTACAGCCTCCCAGGTACCTCTACGCACATTATCAACTGGATTGACTGTAGCATTTGTGAGAAGTTGGTAGGGCTGCCAACTTTGGTCGTTTAGTCGACTAATCAGTCGATGCAGTCGCGATCGATCAGCAATGGTATCAGTTTCAGTACTGTTTAAAAAATGCAACGCACTTAAATGATTAAATATCGATATAATGTATTTAATGCCTAAACATGATTCTATGTCCAGCAACAGCTCTGTATGAGTGCGTGCTGCAAAAAAAAGAAAAAGTGCAGTGGACCGTTCCTCAGATCAGAGAGGGAACGAATGAAGACAAGCTTGAAACACAAACATCCACTGTTAAATAAGTCCTTTTTCTGCACAAGAACATGGATTATCCTTATATTGATACGTGGATTATGTAAATAGATCCACTGCTGTCTCTGGCGCTGCGGGGCACACTGCGCACCTGTGTTTGACGTGCGTTTGTTTCCCCATGTGCTGATCTGATGTTGACATTGTTTATTAATAAAAGCAGGCTTACCACTAAATCAAATGTAAATATGTCATTTGTATGAGGAGAAAGTAGGTTTTAAGTGTCGGTTTCAGGTCAGGCTCTGATATACAGTAAATAGCTAATGTCTGTCAGATCTATAGGTTTCACTTTTGCTTTGTTGGGTTGTGGTCAAAGCTTGAATAAGGTTCATATCATAAATGGTCTGTGTTTAAAAGCACAACAAAACAAAATATTTGTCTCTTTTTCTTTCTCCTCTTCCTCCTCTGCACCTGCTCATTCATTCATCCGTTTTTTTTTGGGTCGACTAATCGCTACGTGTGCCATAGTCATGGTCGACCAACCATTTCTTTGGCTGACTACAGCCCTAGTAGTTGGTAGAATAACCCTGTTCAGTACTGTATGTATTGGGTGTGTTTTGTGTAATTATGGGAAATGTTAAATAACATTGTGACTTCTCTTATGGAGCAGCCTAACTACCAGCATGTTGACCAGTATGGAGGATCAAACCTGCCAAAAGTATAAATAAATAAAAGAATGAAAAAAATAACATGTTTACCTCCTTTCTGATGGAGGTTTTATTTGATTTATTTCTGTATAAATAATAAATCACTGAATAAATAATGATAAATCAGTGAAATACTAAATCTGTGATATCAGAATATTCAATAAACATTTACTTTCTTTAAAAAACAAGTCTAAAAATGTATTCTATGCTATTTATGAACTATTAAAAAATATAGTGAAAAACTTAACCGCATTCGATATTCATGATTTGGTCAAGCGTTTATATTTTATTCGGCTTCGGCCACAAATTTTCATTTCGGTGCATCCCTATAATCTAGAGAGATTTTAGTTTTAAACTTCAATGTCTCATTCTGTGTGACTTGTTCTACGGACATCTTACGTCATGTCTGTGCACCAAAGCTCTCACCCAGTTTCTTGGAGTAAGCATCCAGCTTGTAAGCAGCTTGCTCCAGTGCAGACACCTGCTCCTCAATTTGATTGATTTGGTCCAAGTAGGGCTGCAGGCTGGCATCTAAAGCAATCACAGACACCAACCAGATGTGCAATTAGCAGATGCTGTGAAATGGAAAGTTCTCATTCAACTCAGGGTTTTACTCACACTTGTTGTTGAGATCCTGCAGGTTACGGCTGATGTTGATGCTAATGTCCTTCATTTCCATGTACTTCAGACTAGTAAGCTTGTTCATGTTCTCTAGCAGACAGTAGTCTTCACATGTAGCTGATATAAAAACAAGAGACAGATTCAGTGTTAATATGAGGAAAGGTAATGTTGGATTTAAAGTTAGATTACAGAGAATCAGCCTCTGCCATGATTTTACATAAATTTAAACATTTAATACTAATTATATTTGTTTATATTATATTGATGTTGGATGGCGGCTGAACACTTTAATCTGTGATTTTCTAAAGTGTAATTTATATATCTCTAAGATGGTATTGTTAACTATGGTCCAGCCCACAAATTTGGCTCATGCACTACACTCTAATACTCCCAACAAGTTTTAATCACTAATACGGTTAAGGAGGTGTCTGACAAAATCATACATCAATATTATCCAGCTAGCCATTACATGCAAAAATTCAAAAAGGACATTAATACCAAGTGCTCCTTCTGGAACTCACATACAGAAAGATGCACAGAGTTGTTAATCTCTTTTGGCTTTTCCCTAATACTAAAAAAAATGTGGGCAGACCTCAGCAGATTCATCATTGTTTCTCTCTTAAAGAATTGTATTTTATACTGGGAAAACATAGTCTTTGGCTTTCATATTTTTTCTTAAAAAATTAAAAAAAATAAAAATAAAGAAATCACTATTTCATAAACTTGTTTTATTTTTATTTTTTTTAATCCATAAATGTAAATATTCTTTAAATAAACCCTTCAGTCATTTTCTTCCAGAAAAACTTTTTATTTTAAAACTTTATTTTAAATGTATTGCCAAGTCAGTTAATGAAAAGGCTGTTAAAACATTGGATCTCTGTAAAATGTATAACCTGTTTGTATGATTTGGATGACCACTGGTGTTGAGTAATTGTTGTTGTTGTTGTTATTATACACTATTCTCTGTATAGTGTTTGTACTGTAGTGTGGATGAGCCGTGAAATAAGGATTGCTGAAGCCTTGTCAGAAGTCGCTTTTAATTGCCGGTTCCAAAGCAGCAGGACAATCGCACACAGTGCCGTTACACACCATCCACTCTGTCAGAACATGAACTAACGCTCCTCCTCCTCCCGCCAACACTTATTAAACCTCGTTCTATTCCCGCCAACCACGAACTAACGCGAGAGTGAGGACAGTCCCGAACAAAAGGAAACATCACAATCACATATATAATACAGGGCGGCAAACACACACGGAAACACCCAACATGGCACCCAACCCAGACATGGCAACACAGAACAACATTAAGGCTGAGTTCACCGGACAATGCGGTTGCGTTTAAATAAAGAAAGAAAATAAAAAACTAAATATTATTTTCTTAAGACTAAAAACAGCACCTGTTAGCTCTCCCTGGAGGAAGATGGCCATCTTTTCAAACATATCCGAGCAGAGCTCGTTGATGTCAGGCTCTGCAGGCTCCACAGCCTCCTCTGCTGTCTCCACTCCTCCATCACCTGAAAACATCCACAACAAACACCTCCAATGGCTGCACATATATGTTCCACATTACATTAAAAAACCACACATTTTATTTTTCTAACTATATAAGTAAACACGTGGTTTAAAAGAAGAATTTGTTTATATTGTTAGCATTAGCATGCTACGGAAAAGGAAGGAAAACATACTGTTTCCACCGGGCTTCCTCGGAGCTGCAGCCGGGCTTTCTGCCGCTGCCTCCGGGGCTGCAGCCTGGCGTCCAGCACCACCGCCAACAGTCGGGTTCAGGGCCGCTGACTGGGCTGTTGGAGCTTTGGAAATACTGTCCATTGCAGCTGCAGCGTCACCAGTTGCAGCCATTATGTTCCTGTTTGGGTCCCAGTCACATGAGCTGAATTATCACGTGATCAGCCATCCTCCTCCTCCTGTCACGCGCACAGCCGCGCCCTTGTAAGTCATGTTTTTTATTAGTGTTTTACTTTTAAGCCGTAGTGGTTTTTATTTTCAACAATACATCGTTACTTGTTTTTATTCTCATAATTTATATTTAATATGATCAAAAATAGTTAGATATCTAGAGCTGGGCAATATAAACCAAAACTCATATCTCAATATTTTTGTTCTCAAAATGGCAATATGCTATATACATTTCGATAATTTTACTTCAAATTAAGTCTGACAGAAAAACAATTCTGGGTTAAATTTGCTTTTGCAAAATGCCACACAAGCACATTTATTGGCAAACAGACAGTTACACAAAATGTGCCACTTTTGGCTTTTTCTTCAATAAAGGACAGCACATGTGAGTGAGTTTTGTAGTGTATCATGTTTAGGGAAAGGTCTGGGTTAGGATGCACTCAAAGATCCATCTAACTGTGCTTTTTGATGCTGTTCTGAGAAGTAGTGAAAGCAGCAACTCCTAAAACATGTTTTAAAAAAATAAAGCTATAATAAATAAATATAATATAATACATATAATAATAATATTATATATATATATATATATATATATATATATATATATATATATATCGATTCAGGCAATATTGTAATTTTCTATAGCGCCAAAATAAAAAACACGATATATCTTGATTCTCGATATACTGCCCAGCCCTGTAGATAACCCAACCCCCGTCTTCTACACAACAACCAGGGAAATTATATGCATAATGGTACCCCTAGGGGTACGTGAGCACATTGCAGGGGGTACGTGGAAAAATTAAGAATTTATTTTCAAGATAATAAAAATATTCTCAGTCATTTCACAAGTCCGTCAATTACTTGTTTTTAAAGTTTAAATGCCTGTTTAAAGGGGAAATATTCAAAGAAGCTCCTTTTGTGGTCAATGTCATATAAGTTATATATAACACAGGCAGATTAATTATTTGTTTTGTATTTATTTATATTATTTATTTTTATTTATTCCTATTTTTTCTGATTTCATCTTTTTTATTTTTCTTTAACAACAATATAATCATAATATATTAGTATTAATAATACAAACACTTACTATAATATTATTTCTTATATTTATCATTTTTATTGCCCTGAAGGCAACAGAGTTTTATGTTTAATTTGAGTTCAATAAGAAGATAATGCCTGAATATTCATTGTTCAATTTAAGAAGATGAAATAAAATGACTTGCGTTAAATATTCAGTTGTGTTATGTTCTACTTTTGGAGAATCATGAACACGTATGAGTGAGGGGGTACTCATGGTATGACAAAAAGGCTCAAGGGGTACGCAAGACAAGAAATTTGGGAACCACTGGCATAATGAAAAAAAGCCTTTCTCGAGCAGTCATTGTGATATTTATGAAAATAAAATGTGTTTGTCCACTTACCTTTTCTATTTCAATTGTAACTTTTCCACTTCAAAAATATATACAAAAACAAAGAAATAAGAAGAAATGTGGATGAGAGCTGCGATATTCAAGACACTAAAGCCACAATTAACACAGTTTTGGTGTTAAAATAGCCTCAAGTTTTATGACCCACACCTAGACAGACACGGGCATTTTGGTGGCATTTGCTTGAATTTAGTTCAAGTTAAAGCACAAAATTACTCCAAAAACAGACAAAATTACAGAAAAATAGACAAAAGGACAACAAAATCACATAGGACAATTAGAAAAATACACAACAGACAACTGTAATACAAAAATATAAAAAATGACAATACAAACAAAAAATGCCTATGACACAAAAAACAACAATTAAAACAGAATGAGAGTAAAATATGCATAACTATAACATAATACCTCCAAGAACACACAGAATGACAGAAAATTATATTGCATAAAATGACCAAAAAATACACAAAACGGGACAAAACACACAAAAATACAAAACAATAATACAAAAATACACAAAATGAATATGAAAATACACAAAAATTACCCATAACACACAAAACAACAATAAAAAAGAACCAGACAAAAATATACATTTTAACAGTTTAATTCCAAAAACACAAAAATGACAAGAAATAAACAAAACAACACAAAAACACATAACGGGATCACAATAAAACATAAGGCTACTACAAAAATTATTAAAAAAAAATATCCAAAACGGCAACAAAAATACACTTAGTGATAACTAAATTACTCAAAATGATTGCAAAACAGCAAAAACACACAAAAATTACAAGAAAACCTATAAAACAGGCCTAAACAGGCTGCATCTCCTGTTTGGCTCCACCTTCCTTAGCAGAGACAGTCATCAATACATATGCTCTTATGGAAGTCAATTTAATAATAAAAGCATGAAATTGAACATACAAACCTGTACAGATTAGAACCACAGGCTGCTAAACAGCACCCAGCAATACTCAGTGGTCCAATACATCAATGGTTCTCAACGTTTTCAGCCAGCAACCCCTAAAATAAAGGTACCAGAGACTGCATGGGGACCCCAATTGTAAGTGGACATGAACATTGAAGAACAGTCATGTGGAGACAGGACCATAAGGGGGAACAAAAGGGAGAGCTTTATGGGGTCAGCAAAATGATGGTCCATTGTTCTATGAATCTGTAATAACCACATTTATTTATTCATCTGAATATTATTCACTGTTATCCAGGATGTTTATTATTATTTGTGCCATAGTATATAGTCATCTTAAAGATGTAAATCCTTGTTTTAATCAGATATAAAATGGGTTAAAAGTGACCAAAAATGGTGGTGAAATGGGATTTTACAAAAACACAGGAAGTGGTTAAAAGTTTTAAGTTAGAAATGTAGGGGAATTTTGTTTAAACTGGCAAATAATGAGCTTCGTGAATGCGGTTAAATTGGCAAAAATAAACATGAAATGTGGTGAAAAAAGGTTAAAATTGACAATAATCGGTCAACATATGTGACATTAGGTGGGAAAAGTGGTGGAAAGGGTTTATAAGTGCCTAAAATGTCATGAAAGTGGAAAAAAGGTGTAGAAAAAGCATTGGAATTTGATGGAGAAGTGGCAGAAATGGGAGTAATACAGCAAAAATACGTTAAAAAGAGCAAAAATATGGCAAGAAAAAGTGATGAAAATATGTTAAAATATGGAAAGTTTGAGAGTATCTGGCCACAAATGGGGTCCTGGCCCCAAGGTTGAGAACCCCTGCACTCGAAGTTTGTTCTATGAATCTGTGACAACCACATGTATTTATCTATCTGAATAATATCCACTGTTATCCAGGATGTAGTGTACAGTTAGATTGCACTGCCCTTTATTGGGTTTAGTTGGCACTTCTGCTCCTGGAGAGTGTGTGTTATCGAGTGAGGGAAATGATAATAAACTAAATACATTGCACTTCTTTGAGCCTATTCATGTAATTAATCAGTACACAAGTGGAGTTCACTTGCCATTTATTAGAGATTCACGTTGACATTTTAGTAGATCTATTATTCTATAGTGCTTGTTTTTTGGATTGATCTTATATATAAACACTTAATCCGTGCAGTTTTGTTTGAAATAGTCTCCTTAAGGTCCATTTAAAATTTGCTATAGCTGCAAAACTATGAGTTAAATCTGCTTCACTCACTCTTTAAAATATGATTTAAAATAATAGAAAGCAAAGTAAATAAAAGGGAAGAAATTGAAAGCAGTGGTATATGTTACATTTAAAATAAATAATTGGAAAAGTAAAAGTTTAATTTGTATCTATTTTTATTTTCTTTCTGCAATTTAAACAGTGAATAATAATTGAATAATAATGTGTCACCATGTCATCAACTTTATGTTTGCAGTCTTGAGTTAAAACGGTTTAGCAACCAATATCTCAGCCAAATTTTTTTCGTTTTTTTTTTCACTGAACTGAACAAAAAAGTGAGCTTATCTTGAAATTAATTTTGATATCAAACAAAACTTCAAAAGTAGAATTGAACAGAATGGATTTTGATAACCCACTTGTTTATTTTTTATTATAGAGAACTGTTTTATAAGGTGAAAATTTGGTATATGTCCCCTTTAAATGTTTTGGATTTTGATAATCCATTTGATTATTTTTATTATAGGGAACTGTTTTAAAAGGTGAAAAATGGGTATAATATGTCCCCTTTAAATGTTTGACAAATTGCAATAGTTTATAAAGGGAACAGATGTTTTTCCTGACTTTGTTCCCTTTATGGTAATAATTTTTGAAATGTTTTAATGCTTTATTTTTTTAAATTGCGTGGCCCTTGTGCTCTTTTACAATGACGCGCATAATTAAAATCTCTGTTTCGATTCTGGCAGCAGTGCGCGTTCTCGTGACCGGCACAGACTTCCTGGCGTACCGTATTCTCCATAACACCCGTGTCGGCGCTGTTTGTGGTGGAAGCCAATTCGTGACAGCCGTTGACTGTAAACATGGCGGCGTGCAGTGCTACAGGGCTGCACAGAATTCCCCACTACTACTAGTCTGAGCCACTGAGACACCCTGAACATGGAGACCGAGGAGGAGCAGTACATCACCACGCTGCTCTGCATGGGGTTCCCGGACCCCGACGTGATACGGAAGGCGCTCCGGCTGGCTAAAAACGACATCAACGAGGCTGTGGCGCTGCTGACGAACGAAAGCCCCGGACTCGGGTATGGATACGAGCCGATGGAGAGTGGGCCTGCCCCGGGCTTAAGCTCCAGCGGAGAGGGGGAAAACAGCGGGCGGACTGGGACGGGGGGATTTGATCCTCCTCCGGCGTACCACGACGTGGTGGACAGTGAGGTGAGTCCAGCACAGTCACGTTAGAGCTGACACAGGCAGGCAGGGAGAGGGAGAGGTAGAGGGGGCTCGCCCATTTAACCTAGCAGCGCAGCCCAGCTCCATGCTACCTGCACCCAGCACCCAGCCCAGCGGGAGGAAGGACTCTCTGTTCTAACATGGGACACGGCCGGGCCCAGCCTAACTAACACACCATTATTATCTTCTAGAGAAAGAGCCGGACTGTGAATAGAAACTTACATGCTAACCTAGCTAGCCCTTTAGCAGGCGAACTGTGTGAGTGTGAGGGAAGGCGCGGTTAGCTTGTGCTCAAAAAACCTGCTCATGGGTCCTGGCTGGCAGTCAGTCTACCACCCTGGACCAGTGAGCTGGATCCTGTAGTCAACCACTACCCGACCTGTTCACAAGTCCTCTGATCAACCATTGTCACTGCACACACACACTTAGCTGTCACCACCAGTTCTAAGTGTGTGTGTTTATACTCATATCCCATCACCTGTGTGTGCGTGTGTGTTACAGTGTAACTGTACTGACATTCCTCTGCTGTCAGTCCACATGAAGCATGCTGCTGGGGCTGCTTTAGAGCAATCGGAGTCTCTGCACCCCCCCCAACCCCCCAACCCCCCAAACCTGTTGCTCACAGTATTTTTTAATCATCTTAAGTCAAGTTGTCAAATAAATGTCACAAACAGCCGAGTGAGGCGAGCCTAACCAGATAAATTAATGTTTTATGATATCGCGATAATATCGCAAATACAATTAATAGTTCAGCCTTATTAATGAATCAAAAATCACATTGATAATTGTTAATAAAAAAAATCACATCGATAATCATTAATAGTCGACAATTGGTTTTTAACCTAATCAATATTTTAATAATCAGAATCGAATCGGGGTAATTGTGCTGGTTAACCATCTCTACTTTTTTTAAACCATGTTTATAAAATTGCCTTTTTTTTTTTTCTAAATATGTTAAACAAAACCTTACTTTTTTATGAATTGTAAATTTGATTTGTATTGCTGAGCATTGCTTTTAGGAAGTGTCTCCTAGTACGTAATACGTATCCACACACCGAAATTCTATCCGTACGAAAGATGACGTTACCGGAAGTCACGTGACCATTCCGTGCGGTTAGGGTTAGTTAGTCCATATCATAGTTTAGGGTTAGGGCTACAGTTTGTAGCGTAGTTTTGGTTTAGGGTTAGTTAGCACGTAACGTGGTTTAGGTTAAGGGTTAGTTAGTATGCAACGTAACTTCATGGCTCGTTTTTGTGAGGCAGATCAGTGATCACCAAAGAAATTCACATCCACACACTGTTGTATTTGTTTTCAGCACATTACAGTAAAACACATGGCTATTTAAGCGGCTATTGTGATTGTGAGTCCTTATCTATATTAACTATAGGAATAGTGCATTTAAGGTGATAATCATTTGTTTTGTCCAACTGCTGCGTCGCATTGTGTCACAAACACGTCAGATCAAGTCAAAGGCGATATAACAGATACTAAAAAATGGAACTGCTCCCTTGGTTCTACACCGTTACTGCCCACTGCTCCTCAGGGAGGGGTTAAATGTAGAGAACACTTTTTGTGTATGTAGCTTGCATGTCTTTAGCTCTGAGAGAGTGGGCATGCATGTTCACTGTGGAGGCGTGGCCAGCAGCAGGCACTTCCTGGAGGGGGGTGGTTCAGACTTTTGTGATGTCACAAAAGTCTGACCGCTCGTTTTTCAGAGGAGGGCAGAGCAGTAGCTAGGATTAGTGAGGATTGCTCAGAGATGCAGTAAGGAAGCCCAATAATACTTTGATGGTGTTTTTGTTAAGGAATTAACATTGTTACAAGGTTAAAAAGCTCAAAAAAGTTGATTTAGCGTGATATAGGCCCTTTTATATGTAAATATTGACACATTTAATGGCCATTTAGTTGTATTAGGAAAGGAAACACAAGAAAGAAAACATTTTATGTTTTCTTTCATTCAAAGCCCTGTCACAGGTCTCTGGCCTCCTGTTATAGTCCTACATATAGCCCTGTAGCGGTATCCCTGCCACTGCACACAAACAAATTGCACTTTTAACAGAGACTCCCAGGAGATTTACGGGTGCATAATAACAAAGTGGCACCAAGTTACCAAACAATACAGCACACGTCTTTCTCCGTGGCCTCAGGGGAACAACATGTTCCCCTGAGGCCTGCTTAGAACACAGAGATACGCAGGTCCAATGTTAAAATGATGGTAAATGTTAGGAGGTCCAAAATGTGCTCCGTGTTTCAGAGAGAAATGTGTCAGTCTCAAAAAACAAAGCACTGATTAGGTTTTGAGTCATTGAATCTCTTGCTTTATTGCTTTCTTTCATCCGCCCATCATTGCTAATGTTCACAGGAAAGGAAGAGGTGAAATACGATGCGTGTGGATTGCTTCTTTCATTGCTTTAACACCCTTTTTCTTACTTATTTCCTTGAAAGTGCCTGAATGCTGTGCAGCTAAACATGCAGTAATGATGACTTTTGTACATGCTAAATATGAAATAAATAAAAGTGCTTTTGTTTGTTGAGTAAATGATAACTTCACGCATTTATAAGCAATTTAAAGATGTAAATATTTCCAAGATGCTCAGACCTCCACCACACACTCATTTTTTTGTGTAACTGCCAGGGCTGGGGTTTAATTACATTTTTCAGTTACAATTACGTTTTCAATTACCCATGTTAAATTACAATTCAATTACAATTACAGTGACCAGCAGTTTTTCCAATTACAATGAATGACAATTATTTTTTATCTTCAGAAAGACAATTACAATCTCAATTAATAAAGTTAAATTACAATTGATCACAATTACTGAGCCTGAAATAAATAACCTAATAAAAGTTAACTTTAGTTCCTCTTGTGTTAGCTTTCTGTTAGCATCTCTTATGATAATGGGTCCTAAATCTGCTATAAAATACACTATAAACAAATATCAATCATCTAATTTCTTTCCTATCTATTGATTACCTTGTTAGGCTTGCTAATCAATGAAAATATAGGTTTTAATATTTTTGGTATGCGAGTCTGAGCCTTTTTTATGTCAGTATACTCATCGATTAAAATTTTTTTCAATGGTAAAATGTGGGAAAGCTTGATACGAAACATATTTTAATAATTCTTAACTACATACAGTATGTGTAGAACTGTAACATGGTTCCACAGTTTAGTGGTAAATTATAATTGGCAATTTTTATAGAATTTTCATGGCAATTACAAATACAAAGTCAATTATCTAAATCAGATTACAAATTAATTATGATTACGACAGCAACAGATTGCACCATAATTGTAATCAATCAATCAATTTCGCAATTATAATTGACCCCAAACATGTGTGTTTATGGCAGCTGTGCTTGGACTGAACGCTTAGAACAACAAATGCAGAGTTAGAAGTCAGTTACCCTTTAACCGGCTCCAGTATGTGCGAAGGCCTCACACGGCAGAGAAAGTCCAACATTACAGCGCTAACAAGAAGCTGTCGAGTCATGTGACAGGGTGTTCATTAAACTGACTGCAGCTTCGACACCCCTGCCTCACACGTCACAAGGCTTCTGGTTTAATCACTGGTGAGGCACTAGAAAACAAGCTTGTCATTAATTGTTCCAAAGATCTTCTCTGGAGGAAATGGAGAGAAAGGTTGTGATGGAGAGATGAAGAGCAAATAGGAGAGGACAGGACAAGCTTCCCAAGTGACTCCTGCTACTCTCCCCAGAGGGAGGAACGGAATATAATAATCATCCTGCCTAACATCATCTCGTTCTAGAAGCTATTTGTGTTATCAGTGTTATTATTATGAAGCTACCAGAGCAGCTGCGGCCAATAGGATCAGCCTGTGGTCTGATTCGGGTTGTGATGTCTATCATGTCTGTGTTCTCCAGAGAAGCAATGATGAAAATGGGAACTGCTCCGGAGGCAGCATGGAGTTTCCCACCACAAACCTGTATGAGCTTGAGAGTCGAGTCTTCACTGACCACTGGTCCATTCCTTACAAGAGGGAGGAGTCCCTGGGCAAGTGTCTTATTGCCTCCACTTGCCTTGCCCGACACGGTAAGACAACATGTACAAGTGGGTTCTAGGGGTGGGAACCTCTGGGTACCTTACGGTACGATACATGAAACAAAGCTCATAACGATTATCTGACGATACTGCGATTATCGATATATTGGTCAGAAATCAATCTAATATAATCTGACATAACAAGAGAAAAAAAGATTAAGTGAAAAAATAAAAAAATTATTTTATATATCTGAAAGACAATAGATTAAAAGTGTCCTATGAACAGTGACACTATTTTAGTGCAACATTTCTGTAAATAAATGTCAATATACCAATGTAAATGAATAAATATCTCCAATAGTGTTTTCTGTAAACAAAAAATAGGGTCTTTCTTACCAGTGACACCATTATAGTGCAATATTCCAGTAAACAATATATTGGTTCCTTCAAATAACAGTGACAAAATTTTGTGAAGACCTACCTGCACATTTTAGTGAAAAAGCAGAAAAGGTTTTAAAAAAAAAAAAAAAAAAAATCGATAGCGCGAGCATATTGATAATCGATCGCGCGGAAAAAATATCGTGATATATTGCCGTATCGAGATATCGTTACATTCCTAGTGGGTTCTATGTTCTTTCTACAAGCTACTATTCAGTCACTTGTCACTAGTGCTGGACAATGCATCAAGATTCAAGATATATTGAGTTAGGGCTTAACAATTATGGCCAAAATGATAATCATGATTATTTTGATCAATATTGTAATCACGATTATCGTCACAATTTTTTTTTTTATCATGTTAGGGGAAAATTAGTATTTCTTTTGCACTACTTAAAAAAAAAAAAAAAAACAATATATGAACAGTTTACAGTGCAAAATTTAGCTTTAACTAACAATTATACAAAAAAGAAAGAAATTAACTCAATAATTTAAAATTTACCATGGGTTAACTGAATAAATACATTAGAGTGCTTTCATAAAATGCAACTCATTGGAAACAATTACAGCTCACAGCTCTCATCGATCCACCAAACTACTCAAAGCTGCAGCTGACTAAAGGTTGAGAAAGTGGCTGATGTGATATGCAGCGGAGCCCACATTGTAAATGGGACATTCTATGAAAAATCCACTTTTGCAGGGTTTTTGAACACACGTGAGGTAACTTGAGTGTCCACCGGCACACAAAATGTGAAATAAATCCAGATCTTTGTTTGTGGTCTGTGAAAAGTGCTCCACTTGAATATTTCTCTGTTTGCGACATCACAAGTTGAATTGGGCTTTGCTTCGATCTCCAGCTGCCGAAGACACAAGAAGCAAGTGGCTGGATTTCATCTTTAATGGCAATGGGCTGGGTGATTTTTGCCTAAAAAAAATCTCAGATTTTTTAAAGAAAAATCTGATTTTCGATTTGATTTTTCTTTTTTTTAATGCACTTAGAAATGACTGCAGACATCACATATATTGTCAAAAGTGCAACTTTATTGCTGTAATTGTCCTCGAGTTAAAATGCATAAAACAATCCCAAAATAAAAAGTAAATGAGGTTCTGTCATTCAACAATTTCAAGCTCATATAGCTTAGTGGTGCACATATAGCCTACTCAAAGGGTAAACAAAGAGGAGTCTGGCTCACATCGGAACGTGAAAAAGTCCGAGTTGAGTTTTCTATTTTGGCGATACAGAAAATTATTATTCAATTATATCTCTTTTTAGCTTATTTTGTATTAAAATACTCATTTTAGTAGTCACTGCTTTTGCTACTTCTCAGAACAGCATGAAATGCACAGTTGGATGGATTGCTGGGTGCATCCTAACCCAGATCTACCCCTAAATAAGCCACACTACAGAACTCACTCACACGTTCTGTCCTTTATAGGAGAAAAGGCTAAAAGTGGCACATATTGTGCAGCTGGTTGTCAATAAATGTGCTTTTGTAGCATTTTGCATCAGAAAACTTAACCAAAAACATTTTTCCTGATCTAATTTTATTTGAATTAAAAATATTGAGATTTATATCATGTATCGCCATTTTGAGAAAAAATATCAAGATGAGTTTTGGTTAGAGGTCGCCCGATATATCGGGCTGATAAATGGACTTTTTTCAAGATCGGCCATTGGCCGATTTTTTTTTCATTTCTATTTTTGGTTTTTATTTAGCACTGTAGAGTTGCCATTAAAGCAGACCTAAGTAACTTTTGCTTAGCGCTCCCCCTAAAGGTCCCTTTTGGTTATGTCACTGTCGTAAACACTTTGCACCCCTCCGAGGCAGCAGTTCCTCCCTCCTGCTTTAGTGAGACAGGCAGCGGGAGGCTTCCTAAACGGACCCGGGGCAAGATTAAAGCAGTTAATCTTGAATAAGCCTACATTCTGAGTGAACTCATCCTTTAGTAACTCAGTAAGTTGACCATTTATACCGTAAAAACGGCGCTGTTTATCATAAGGGAGGTGATCAGCCAGTTACTCCCCTGTCACCCTGCTGTGCAGACACACACTACGACCAAATTGGTCGCATATGCGACTATTTTTTCAGTGTGTGTGAGTGAAAATTTCATCTGGTCGCATCTGTGTGAGTGCGTTTCAATACCTTAAAAAAAAAAATGCATTGCACTTATGTAGGTGATAAGGATTAAATATCAATATAATGTATTTAATGCCTAAACATGATACTATGTCCAGCAACAGCTCCTTGTGAGTGTGTGCTGGGCTGCAAAAAAAAAAAGATCAGATCAGAAAAGGGAACAAATGAAGACAAGCTTGAAGCACAAACATCCACTGTTAAATCAATTATTTTTCTGCACAAGAACATGGATTATCCTTATATTGATATGTGGATTATGTAAATAGATCCACTGCTGTCTCTGGCGCCGCGGGGCACACTGCGCACCTGTGTTTGACGTGCGTTTGTTTCCCCATGCGCTGATCTGATGTCGACATTGTTTATTAATAAAAGCAGGCTTACCACTAAATCAAACGTAAATATGTCGTTTGTATGAAGGAAAAATAGGTTTTAATTGTCGGTTTCAGGTCAGGCTCTGATATAAATACCTAATGTCTGTCAGACCTGTAGGTTTCACTTTTGCTTTGTTGGGTTCTGGTCAAAGCTTGAATAAGGTTCATGTCATAAATGGTCTGAGTTTAAAAGCAATTCCTCACCACAAAACACCAAAACAAAATATTTGACTCTCTTTTTCTTTCTCCTCGTCCTCCTCTGCACCTGCTCATTCATTCATCCGTTTTTTTTTTTTTTGGGTCGACTAATCGCTACGTGTGCCATAGTCATGGTCGACCAACCATTTCCTTGGTTGACTACAGCCCTAATCTACAGACCATCAACTTTCCTGCGCCTGTGGCTAACCTTAAGTTTTAAATCCCTGGTAAGATAACTAAACCAACAAAAACACTATTTTGGAAGAAAATAGAGATTTTAATATGTGGGAAGAGATTCATTTAACTGCTAATGTGCCGGTTACATATGCATGCTTTATATGTGGCAAGAAATTAGCACTTAGCATCATGTGTCAAATTAAATTAAACATTATTCTATGTAATTTTAACTGTACAGAATTTAATTTACTGTGTTGTCCTCATTGAGAAGGTATTATTTGGCTCCAGGAGGACTTTAAAGGGGACATATCATGCTAAATCCATTTTTTTAGCCCTTAAATGCATTTTGTTGTATATTTAGTGTTTAGAAGTACAGAAAAGTTAAAATTTGTCTCATCAGGTGCTCCGTTGATACCTTTATATTCTGTTTTGGTCATATTTTTCAATCTGTTTCGAATTTTCGATTCTCTATTATGTTTTTTGAACAATGACGTCACAGTATTTGCAGCAGAACTGCCAAATTAGGACATCGACTCCAGGCCCAATTCTATTGGTGTATTTAATTACATTTCTAATAAATACATTATATCATATGAGTGTTTCAATTGTCTTTCATAATCAATGTGTTGTAAAAATCGGCTTTAGATATCGGCCATGGGCTGAAATTTTAAAAAAACATTGGTATCTGCATCGGCCTTTGAAAATCCCATATTGGTCGACCTCTAGTTTTGGTCCATATTGCCCAGCTCTGCTTGTCACACTTATTTTATAAAACCCAGCTTGTGATAGCAAAACTTTTGAACACAAATGGTTTTTTTTTCCTGATTCAACTTTGAATTATTTACACGTTAAATTAAGAAAGTTGCCACTCCCCACTTTCATTAAGGTCTTGCCGACGCTGATGAGAACTGCAAGCGGTTTATCGATCGCTGCATGCCAGAGGCCTTTAAAAAGGTAAGCAACACAATGAAAAAAAAAAAAAAAAAAACTAGCCTTAAAGTAAATCTTTGAATATTTAGTGTCTGTTATTCTAATGGGCTCCCTCATGTCTGTCCTGGTTTAATGTCACCAGCTGTTGACCAGCAGTGCTGTGCACAAATGGGGTACAGAGATACACGAAGGAATCTACAACATGCTCATGCTGCTGGTGGAGTTGGTGGCAGAGAGAGTGAAGCAGGACCCTGTGCCTGTAAATCTGATGGCAGTCCTGACCATGGTGTGTGTGTATCTGTGTGTTTGTTGTTTTTTGAATTACACAAATGAAAGCAAATATTACTATTGCCGCAATAATCTAATGAAAGTTATTTCTTGTCCTGCGTCTGAGAATCCGTTTTACTGTTTACCAAATACTGGAGGTGGCAGTCATTGGTTTAACTGTGTCTAATGTGTATGTGTTGTTCCCCAGGCCCTGAACCCTGACAACGAGTATCATTTCAAGAACCGAATGAAAGCCTGTCAGAGAAACTGGGCTGAAGTTTTTGGAGACGAGACCAACATGTTTGCCGTTTCCCCTAGCAACAGCTATCAGAAAGTAAGGAACTATTATCCTACTACTAGCATTTTATGAAAGGTTACACAAGTATGTATACAGCAACGTGTCATCACCTGCCACAAAGGATCGAGATCCTTTACCTCTTTTTTTAACTTTCCTTATTGCTTTTACATATTTAACAGTATTTTCCATTTAAGAAAAAATCATGTTATAATCCGTATTTATCTGCCAACATGGCAGCCAGTTGAACAAATTCACCCACAACTACCCAACGTTAGGTGCTACTGTCCATTCCTGATCTGCACACATCCTGCTCAGGCCTCATGTGGGATTGGGGCCACATTTTAGGGTAGACAGGAAGAATTTTCAGTTGTGTAACTGAGCTATGTGGTCTGAGGAGAACGTGTGTGACTGACATACAACAGCTGTGTGCGTGTGTGTGCCTGTTTGGTTCACTGACACTGTGATCCATCATTTTATTCCCCTCCCATCCCCGTCTCTCCCAGGAGCCCCATGGTTGGCTGGTTGATTTGGTGAACCGGGTGAGTAATGCGCTATCCTCAGATGTTATATCTATTTTCAACAGCTGTGTGACTTCTTTATCATGTTGACTTCTTTTTTTAAAGTTTGGTGAGTTGGGAGGACTCATGGCCATCCAGACCAAGCTCAACACGGAGGAAATCGAGATCGCTGTAAGATGACCCATTCTTACTTTTTTCATCAAAGGGACACATTACAGCAGGGGTGTCAAACTTACATACCAGTTTAGTCTAAAGTAAGCCACAGATTATAGTTGTAAAATCATTGTTCGCTAGTTTGCATATATGAAAAGTACATAAAATATGTAAGGCACGTACAGTATCCAAGCAATAAGTGACTGATATCAGTCACTGCAGGATCTGCAATTTAGATTTCCTTAATTTGGTGACCACTTTGTATTTAATTTAGCGAAACATTGTGAAATATTTTGAGGAAAATTGCTGAATTTTGGAATAAATTAGAGTTCTTTCAACAATTTGCAATTAAAAATGGCTGCCATCATGTAATAAAGGCATAGGAAAAGTTTGAGCCCGAGCAAATTTAGTAGCATTTCATTGACTTTGTGTATTTGGAGGTGCTGAGCTATCTACAACTGAATTAGATATAAGAAGATTTATGAGTTTTTTTTGTTGTGATTTTTACTTTCTCCTATGGGCTGAATTGGAAGCTCCAAAGAGCCAGATTTGGCCCCCGGGCCTTAAGTTTGACACGTGATTTACAGTAACTTCAACACAGCCCATACAAGCAGAGGGTCGCCATGTTTACCCTGCGCTCAGCTGCACGTTGCTAAATGTGCCCTTTTATATTCACCTGCACAAAAATGTGCTCTCTTATCCTCCTGCTGTCCAATGGTTGAAATGCTCTGTTGTTGTACGTGTTCTGAGGAATCCTTGTGCTAATGCTTCCTTTTCAGGATGGGGGCCGGAACCACAGCTAAGCACAGCCATTGATTAAACATGTGCAAGCTCACACTCACCGTCCTTTAAGCCACTAGCATAGTAATAAAGAAGGTTGGCCTTGGAGACATGTAGTGCAAGCACAGTCAAGTATTTAAGCCAGGGGTGCCCATCTCTAGCCTTGGGGGGGGCTAACTAGCATGTTTGACACCAGAATCTAATGAATGTCATCATGCAGCTCTGCAGAAGGACTGCAAATGAGGTTTGTTTTACAGTCTGGTGTGTAATACCAGGGATGCATTTTAAACATGCTGCCCTACTGTTTGCTTAGCACAGCACACACACACAGTGAAAGGGAAAAAGATAATGGGAGAAGAGCGCTTTCCACTCCTCTCTCCCAGGGGTGACCCATTCATTTGTCAGCTTTGAACAGGAAGTCAAGAAGGGTGGAGGGGTGGGATTACAGAGTGGATGTTAGAGGGGAAAAAGAAGGACAAGGAGATGTGTATAGAAAGCAGGAAAGGCAAACGTTTGGGGGAAAAAAGGGTGAGACTCTTTAACACTGCAATCAGATCTTTTGATTTGGCTCTGAAATAAAAATGACTGTTGATACTCGAAGCTCCTCCTCATGTATGTTAACCCTGATACAGATTGATATGTGGCCTGCATACATTGTAATGCTGGTAAAAAGCACTTTAAGGCACTTTAATTCAGTGACTTACGATCGCTCTCAGGGATGACGTTACCACTGATGCAAAAACCCAAAAAGACTTGTTACATAAAACATATTTTGGTGCATCACATCTTGTTGTGATCCTTACCATCCCTTTGAGCTTTTTTAACTGAGTTTTGTTCTCTTTCCATTGTCCCCCACAGTGTGTATC
Organism: Gouania willdenowi; assembly: GCF_900634775.1. NCBI lineage: Eukaryota > Metazoa > Chordata > Actinopteri > Blenniiformes > Gobiesocidae > Gouania > Gouania willdenowi. Next base: position 23,764,918 of record NC_041047.1, on the reverse strand, counting down.
AGCTCTGGTCCAGCCTCTGGGAGTTTGTGCTGAATACTTAAACTCAAGTCTTGTCCAGGTGAGCCAAGCCTCACACATACACACACTCAAATGTGTTTGCATCAGGGTTGGGCTCAATTATAATTGTAATTGATCGTTGATTATAATTAAAGCATGATTGTAATCGTAATTGCAAAATGATTTTGCCGTTGTAATTTTAATTGAATTGTAAATTAGTTCAGATAGTTGACTTTGTAATTGTAGTTTGCAGTTGACATAAAACTGAGGAACAATGTTACAGTTCTATGGCTTACACACATATAGTTAACAATTAATAAAATGTTTTAAATAATGTTTCATATCAAGTTTTCCCACTACCTGTGAGTGAATCTTCACACCCTGAAACAGGTGGTAAGGGTTAGAAGAGTTAGGGGTTACTGGGTTAGAGTTAGGATATAATATATATAATGTATTTAAATAAGGACAATACGAAGAGTAACAATACTGTGAATATCACTGATGTTTTGAACAAAGAGTTTATAGCTATTGTTAAATTCCATATCTCGTCCCTATTTGGGCTTTTACATAAGATATTATAAACAATACATTCAAATGTAAAGGTGCTAAAACTGTAGCATACAAACACAAAAGCACATACGATCATCACAACAGGCCTTTAAATGATGAGCACACATGGTCCACCGAAATACATACTATATGAGATCATCAGTAAAGCACTTTGGTCCCATGTGGGCGGTTTTTAAGCGCTATAATAAAATTGTAATCAAACGTCAGTAATTGAGAAAATAATTGTAATTGACTTTCAGCGGGATAATAATAATTGAAATTTGATTGTAATGGAAAAAAATGGCCGTCACGTAATCGTAATTAAATTGTAATTGAATATGGATGATTGAACAATTCATACTGAAAAATGTACCGGTAATTGACCCCAGCCTTGGTTTGCATGTGCACAATATTAAATTTAATCGTGGAGAGCACGGAACTCCAGCACTCTGTATCATATCGTGATTATTCATTGTGTTATGTTCCATGTTGGTTCCTCATTCTCGTTTTCAATTGGCATTCTTTACTGCAGTCCTTTCACTGTACTTTGTTTTCTGTTCTATTTTTATGTTTGCTGTATCTTCTTACTGTAATCCTGCCTGGCTGTGGCTTGTTTGACTCCGCGGGGACCAACATAGTTTTGATTTTGTGTTCTTCCATAGCCAATGCTTGATCCGGTTATCCACAAGATGATTACCTATGTGCAAAACCTGGAGGAGAAAGACCTTAAAGACAAGGTAGTACTTTCTATTCACACCTGCCTATGATTTAGAGTGTACGTAAGCATATATTTAGCAATAAAACAGGAAATGGTTCCCTATTCTTTCTGAGAATAGGGAAGTTGTCATAAAATGATTCATGGTAATGATTTCTGTAGCCTTTGTCCTCTGGTTTATTTCAATCAGTGTTGTAAACCCTGATCAGTAACTGATCTGTGACTATAAAGCAGAATCGCTGATGGATCAGGAAGCTCAAAACTTAATGTAATATTTTTAAAGTTTACCTTTTGCTGCATTCATTTGTATTTTATTGGGATAATTGATCATATCTAAGTGTAGCGTTTCATTTAATAGATCAAAATATTGGTTGTGAGAAAGATCCTGTAGGTTACATCATTATTAGATGGCATCGGTGTCTTTTTAAAAGTCTACAAGGCCAATTCATATTAAACGTGTAAAGAACAGTTAGTTCAGTGATGTAGACCTTGAAAAAACCTTGGAGTTTCTGAGATAAGACTTGATTTATTTACACATGTACAGATAAGGCACCGTGTAGCTGAACTAACACAAGCATGTTTGAGTTTTCCTCCACCAAGCAGAAGTGTAACATATCTGCTTTTCCAACCTAGCGTCTGGTGAGCATCCCAGACCTGCTGTCAGCCATCAAGCTGCTGTGTATGAGGTTCCAGAGGGAGCTGGTGACAGTGGTGGATGACCTACGTCTGGACACTCTGCTGCGTATGCTCAAAACTCCCCATTTCTCCACCAAGATGAACTCCCTCAAAGAGGTTTGCATACGACTCTGAGCCATTTCTAGCCATGAACGCATTTGAAGTTTCATTTCTTCAATTGGTCAATCGGTTCTAATTGGTTTTACCTAATGACAAGAAAAGTAGCCTTTTCTATCCAACTTAACATTAATTATATGGAATTAATTTGCTGAAAATGCCTAATCAATATATTCAGTGAAACAATGTTACAACTTATTAAAGGTAATAATAAATCCTAGATAGCAACAGCTCCAGATAAGTTTACTTTTCACAAAATCACTGCTGTATCTAATTTCCACTAATGTTGACTAGCAATGCTTACACTACAGGTAGATAGCTAATCATTTAACACTCTTAAAGCTCCAGTAGGTAAATTCATCGCTATCACTATCAGAATTAAAGACTATAGGGTTGGGCTGCACGATTATGGCCAAAATGATAATCACGATTATTTAGATCAATATTGTAATCATGATTATTAATCACAATTATTCATCACGTCAGGAAAAACATCTGTGTTTTTATTTACCTACTTATTAACAAACAATATGTGAAAAGTTTAGAGTGCAAAAGAAAAGTTTTAAACAAGAATAATGATAAATACTAAAAGAAATTAAAATTTACTATGAGCTAAATATATAAATACACAGGCTCATAGTGGAACTTTATCAAAACAATTACAGCGTATAAAGAAAAAAACATCAGGCTTAAACCTAATGCTGGGCGATATATCGGTTTTTTAATTTAATCGATATATTTATCAACACGATATCACACTGGACAACATTGTTTATATTGACATAGTTAATTTTGCGTTAAAATAGCAATACATTTAAATGTTTTGGCTGCAAGTCCACACCTATTTCTCCTCTGCCTCTCCTGTGTCAATGTCTCACACACAAAGCCACTATGCTCCGCCTACCTAGTGCTGACCAAACAGCGACACAATGTAGACAGTCTGCCACCGAAGAGTTGGTTAGTAAAAAAAAGAATACTGGTTGAGTAGTTTCGAAACGGTTTGGTATCAGAGTGTCAGATGACCAGCAGCAAAGTGTGCTTTGTAAGGAATGTTGAAAACCAGTTTCAAGTTCCTACAGGTTTTGGGCAAGAAACAGCAGCTTGTCAACCTTTACTGACTTGAGTGTTCAATTAATTAATGAATACTAACTAATTAGATATGCTTTTCATAATAAAAACCAGTAAAAAAGCAGCGCTGCAAGTTGGTCACACCACATGACTCGCTCTCATTAGTCTAGTTTACAGAGTGTGAAGCGTTGCTCACTTGGTATTAAGGTAACTTAACGAAGCCTTAATCATGTGTTCACCCCCTAGTGGTTGACTGACTACTGGGATTAGAAAGTTCATGATTAGATATGCAGCAGAGCCCACATTTTAAATGTATAAATCACCGACGATCAGGTCAATATAATCATGGAGGCCAAAATTGTAATCACAATCAAAATTTGATTAATTGTGCAGCCTACTATTGGGAGACTTTCCCCCTTGTTTGTCAACTCTTTTCCTGTTGCTTTTTGAATGGAAATCCATTCTAAAGCAGCACAAAGTGGCATCTTCTGGACTTTTTAAAAGTTCACGTTGACCGAGCTTCCCCTAAGGTGTAATTGTCGATTATTAATTCATTTTTAGTTTACATCACAATATAACTTTTTTTTTTTTTGGTTTGTTTTTTTTCCTCTCAGGTGACAAAGTTGATAGAGGAGAGCACAGTGTCAAAAACTGTGAAAAATGCCATTGACACTGATAAACTTCTCGATTGGCTTGTGGAGAACTCAGTGCTGTCAATAGCTCTGGAAGGTAAGAAAGTGCACCCCAACAAGGTGAACTGTTGTTTATCTAACTCATTGGCTCTCATCTAATGTCGAGAAAACACAGACTAACTTTATTGCATTTGGTTTGTTTTTTAGGTAACATTGACCAGGCTCAGTACTGTGAGAGGATTAAGGGAATCATTGAACTTTTAGGGAGTAAACTGTCTCTGGATGAATTATCCAAAATCTGGAAAATACAGGTAGTGTGTTACACTAACTACTTCTTGCAATGTGTTTTAACAAGTCATCCTAACCATGTAGATCACACTTGTCAAACTCAAGGCCTGGGAGCCAAATCCGGCCCTTTAGAGCATCTAATTCATCCCGCAGGTTAAAGCAAAAAAGGCAGCGAAATCATGAATTATTGTGGGAATTAACAACTATATAAATTGCAGATATCACCAAAATAATACACAAATTCAATGAAATTCTGCAATATTAGAAGGGCTCACATTTTTCCCATGTTTATATCATATGATGGCAGTCATTTGTTTTAATTGTTTGAAGAACTTGCAATTTTTCCAAAATCCTGCAATCCCACCAAATTACATAAAAATTGGCCTCAAACTAAAATAAAAATTGAAGTGAAGATCCTGCAGGTACTGATGTGTCACTTATTGCTTCGATATTATCAGTGCCGTACATGATTTATAATTTATTTATATGTGGAAGTGCAAACTTGCACTCAATAATGTTAAAATTATTCATTTTCCTGCCTAAAATCTGTGTCCCACTATGGATAAACTGCTCCCTGGGCTAAAATGAGTTTGACACCCCTGATGTAGATTATTGTTCAAGTCGTTTGCTTTGTTTTCTTCCTACCAAATGTATTTTTCCTTTGGGGTAATTTCAGGCAGGCCAGTCATCAACAGTAATAGAGAACATTCACACAATAATCGCTGCTGCTGCTGTGAAGTTCAGCTTTGATCAGCTCACTCACCTTTTTGTCCTCATCCAAAAGGTCCGTGCTATTTTTTTCTGTCATCAGAGCTTGTGTCACTGATCAGCTGTGCATTTTGTTAATAACGCCATGCTTGTGTGTGTGTGTTGCAGAGCTGGGAGGTGGAGAGTGATCGAGTGAGACAAAAGCTCCTCAGCCTGATCGGAAGGATTGGCAGAGAGGCTCGCTCTGAAACCACAACAGGAAAGGTACGTCATGTTTAATTCAACGCTCATCACACGTTGGTGACGTGATGAAACTTGATTTATGGATTTTTTTTTTAAAGTCATTCCAGTGTGTATTGTTTGGGTTTAATCCTGTGACTTTGGCCCAGGTGCTGGAGGTGCTATGGGAGCTGGCTCATCTCCCCACTCTGCCCACCAGTCTGGTTCAGCAGGCGCTGGAGGAGCACCTCGGGATCCTGAGTGACGCATACGCGGTCAAGGAGACTGTAAAGCGCAATTACATCATTAAATGTATTGAAGACATTAAGAAGGTGAGGAAAATATGAGCGTGTTTTTGGCAGAGACGTTTTTCTACTGAACGCATTCAGCAAAGTCCACACAAGGAAAAGGGACCCTTAGTCAGGGTTGAGGTTAATTACATTTGTCAGTTACAATTACATTTTCAGGTACCCATGTTCAATTACGATTAAAATGGCCAGCATTTTTCTTAATTACAATTAAATTACAAATATTTTCTGTCTACAGAAAGTCAATTACAATTACATTCTCAATTACTAAAGTTCAATTACTGAGCCTGAAATATATAACCTAATAAAAGTTAACCTTCCTCTTGTGCTAGCTTTCTGTTAGCATCTCTAATGATAACAGGTCCTAAATCATCTGTAAAATACACTAATGACAAATATCTATCATCTAATTTATTTCCTATCGATTTGTTTCCTTGTTAGGCTTCGTAATCAATGAAAATATAAGTTTTAATATTTTTGGTGTGTGCATCTAAGCCTTTTTTGTGTCAGTATAGCCCTCAATTTAATAATTTTTTAAAATAGTAAAATGTGAAAAAGCTTGACATGAAACATTATTTCATAACTGTTAAATACATATGTGTAGAACTGTACAAAGAACTGTAACATGGTTCCCAGTTTTGCGTTAAATTATAATTGACAATTTTTATAGAATTTTCATTTCAATTACAAAGTCAATTATCTAAACTCAATTACAATTTATTTATGATTATCACAGCAACATATTCTTAAAATTACAGTTATGATTGTAATGAATTATCACTTACATGATTACAATTATAAGTGACCCCAACCCTGCCCAATTCCAATCCACAGCCATCCATTTAGACACTCGGTATGCTTTTACAGTAAAAAGTCTAAAGAAAAGGCATTGATCTGAAAAAAACAGTATTTACTGTTGTTGTAAGTTTGACTAGATCAAGACGTTTAGAATCGTGGCTATGTTTAGTTTACACATTTTCATCCTGTTGCTCCTGATTTTACTGAACTTTAGATCAAGATTTTAAATCCAACAGTTGGACACAATGAGAGATTTTTGGCTACGCTCCTCCACATTCATGCTTTAAATTCAGCAAAGTCTGTGTGAAGAACGTCAAATGTCCCTTTTTTACGTTTGTTTCAATGAGCAACAGCTGGGTTTTGTTCTATCACAACCTACATGGCCTCTACTCATCACATTATTCACCTCCATTTTGTTTTAAATGTTTTAGCCTTTAGGGATGATGATGTAGAACAGATGTAATATTTACAGAGAAAACATTAAACATGACATCTTATTTGAGGATCAGTTTCAGGGACTTTGGGCTAAATTTGGTCTTTAAGGTTAAACTACTTCTTTTATTCTTGTGTCGAAACAATGATGATGTTCTGATCGCAGTTCAATAAATGTGGATGTTTAGGACACACTGATAAATCTCTCCATAGATACCTCTTCATATAAATGAAGAGATACATTTATAGGGACAAGTCATCTTGTTGATTGTTTGGCACCATTAGAGATTCATTTGGAACATGTGCCACTCGTGAACTAAATTTCAGCTTTTAAGTTCTTGATTTAATGCAAATGCGCATTTAATTAAATGATTTGGATTCATATTGGGAAGAAGTTCCCACTAAAAGCCAGATCTATTTTTTTTTATTTAACGAATAAATTGATATGGAATGTAAATTATAGTTGTTTTATATGTTTAACCAGCATAATTAAAAATATTACATCTTGTGACCTAAGGATTGTCTGTATGTCCATCAGTGTTTGATGATGTCAGAACACAGCAGGTCTCCTACAGGACACGCTGGTTCATCAAGTGTATCTGCTTCTGTGTGTGTCAGTCTTTCACTCTCACCTGTTCCCGCGTGTGTACACTAGACTCATCCTCAGGAGGACAGTAGAGGCAGTGACTCTCAGAGCTCCTTTCATATTGGCACATGGGGCAAGAAGAAGTCTAACTCTTTGGCCAAAGTAAGAGAAGAACCATGCGTCCGGGTAATTGTTTTCCTACTGATCGATATCTCTCCAATCCTGCGGCCTCTTGCTTGGCATCCAAATATGGAGGAGGGTTTGCCCACCATTTGTTGTCACAGTTTGATCATTTCACGGATGATTGTAACACGTGGTCGATGTGCCAATCTTCTGCTTGAGCCAGTTTTTTTTTTTTGTTTTTTTTTGGTCTCACTGATGATTACACGGCGGTGTTGATTTTGTCCTGGGGGAGAATCTGCTCAGTTTGAGTGATTCAGCTGCTGGGTGAGTGGTTAGCTTTGGTGAAAGTTGCTAGCAACATGTCCTTCTACAATGAAAATCCTAATCAGAGGAGCCATGGATGTCCAGATGAGATGTGTGTATGTTTGTGTGATGTTTTGTTTTTTAAGGCAGATTTGACATTTCATCCCTGAATGATTTTTTTTTTTTCCCCACCTTTTTCTTATGTTTAAACTCTTTGCTACAAAAACTGTGTTTTTTATATATATATGTCTCATCAGTGTGAATGTGTGTCAACAGGCGTCTCAGCAGAGCAGTCCTCAGAATGTCTGGGTAGTTCCTGCTCTCCGTCAGCTTCACGAAATCACCCGTTCTTTCATCAAACAGACGTACCAGAAACAAGACAAGGTACACACACACACACACACACACATATTCCTTGATCATCTCCTGTGGGAGGTTTAAGAATCATTTCTCTGTCTCTTCACAGAGCATCATTCAGGACTTGAAGAAGAACTTTGAGATCGTCAAACTGATCACAGGATCCCTGGTGTGTTGCCATCGACTTGCTGTGACAGCAGCCGGTAACAACAGCCTCTCAAGCTCAACCTTGGTGGATGGACGGTACACCTACCAGGAGGTTTGGCGTTTATTTATTCTTAATTATTTGTCTGCATATACAACATTTTTTTTAAAACATTTATAATATAACTGTGCTGGTAGAGGTTAAAGAGTTGATGAAGCGCTCTAAACTAAAGAGAATGAGTCCACACACATTTCTACCTATTGCCTTGAAAAGGTTGTGTGATACATTTTGTACTTCTGTTCTGGGCGTGAATTACGGGCGCAGTTCTGTGGACGTGACGTCAAATGACATTGATTCGTGTTCTCGGCGGCTTGGAGAGGCGGCCTAATACCGGAAATAAAACAGAACGGGTATCCATCCTCTAGTCACAATATCGGCTCCAGTTATAAACAGTTACTGCGCGTTCCCACGGCGGCTAGGCTGATGGCTGTAGTTACACTAACCACAGTGGTGTCGCTATGGAGTCTGATTTCTAGATCTGCCCTATGCTCCTTTAAGAAGACCACAGGGTCTTATATAAAGCCACCTCACCAATTCCAACTACAAGTAAGCAATTTACAGATGAATACAAAAAATTTAACTTTTCTGAAAAGTTACATCATCTGCAAATGCTTTATTTAGGTTTTTTTAGTTTGGAAATGCGTGTATGTATTTATTTATTTATGCAAATCTATTAATTGTTTGCCGTACAATCATAAGTTAATTTTGTTATATATTGACCATGTATTGTGTGTATATATCTATATGTCCCAATGACATATATCTTAATTTTGTGGGCAGTATCTGGACAGCCACCTGCGCTTCCTGGCCTTCTTCCTCCAGGAAGCCAGTCTCTACCTAGTCTGGAACAGAGCCAAGGAGCTGTGGGAGTGCCTGGTGTCGGGGCCCGATGTCTGTGAACTTGACCGTGAGGTATAAGCAGCGTATAATTCAAATGTCTTTTTTTTTTCTTTTTTTTTTTTTTCTTCCTTTGTCTAAAACTTGTGACAAAATGGAATACATACGTTATCATTATACAACAAAAAACAAACATTAAAAAGATGTAGCACAAATGTAACATATGTAACTCTCAGTTTTTTTAGTTTTTTTTTTTTTTGCTCTTCTGCATACCGGTAACTGTCGCAGCAGAGTGCACAAAGTTGCAAATCATAATTCAAATTATACATGTTGAATTTTGAAAATGTTTATAATTGTTTAGGATTCATTATTGTTTGATTTAAAAACATTGCTGGTTGCTGTTTTTTTCCTAGTGACCTGATCCAAAAAAGTACAGATTAAATAAATCAATTTAGTCAACATTAGTCATAGATTATAATCGCTGAATTTAGGGCCTGTGTGGTTTTGTGACCGAGCCCGTTTTCCTCCATGTGTGCAGTTGTGTTTTGAGTGGTTCACCAAAGGACAACATGATCTTGAGAGCGACGTTCAACAGCAGCTGTTTAAGGAGAAGATCCTCAAACTGGAGCCCTATGAGATCACCATGAATGGTAAAAAATGAAATCAAAGTACTGTGTGGGATTGACATCTGATCCAGCTGTTGACATGTGTGTGTGTTTTTCTTCTTCTTGTTTACTGTGTGTGGCAGGGTTCAATCTGTTTAAGACATTCTTTGAGAATGTTAACCTGTGCGACCACCGACTGAAGCGCCAGGGTACTCAGCTGGTCAGTGTCCACACTCGCAGTTGTTAGCCAATTTATTCCTCGCACACATTGCACGTCATCGTTATAATTTAATGTGGTATATGGTCTGATTTCAGTGTGTGGAGCGCCTTGACCTGGCAGGAATGGATTTTATCTGGCGCATTGCCATGGAAACTCCAGATGAAGAAATAGCAAATGAAGCAATCCAACTCATTATAACATACAGCTACACCAACCTCAATCCCAAAATGAAGAAGGTGAGTGCATATATGAAAGTTTAAATGCAGAAAACATCCTCCTGTTGGGGCCTATTTTGTTAAGCGCATTGAGATTACTTTGTTCGTGCTATATAAATAAAGATGAATTGAATTTAATTGAAATTACATGCTTCCTCTCTGTATGTCATTGTATCTAATTATCATCACAGGATTCTGTGTCTTTGCACAAGAAGTTCATCGCTGATTGCTACAAGCGATTAGAGGTAGGAGGTTAAATGCGTTTCTTGTTCGAGTCGCGTCATTTTTCAGTAATCAACCCCCTACAGCTTTTTCCTTCCTCTCCTCCTTTTCTCAGGCAGCCAGCTCGGCTCTCGGCGGACCTACTTTAACACATGCTGTTACCAAGGCAACCAAGATGCTGACGGCCACTGCCATGCCAACAGTTGCCACATCTGTACAATCACCATCCAGGTACAGAGGGGGGTTTGGGTAAGAAACTCATTTAATAACATTCATCAAATGAGAAACCACCTACTGTTACAACTAAACACATTTTTAAAAAAAAAAAAAAACCTCTCTGAACACTAATTGTTTACATTCGCATTGTTGACACATTTGTTTGTTTTTATTCAGATCTACAAAGCTGGTAATCATTGAAAGACTTCTGCTATTGGCTGAACGCTACGTCATCACTATTGAGGTGAGGTGTCTGTGACCAGATGTGTGTGGAGATAGTAAATGTTCTTTCAGCAGCTTTATAGCTTCTTCTGATCACATTAAACACGTTTAAAACAAGATTATTTCTACTAATGTCTTTATGTTTGTTTCTCTTTCTGTGAAGGATATGTACTCAGTTCCTCGCACTATACTACCTCATGGGGCTTCGTTTAACGGACACCCTGTCACTCTTCACGTCACCTACGAGTCAACCAAAGACACTTTCACTTTAGAGGTACGTTTTGTGTGTTTTGCTGGGTTTTATTGTAGCAGCTTTTGACTGTGTGTGTGATCTGCAGACCCACAGTAACGAGACGATAGGAAGTATCCGGTGGAAGATATCCGAGCACTTGAGCTGCCCAGTGGATAATGTTCAGATCTTTGCAAATGACAGCGTGGTAAGTGCAGGGTTTGTTGAATGTCGTGTACACTTTGATCTAGGGCTGTTCATTTAATCAAAATTTGATTACGATTTTGATTAGTACACTCAACGATTACGAAAATATCATCGAAGAAAAAAACCCATATATATTTATTTATTTATTTATTTCAATCATACATATGTTTTATTTGCTAAATAAAACAAACTTCCATGATTTAGGATATATACAAAGAATAAAGCTTAGCACTCATGAGAAAAAATGATTATTAATACTAAGTTTTTTAACGCAAGCACATGCAAGCTCCTACATCCCACCCCTCTCAAAGCTAAAGCTAGCCTAGCCTAGCCGGCAGGCCAACACCAGGAAAGTGGTTGCTAGCGGTATTGAAACATGGCTGGAGAAACGCAGCAAAAAAGGCTTGGTAAACAAGCAAGTTTTACATTGGAAACACGTAGGGTTTGATGATGAAGACCTAGAGCAAAGACACATCACATGCTGGAAGTGTTTTGTTTTGTGCAAAAGAGAACATATTTAATATTAGTGTTTGAAAGATTGTATTTATATTTAAAGAATTTATTTTACATTGTTTTGTACAAAAAATGAAATTGGTTGACCAATTATTTTGATTTCAATTATGTCTAAAATAATCATGATATTTTTTTCTATAATCAAGCAGCCTGACTTTAGTGTAAGCACTGCCTTTTTTTAATTTATTTATGTCACCCTTGTATGTGTTGTGTGTTAGTTGACCATGAATCGCGACCAGAAGCTGCTGTCCCAGCTCGGTTTCAGAGATGAGCAGAGTCTGACTGTGAAGAGCTCGGGGACCGGCACCCCTTCTGGCAGCTCAGAGTCCTCAGCCTCTGCTTCAAGCAGTTCCAGCTCTGCTGTCTTCAACTCTGCCTACGCCTTGGAGCAGGTACCAACACATACATAGTGCGACAGTAAGAGGCTGTGTGCTCATGAAGGCTCACAATTGTCCCGTGTGTTCTATCTTTAGGAAAAGTCCCTGCCCGGGGTGGTGATGGCTTTGGTGTGCAATGTGTTTGAAATGCTTTATCAGCTGGCTAATCTTGATGAGACCAGGTGAGATCTTTTTTTTTTTGTAGTGTGTGCCTTTTTGTAAAGAAGAAGATAACGTTGACTTCTGATGGTGTTTTAAATGTCCTTTAGGATTACTCTTCGTGTCAGAAAGCTGCTGCTGCTCATTCCAACAGATCCTGAGGTTCAGGATGCTCTTGACAACTTTGTTCCCAAAGAATCTAGTGTTTGGAGTCACCAGGTAACTTATCTGGCTTTTTAATTGTAATCAAATGTATCTGTAGCATTTACCATCAGGGAGAAAGAAGCTTCGGTAGCACTTTACTTTTATACATAAGGCTGTCATTACGTTGTCATTATGACATGACACCTGTCATTAGCATGAATAAGGTGTCATGAAGGCTGTCATTATATATCGTTCATTACCCTAACCCCTAACCCTTTGTTACCAGAACAAAGAGGTCAGAGCACATTACTCCAGAATAGACTTTAAAGTTCTGCTGCTGGTGTATAAATCTGTGAATGGGTTTGGTCCAGAATACATCAGTGAGATGTTAGTCAGGTATGAACCCAGCATGTCTCTGATCTATGGACACAGGTCAGATAGTGGAGCCCAGAGCTCACAGTAAACATGCTGCGTTTAGTTGTTATGCTGCAAAGAAGTGGAACAAACCACGAGCAGAGCTGAAGTCAGCATCCAATGTGAACATTTTTAAATCAAAGTTAATGGTCCTCTTTTTCTCTACTGTGTATGATTGAGAGGGAGATTTTTGGTCATGTTGTCGTTGTTGTTGTAATGTGCTTGTTAATGATTTTAAATCAGTTGAGTGGCCTTGTGTATGAAATGTACTATACAAATAAATTTGCCTTGCCTTAAACCTGTACTAACCCCACTAGATCCCTCCACCTAACCCAAAAAATGCCAACATATAGCTCCACAGGTGTCATAATTTAGTGAACGACACTTAATGACAGCCTTCATGACACCTTATTCATGCTAATAACAGCGTAATGTCAGCTTTATGTATAAAACTTGAAGTAAAGTGTTACTGTTGTGTTCATGCTTTAACATTATGTCCCTCTGAGTTATTTTCTCTCTACTTCTTGTGTTCTTTTTTATTGCAGAAGACGTTGTTCACCCTCGGTGCAGGTACAGGCTCTCGTTCTCCATCAATGTCATCCAAGCAGCACCATCAGCCCAGTGCTGCCTCCATTCTAGAGTCCCTGTTCAGGTCATCTGCCCCGGGCATGTCAACATTCAGAGTGTTGTATAATTTAGAGGTACATTTTAACATCCACACCACACAAAACAAGCTTTTTACATCCAGCCTCATGTCTTTGTGAATCAGTCTAAGTATCTTGATATTTGACTTTCATTGCTTTGTGTGTAAGGTGTTAAGTTCAAAGCTTATGCCCACGTCTGATGATGAGATGGCCAAAACAAGCAGCAAATCCTTCTGTGAGAACTTTCTCAAAGCAGGAGGCCTCAGGTAACAACACACAGATACGCAGACCTCATTAGGACACGTATTATTCAGTCCACAGCATTTTAACACTGTTCTTCCCCTCCTCTGCAGTCTGGTGGTGAATGTCATGCAGAGAGACTCCATCCCATCAGAAGTGGACTATGAGACCCGACAAGGCGTCTACTCCATTTGCCTTCAGCTGGCCAGGTGCAAAGCTTCTCTGACAATATTTTCAGGACTGAAAGATTAACGTCACATAGAAAACACGTGTGCTCACACTCAGCTATTTGCAGGTTTCTTTTGGTGGGTCAGAGCATGCCCACTTTGCTCGACGACGACGTCATCAGGGATGGCGATTCGCTCTCATCCCGTCCGTTCCGAAACGCTGGTCGGACTGGGCGGCAGCTGTCGCTGTGTGGAACTCCAGAGAAGTCATCTTGCAGGCAGATGTCTTTGTCCGAGCGCTCGTCCATTAGAGTGGAGGAAATCATACCTGCCGCTCGTGTTGCTATTCAGGTACCAAAGCGCTTCCAGTTGGGTTAGGATCCTCAACTTGTGTTGAATTTCCATGGATTGCATTTGTTGTTTCTTCTCTAGACGATGGAGGTGGGCGACTTCACCTCCACAGTGGCCTGTTTCATGCGTCTGACCTGGGCGGCTGCAGCAGGACGCTTGGATCTGGTTGGCAGCCCGCAGCCAATCAGAGAGTCCCACAGCTTACATCTACAGCAGGGAGTTCGCACCAGAGTCAGCAGTACTGGTGAGGCTACAGTTTGCTAAACTTTCCAGGGCTACAAACTCTTAATGTGCTCACTCTGGCCCTCATTTATCAGTCATTCGTACATTCAGATCTGAGACTACGACGTGCTTTCCACCAAATTCACGCAAGGTTCAGTATTTATCAATTTTGTGGTGAGCGTATGCTACGATCACATCTCGTGTTTTGGCTCACACTCGCCTGACTCGTCACCTTTTTCTTAACCAAACTGAAGATTTGTCTTGATCAAATAGCAATGATTTACACTTTTAGGCTGTGGATGAGTGAAATGTAATTTAAATCATCATTGGTTTATTGATTATTTTCATCCAAAAAGCGTTTTAAAATGAGCTCCTTAAATTCCAGTTTTCACACTACAGAAAAGCACATCTTTGTTTTTCTTCACTTCAGCTGTGAGAATACTGATTTTCATCTCGGAAACGTTTATTTCAGTGTTTGTTTGACCTCAGTGGGCGGGGCCTCCAAGCCAGGAATATTTGACGGTGTACCATGTTAATGACTATTGAATTCAGCCGCCGCATTTATCAACACCCGATCATTTGTACGCGGGGATTGGTCAGATACGTGTGTTTCATAAATCCCGCATTGGTCCTGTCATTTGACCAAATGTGCACTCAATTTTCACCCGTTTTAATGCAGCGTTGATAAATGAGGGCCTATGTGTGTATGAACAAGTGTAGCAGCAGCAAGTTTTGCACCCTCATTGGTTTCTGATTTGTTTTAATGTTTTCTGATCAGCAGTTTATGGTTTTTAAAGCCTTTAAAAACCCTTCTGAATGTATTTAAAGCATTTCTGTGTTTTTACAGGGAGTAACTGCAGCTCCAGCAGTGATGGTGAAACCCCGCCTACAGCACTGCATGCTGGGATATGTGTGCGACAGCAGAGTGTATCCATTAAAGATGCAATCATTGCGCGGGAGGCTTTGTCGCTATTGGTTACCTGTCTGCAATTACGCTCCCAGCAGCTGTGTAAGAGTCATTCAGTGTTACAAAAGCACCACAAACTGTCAGACAAATCTGGAGCTTCATGTAACAACAAAAGGCTTTTAATGTTGCAGTTGTAATTTGTGGTTTCTCCCTTCAGGTTCTTTCTACAACCTTCCATCTGTCAGCGACTTTATTATAGACATCCTTCTGGGCTCTCCCAGTGGAGAGGTAAAGGACGCTCCCACATCTTCTGTGCTGATGAAACTTTGGACTTCTCACTGTGGCGCTGATTTACTCTGTGTGTCTCTGCTCAGATCCGACGTGTGGCCTGTGATCAGCTTTACACTCTCAGCCAGTCGGACACTTCAGCCTTCCCCGATGTCCAGAAACCCAACTTGTTCCTCCTGTCAGTCGTTCTAACTGCCCAGCTGCCGTTATGGAGTCCCACGTCTGTCATGAGAGGCGTCAACAAGAGGTAACAAGGAAAGACTAGCTGGGTTTCCATTACAGATTTTTGCAAAAATAAAAGCGATATTTCTAAATGTCGACAAAGTATAAATGCGCTTTGAACATGTTTTCATTGAAGGTTGTTTTGGGCAGGCACCTCACAACTCCCGTGAAATCTCATTTCGCGAGACATCGCTGCAGGAAGATGGACACTCAGAACCTCCTCATAACTCTCCGTATTCCTTTGTTGCACATCTAATGTGGCAGTATTAATTTTAAAGTATAATGCTAAGAAATGTTTGGGTCTCCACTTTTGTCCACACATACCGCGTCATGTTTTCTTGCAGAGCAGTGGTCAGGTGACCTGGTACTTTACGTCATCTTTACGTGTATTTGCGGAAAAATGGTTCCTTAGTGCTTTTGTGACACATTTTAATAGTGAAACATTTGAAAAACCTCCTCATGAAAGCGTCAAAACTTTAGTGATATTTGAGTGTTTTTCCAAAAATCAGATGTTTCCATTACCAGTTTTTATTGCGCTATTTAGATTTTGCGCATTTTAAAGGGTAATGGAAACACAGCTACTGACACGTGACCAAATCCCTGAAAGCTTTGATGACCTTTCATCTCATCTGTGTGATTTGGTGTCAGGTTGCTGTCCCAGTGCACGGAGTACTTTGATCTGAGGTGTCAGCTCCTGGATGACCTCACCAGTAAGTCAAAAAATGAGGCCTACAGCAACCTGGCTCAGGAAAAGCAAACCACTTTCTCACCTGCTTTTGTTTTCTCCTCTTTTTTACCCGTACCCGCCCGGCCTCCTGCAGCGTCAGAGATGGAAGCATTAAAAGTGAGTGCTGCTGCCATGCTCGAGGACGAGATCTCCTGGCTAGACAACTTTGAGCCCAGCTGGAGTTCTGAGATGGAAACCAGTGAGGCAGATAACATCCTCCTGGCGGGGCACCTCAGACTCATCAAGACATTACTCTCGCTCTGCGGGAATGAGAAAGAACATCTTGGTGCGACATACACAGACATAAGTATAACTTCATTTTTATCTGGACACATCTAACACAGTCTGACAGGTTGGTAAGAACACATGGCGTTGTGTTACTCTCGTTCCAGGGCCTTCTCTCATCCAGCAGCTACTGGATGACTTTTTGTTTCGAGCTTCACGGATCATCATTAAGAGCTCCAACCCAACATCCTCTCCTGCTCCGAGCCACGACTTTCACCCAAAGTAGGAATGAGATTTACTGAGCTGCTTTAGAAACATACCTTTATCATTTGAAATGCATTTTGATTTGTAATCAAAATGCATTTCATTTGTAATTGTGTAAATGATCATTTGTTGCAATTATGGCGTAATTATAATTGTAATTGCAAATATACAGCATGTTGCTGTACGAATTGTAATTGAGTTCAGATAATTGTGTTTTGCATTGTAATTGGTGTGGAAATTATATAAAAACATCAACATGGAACCATGTTAGTTTTATAGCTTACACATACTGTATTATATATTAGTTAACAATTATTAAAATGTTTCATATCAAGTTTTCCCACTGCGTGTTACTTCTCTTAAAAATTATTTTACCATTTAAAATAAATAAATATCTTTCTATATATCTATATCTAGGGATATACTGATAGAAAAAAGGCTCAGACGCCCACACCAAAAATATTAATACCAATATTTACATGGATAAGGAAGTCTAACAAGGTCAGCAAGAGATGAGAAACACATTAGATGATAGATAGTATTTTTTAGCGTATTTTACAGCTGATTTAAAACGTCAAAACCGAGCCGTTATCATTAGAGATGCTAACACAAGAGGAAGGTTAATGTCTATGGGGTTATTTATTTCAGGCTCAGTAAATACATTAATTGTAATTGAACTTTAGTAATTGAGAAGGTAATTGTAATTGACTTTTAGGGGGAAAATAATCATTGTAATTTTAGTTGTAACTTGAAAAAATGCCAGTCACTGTAATCTTAATTAGGTTGTGATTGAACATTGATAATTGAAGATGTAATTGTAATTGAAAAATGTAATTGACCCTATCCCTGGCTGTTGTTGACCTGATTTGGACGTCCTCTGCTAATCTGTCCAGGTGCAGCACAGCCAGTAGCAGACTGGCAGCCTATGAGGTGCTAGTGATGCTAGCAGAAAGCTCCATCTCCAATCTACGGCTCATTACCAAAGAGCTTCTGTCCATGCACCACCAGTCCGACCCATCCCTGTGTAAGGAGTTTGATGTAAGTCACTAATGTTTTTCTTGCTCTCAAAGTTCACTCACAGTGTCTGCATTTTAAAACAACTTTATTTATCTGTGATAGTACCTACCACCTGTAGAGAGCCGCTCTGTCTCAGGCTTTGTGGGATTGAAGAATGGCGGCGCCACGTGTTACATGAACGCCGTCTTCCAGCAGCTTTACATGCAGCCAGGACTACCAGAGGTACCGAAGCTCTCTGTGTGGTGTTTTGATTTTTATAGCTTGCTCTCAGGATCATCATCTACATTTCATTCCAGGCTTTCCTGTCAATTGAGGATGACACAGACCAACCAGAGGAGAGTGTTTTCTACCAGGTTCAATCTCTGTTTGGCCACCTGATGGAGAGCAAACTGCAGTACTATGTACCGGAGAACTTCTGGAAAGTAAGGAGCACCTAATGATCTAATTAACAGCAAAGTTTGATTAGCAGGATGGATCTCATGCTTTCCATTTTAACATCTAAAGAACCCTTAATCTCTAAACAAATGCATTATAATTTACTAATATTAAAAAAAAAAAAGTTTTTTTTAACTGGCCAAACAAGATTATTTCAAGAAATACTTCCATCAGATCCATTTGTACCATTTGACTTAGTCACTAGTTGTTCTAATACAACTATTTACAAATGTCTGTTTTATAGCTTTTAACTTATGGAACAAATATGCTATGGACATGAAAGACATGTTAATTTTGCTCATATTTAAAAATGTTTTAAAATCACATTTTTACCAATCTTAATGTATATATCATGTATTTTTAAATGTATTTGTTGGTATAATGAAAAGATGTCTTGACCTTTTTATGTAATGTTTCTTCATATTTTTAAATGTCTTAACATTTTTCTCTTCTTACATATACTAGAATCTTGATATATATATATATATTTCTTTTTTTCATATTGACCCCAGGAATATAAACAACCACCACGGTGGAAGCTAATGGCCATCCAATGAACAAATAAATAGTTTATTTATAGCATTTGAGTTGCAATAAAAACTACAATAAAGTAACCACACCATTTTGTAAAGAAATGTTTTTAGCTTGCAGTGGCAGATGCTCATTTCCACCTTCACGTGTGTTCTGTCTATTTCAGATCTTCAAGATGTGGAACAAGGAGCTTTACGTGAGAGAACAGCAGGATGCTTATGAGTTCTTCACCAGTCTTGTGGATCAGTTAGATGAACATCTTAAGGTACTCATCCCAAACAAATAATCAAAAGGATGCCAACATAATTTTTTACATTTTTGGAAGATAGTCCCTCATTACTGACTAAAATGTTTCTCCTTAAGAAAATGGGTCGAGAGCAGATCTTCAAAAACACATTCCAGGGAATCTTCTCAGACCAAAAGATCTGTAAGGACTGTCCG
Organism: Gouania willdenowi; assembly: GCF_900634775.1. NCBI lineage: Eukaryota > Metazoa > Chordata > Actinopteri > Blenniiformes > Gobiesocidae > Gouania > Gouania willdenowi. Next base: position 23,745,577 of record NC_041047.1, on the reverse strand, counting down.
CACAGGTGAGCCATTGAGTGATTTGTTTCTAGTTTTTCCTTTTGGTTTCTGAATGTTCACTGTTGACCTTTTTCTGACACAGATACGAGCGTGAGGAGACGTTTATGGCTTTGAACCTCGGAGTGACTTCTTGCCAAAGTTTGGAGATATCTTTAGACCAGTTTGTGAGAGGCGAGGTCCTGGAGGGGAGCAATGCCTACTACTGTGAGAAATGCAAGGAGAAGGTCAGTGTGCAACTCTGCCTGTTATTATACTGCCTCTGACTTCATATGGACTCATGAAGGTTCATTGTCACAGAGGACCACAGTGAAGAGAACGTGTATCAAGTCCCTGCCGAGTGTTCTCTGTATCCACCTCATGCGTTTCGGTTTTGACTGGGAAAGTGGACGCTCCATCAAATACGACGAGCAAATCAGGGTACGACTGCTCGAGTCCCTCACTGTCAGCTGTTGCATGCAAACATGAGATTTTGTGTGTAAAGTCGGTCTCATCCTGTTAAAATACAGTTCCCTTGGGTATTGAACATGGAACCTTACACGGTTTCTGGAATGGCTCGTCAAGACTGCAGCGGAGAGGGAGGCGAGGGACGTAGTGACGGGTCTGGAGGGTCACCCAGGAAGAAAGTCACCATTTCTGAGAATTACGAGCTGGTGGGAGTTGTTGTTCACAGTGGTCAGGCACACGCTGGACACTACTACTCCTTTATTAAAGACCGACGGTAAGAGACAATGCACTCTGTCTTTTAAATATACAGCAAGGTTCTGTTTTACAGGAAGATTTTTACCTGTAGCCAGGGGTCATATAGAGCAGTAATTCTAAACCTTTTCAGCCCGCGACCCCCACTGTACCTGAAGGCGGTTGAACGCAGACATGACCATTTAAGAACATTCATGTGGAGACAGGGTCATCTATAAAGGGGAAAGATTTTTGGGGCCCATCCATAAAGTCAGCAAAATAATAGTCTATTGTTCTATGATTCTGTGATAACCACATGTATTTATTAATCTGAATAATATCCACTGTTATCCAGGAAATGTACTGTTATTTGTGCCATAGCATATAGTCATCATAAAGATTTAAATCATTGTATTAATCAGAAAAGAAATGTGTTGGAAATAATATGAAATGGTAGGAAATATGGTGAAATGGGATTTTAATAACCACAGAAATTGGTTAAAAGTTGCAAATTGGAGTGGCCAAAAACAAACAGAAAAGTGGTAAAAAGGGTTCAAATTGTCAATATTGGCTTAAAATTTGCAGATAAAAGTAGGAACAATTAGTTTAACCTCCAAATAATGGGCATAACAAATTGTGAATGCGGTTAAATTAGCAAAAAATAAGCATGAAGTATGGTAAAAAAATATATAAATAAATAAAAATAAAAAGAGGTTAAAAGAGACAATAATAGGTCATGGTATGTGAAAAATGTGCAGAAATGTATTGAAATTTGAGTAGCAGAAATGGGAGTAATGTAGCAAAAATGCATTAAACGAAGCAAAATAATGGCAAGAAAAAGTGATGAAAATGGGTTTAAATATGGCAAGTTTGGTATAGTTGCAGAAAAAGGGTAAAAATAAGCAAAAATAGACTCAGACTGTTCAAAAAAATATTCTTAGTTTTTTCTAGGCATCTGGTGACCCCCTCCCACAGTCTCGTGACCTCAAGGTTGAGAACCCCTGATATAGAGTGCAATGCACAAAAAACTTTCTAACTCAGCACTTCAGCAGGGTCACAATGTTCTGATAAAAAGTGTTTGATTCAAACTTGTGCTTCAGTTTTATTAGACTTCAAATCTGTCCACTTTTCCTTTTTTTCACAACACCTTTACTCCTCTCAGTGGTAGTGCTCGTGGACGCTGGTATAAGTTCAACGACAACGTTGTGGAGGAGTTTGATATGAATGATGAAACGTTGGAGTACGAGTGCTTTGGCGGAGAGTACCGCCCCAAAGTTTACGACCAGTGTAAGCATCAACCTGACTTCAGATCAGAGTTCCAGCATCACTTTTAGTGGAATGCTCGCTCTGATGTTGATTTGTGTGCGTGTGCTTGCACAGCTAACCCATACCCTGACATGCGGAGACGGTACTGGAATGCCTACATGCTGTTTTATCAGAAGATCAGCGACCTGAACTCACCTGTCCTACCCAAAAAAAGCAGAGTCAGCATCATGAGACAAGAGGCCGAAGACCTGTCATTGTAAGTTGGGTTTACATCATTTATAAAAGTTGTCCTTTCTTCGTTAGCTGTTTTCTTGTATCACCAGCAAGCTCTTGGAAAAATGACTGCACTCTTAGTGTCTGCTGTTTGTGGTTAACGTCAGTCACCAGAATCACATGCTTATTAATAGTATTTCCCAGAAAATTTATATTTTTTAACGTTTTTCAATGCAAGGGAAATATATTTAGGTAATTTAGGTCTTAGGGTAACTAAAGAGTGCAGCAATAGAGTTGGCTTTTATCCTGTGATTCCCAGGTCAGCCCCATCCTCTCCAGACGTCTCCCCTCAGTCCTCACCTCGTCCCCCAAGAGCCAACAACGACCGCCTCACCCTGCTCACCCGCCTAGTCCGAAAGGGGGAAAAGAAAGGCCTGTTTGTGGAGAAGATGCCTGCCAGCATCTATCAGGTATAAGATAGGATAGTCTGTATTATTGCACACTGTGCAATGTAAGGTATTACAGAGAAATGGCAGCATATCTATACAAGCTGCTGGTTTAACATTGAGCATGTCTGCCTTTACATCAAATGAATGTAGACATGAAGAGTTCTTCTGTATTTGTGTGCGACACAGATGGTGAGGGACGAGAACCTGAAGTTCATGAGGAACAGAGATGTCTACAACAGCGACTACTTCAACTTCAGCCTCTCACTGGCTTCCGTCAATGCAGTGCGTGTCTCTGGTGGTTTGCATAGAACCGTCATTTGTGTTTGTTTGCTTCTTTTTTCCCCAAGATTGAATGTTTTTGTTTTGTCATTGCGCATCGATCCAGTATTTCCATAATGTTCACACGTCGATAGTAAAAAGCCTGTGGTTATGTGGTTGTTTTTATTTTATATAGCGGTAACTGAAAGCACACTTTGGTCCAAAAAGAGATTGTTTTAAACTTTTCATGTTGTTTTTCAGACTAAGCTAAAGCATCCAGATTACCAGCCGATGGCCAAAGAGAGTCTTCAGCTCGCTGTGCATTTCCTCTTCCACACATACCTGCACACCAAGAAGAAACTCCGGTACATAGACGCAACGTCCTTAAAGCTACATGTGTCATAACTGTTTTAATGCGTTTATTGTGTGTGAATATTTTTTTTTTTACAGAGTGGACACAGAGGAGTGGATGGCAACAGTGGAGGTGTTGTTGTCTAAAAGCAGCGAGGCCTGCCAGTGGATGGTGCAGTACTTAGTGGGACCAGAAGGACGAGAAATTACCAGGTTGGTACCTTTTCTTTAGAATCATATTGGTTGGATTCAAAAGAGTGTGTATAAAAATCTCAGCAATTTCAGACAGTGATATATATATATATATATATATATATATTTCTACTGTTTTACTTTTACAAGTTAAGAGTCGTTGCCTTTATACATGATAGCACAGTATTGGCCAATTAAAGCACTGCTTTCGTTCTGATCAATAAAGGCATAACACTCAGGGTCACTAGTGCTATGAAAACACTGCTCAAGCATCACTACTAAATATATATATATTATCTAGTCCTCTCCCTCTTTGTTATTGACATTATTGTACGTTTATGAACCTTGTGTAATAATTACTACAGCAGGACACTTACATTACTACAACACTTTTATACAACAAATGTCAATGTGTGTTTAGACTATTTTACACGGATTAAGCTTTTGTCAAAGAGGAAATATTATCAGTTTGTTTATTTATTTGTTTATCTGTTAGTACGATTACGTCAAAAGCACTGAAACCAGTGGTTTCCAACCTTTTTTAGATCTTGACCCCATTTTAATATCACAAGTTTCTGGTGACCCCAACAACTTTTTTTTCTAGAATAGTTTTTTTTTAATCATGTTTGTTATACTGTGTAACAAATACAGAGTAGCCAGGATTAGTTCACAAAGTGCCAAGATATTTTAATTATTTATCTATTTCTTCTTTTTTATGCTGCATTTTATTGAACAAGATTATATTTGAGATATAAGTATTTAATACAGTTGTTTTAGATTGTGTTGTTTTAATTTGAAAAAAATATATAATAAAAAATTCAGAAATATATTTTAATCAATAATTATTCTTTTAATTCTTTATCAATTAATAAACATTTTAGGATACCAGATTTAATTTTCAGGCGACCACACATGGGGTCACGATCCCAGGGTTGAAAAACACCGATTTAAATGGATTTGGGCAAAAAAAATTTACCAAAGAAAGACATTACACTAGGGCTGGGCGATATGGCCTTTTATAAATACCGCGATATTTTTAGGCCATGTCACGATACACGATATATATCTCGATATTTTGCATTACCCTTGAATTAACACTTTGATGCACAAAATCACACCAGTATGATGATTCTATATGTCTACATTAAAACATTCTTGATCATACTGCATTAATATATGCCAATTTTAAACTTTCATGCAAAAAAGGGGATATCACAACTAAGTCAAAGTTGACATAACTGTATTTATTAAACAGTGAGTGGCTCAAACATAAAATTGTCAAAACAAGACATTAGTGCAGGATGCAACTCACATGGCATTTCAAAACACAAAATTAAAGTGCACTTTTTGTACATAATGCCACTACAATATTTTAAAACAAATAGTGCCCTTTTGTGCATGTTGTCATTAAGATGACATTTCAAAAAAAAAAAAAAAAAAATCCGCGAGTTTAACGGTATGGTCATTTTCAACACCGCACAGACTACAAGCTGCGATATATCGAGTATATTCGATATATCGCCCAGCTCTACGTTACACTATAGAATATTCCATTTTGGAGGAAATCCGGAGCAATATACTGATTTTGGATAAGTTCGGAAAAAAAAGAAAAATCCATTTCTCTCATAATTGGTGAAATTTCCAAAATTAGCATCTCAGTTTGTAATTGACGGGTCATTATGAAATTTGACACAGTTATGTCCAGTTGGTTCCATCGGTTCATCCAGATCGTTTTCAAAGAAAATTGGGGTGCTCATTCATTTGGACCTACTGTATTGGTCTTAATGGTAATAGAAGCGTCTTCCAAGCCTTTAAAGTGAATGATAAATATATCATAATCATTATCAATGATCCAGATAACTGCCAATATCTGGAAAAGAGGATAGTTTGTACTTAGCGCAGGTTAGGGTAACCCTAACACTATCCATGTGAAGTCTGATTGCTACAAATTTAAAAAGGTTGCTGCAAAGGTCACGGGCAATGCGATGGATAATCAATGGAAGCCAAAAGGAAGCGGTGGAAGGTTTGATCAGCTCATTTCAGGTCTCAACTTCAGTTTAGTGCCAAAATCTGTATTTAGCTTTGCAAAGCATGTTTAAAAAGCTTCTCGCCATTTCCTGGTTGTTATTTTCAATTCTTGAAAATGTAATGACTCCAGTCAGAGCTGCAGTGAGTTAGCCAGCTACAACTCTGTTAGACATGGTGAGATCTGCTCAGTGCCTCTGGATTGTTTTTAACAGTTGTGGCGTAGCATTGAGTCGATACAGATGTTTGAATCTAGGGGCAAACTTGTGCTGCAAAAAGTGTGTCTCTAAGTATGTAAATATGTGTGCGCTGGTTTATGTTGCTTCATGTTTAGAGTATGGGGTGATCCCATGATCCAGGAATGATTGGTTGTTAAACATCAGATGTTTGGGAAACACCTCAACCCGGCTTCCTTTACAGAACACACCCACTCCCCTGCTCCTCAGATACAGTCTGTGTCTCAGAACCAAAGGCACCACAACAATAAATCCATCTTATGTAACCGCTCATTCTTAAGCTCTGATTACAATGATGTCCATGTTTTATTTTAACTTAGGTTTGGTACTGTTTTCTAAGTTGTTCTAGTTTTCTCGTGGACTCGTTCTACTTCATTTTTTTTTATTTTTTTGTTCTGCTTTCAATCTTGCTTTTAGCTGCTCCATACATATTAAACATAAGTGCATGTGGTAAAAGGGAAGGAAGAACTACTGTGGGTACGGAAAGTTTTCGAACCTCTTTAAATTTTTGCAAATTTATTAAAAAAGAAAAACTGAAATACCAGTATTCAGACCCTTTGCTGTGACACTGTCACTGTCCATTTCTTCTGATCCTCCTTGAGATGGTTCTGCTGCGTTTAATTAAACTGATTGGACTTTATTAGGAATGACACACACCTGTCTATATAAGACCTTACAGCTCACAGTGCATGTCAGAGCAAATGAGAATCATGAGGTTGAAGGAACTGCTCAAGGAGCTCAGAGACAGAGTTGTGGCAAAGGCACAGATCTGGCCATGAACTCAATACTTTCCGTACCCACTGTATATACTCAATAAATATCACAGCTCGTAACGCATATCGAAATAAGGAAATAATAACTTTGGTAATGTGTTGCTGTGACCTCCTCAGGGTTTGCCTCTTGGAGTGCAGTGTGAGGGAGGTGAGGGTGGTCGTCGCGTCCATCCTTGAAAAGACTCTGGAGAGCGCTCTTCACTTCGGGGACCCAGGAGTGGACAGCCTGACGGACGCTATGCTGTCCCTGTTGGACAAAGATGTCCCTGAGAATGTGAAGAACTGCGCGCAGTACTTTGGGCTCTTCAGTAACTTTGCTCAGAGGGTACGTACATAAAGTACCTGCACGTGTTGATCTAAGATAGGTTTTTATTGTTGAACTGTTTTCCTTGTTGTGGTCTCTCTGTCAGGGTTGTGGTCCTTGTCAGTTGCTGATGAAACATTCAGCATATCGCCGGATGCTTATCTTCCTGCTGGGACCCAATAGGCAGAACAACCAGGTACCAAAGGCTTGGTTGGTAAATGGAATGATGTTATTGAGATCAGGAAGTGGAGCTTTAACATCAATAGGGATGAGGGAAGATTTTTACTCTTGCACTCCTGGGACTCTCTTATCCAGAGATCATCGGGCGACATGACAATCATGGCCAGATATAACTCATAGAGATACATCATAGCAATCACCTCTGAGGAAGACTGCCAGTTGGCAGTCGAAACATCTCAGGAGATCAAATTTCCTGAAAAAAGTTGTCTGAATAAATGAAACCTTAACAGATTATTAAAAAAATAAGTCAAAATGAATGTTAACACTTTACTTGAAGTTTTATACAGAATGCTGACATTACGCTCTCATTACTATGACATTACACCTGTCAGCATGAATAAGGCTGTCGTTAAGTGTCATTTACTAAATTATGTCACCTTTGGAGCTGTATTTGCATTTTTTGGGTTAGGTGGAGGGATCTAGTGGAGTTAGGTAGGGTTATGGTCAGGGTAATGAACAACGCTTAATGACAGCCTTCATGACGCCTTATTCATGCTAATGACAGGTGTCATGTCATAATATTGACAGCGTAATGTCAGCATTCTGTATAAATGAACTTGCTGGAATTACTTTTTCCTTTGCCTTAAAATTAATAAAGTTCAGCCTCAGTGGCTTTTATTACACAAAGCAGTTAAAGAAATATTTTATTGTTTGTTTATTCTGTATTTTTTTGTTTAATATTTTATTTTTCTATTTTTGTTTATATTATTTATTTATTTATTACATATTATTGAGCATGAATTTCAATAAAAATGTCGTCTGAAATTTAAATGAGATAAATGTCCAATCAGTAATATTTGAGGTTCATTCAGAATTTTGCCAATTCTTTGCACAGAACCGGCGCTGGAGTCCTGCTCAGGCTCGGGAGTTCCTCCACCTTCACAACACCCTGGCCTTTATCACGCTGCACTGTGACCTCATCCCTCAGCGAACACACAGTGAGACGCTCCCATCAACCTCTCTGCAGCACAGTTGCACTAAGTTACTCCAGGATCCACAATGTTGATCTGATCAATGTTTTTTTTTTTTTTTTTTTTACCATTTATAGCTTCTGAAGGGTCTAAGCTGCGTCTTAGTAGCATCCCATCGTCCACTCCTCTTCTTCCGCTTCATGCAGACATTATGGCATCACTATTTACTCCAGAGGGACAGCCATACCTGCTGGAGGTAATGCAAAATACTGCAAACTCATAGTGGTATTAGAGACACTTCATCTCTTAATGTTGGGCCCTATAATTTACTTTAAGTTATTTTTTTGCTTTAAACTGTGGGAAATTGAGTGTCATTAATGCTGCTCTGATACATCATTATGACATATAAATCATTGTCTGATCAACTTATATCTACCTTTCAATTGTTGCTTACACATTATTTAAAATTACATTGTTATACTGTATTTAGCATTTTTGTTTAATTGTGAGGTTTTTTTTTAATTATTTAATTTGTTTCCCCACAGGAGTTAAAAACTACTATTTTCTGAAAGGATTTCATAAATATTTCTTTAAAAAAAACTGAATTAAAAAAAGTTTATGTAGAAAAACACAGAATTTGGGGGAAAAAATATAAATGTTTTTTTTAGGGCCCTATTAGTGGATTATATTTGTGAATTTTTATTTATTTTTTTCCCAGGTAATGTTTGCCATGCGTGAGTTGTCTGGACCCTTGTCTGTCCTGATGGAGATGGTGACTTACTGTTCGTACAGCAATGAGCCCTTTTCTCTCGGAGTGCTGCAGCTCCTTAAGGTGAGAAATCTTAAAGCCAGCAACACACTTTCAGTCAAAGATGAGTGTGTTTAAAAACCAACATATTCCTCTGTTTCCACAGACCCAGCTGGAAACGGCGCCACCTCACGAGCTGAAGAATGTGTTTCAGGTTCTGCAGGAACTGCTCGTAAGTGACACTGGCTTTTGTTTCCTCCTTCCTAATGCTACGGTTGCACCTCGAGTCCGTCTGAAGTATCCTAATAAATCTTATGCCCTCAGGTTGTGGAAGACCTGCTGCAGCCCCAAAGACTCAAGTACGCCTTTGAATCAGAGAAAGGTCTCTTAGGTATGTGTGGGATCTGTTTCTTTTTAACCAACTGTCCAATAGCAGTGGCTTGAACTGATAAATCAATGCTCTGCTCTTCTTTTAGCTTTGATGCATCAGAGCAACAACATTGACAGCAGACGGTGCTATCAGTGTGTTAAGTTCCTGGTTACATTGGCTCAGAAGTAAGTATGTTGCAGTTCATGGTTAACCTCTTCAGCCCCACCAGACCTGCCCGCGGGGGCAGATCTATCTTCCGTGACTCACACGTCTGTGTGATTTCATTCATTCTTTACAACATTCATTCTATACCTAGCAAACTTTGGCACAGTTGTGGCAAAGTGGGCTTCCGCCAGAACTTATTTGTACAAAAACATGTTTATCTTTGGCCTAAAGTTTATTATTATCATCAAACTTGCTACAGTTGATGTCCATACATTAGTTCAATTATTTCTGCTTTGTTTTTAGCCTTCCCTATTGAGAATTGGCTTTATATTTAATGTAAATCTCTGTTTTTTGGGCGGACAACATATTTTTTATTTAAAAAATGATTTATTGTCACTCAGTATCTTATATTTCCGAAATTTCACATCATCTGTAACCACTATGGGTCCTACTTCCATCTGAACAAAAAATTGTCATGTAGGTCATGTAGAAGCTTAGAAAAACCTTATTTGTTTTGGGTATATGATTTTTGGAGAAAAGTGGCTGGGGCTTTAGAGGTTAATGTGTTATCCTAAATTTAACTGTAGATGACTATTTTCTATTCATATTTTTGTAGTAATAGTTTCCTTTTGATTTAATGTATTTTAAAGTTTTTTGTTCTTCCTCCTTTTCATTTTTTTGAACGTATGTTGTTTACAGTCCTTTAACTTTAATGAACATTAAATCTGGAGGACTAAAAGAGGTCATTAAACAGAGGATTCATCTCATCATGGTTAATAAACATCTGAAGCAGAGACGTACATTTGAAGTATAATCTGTTGCCCTCCACCCATAGGTGTGTTCCAGCCAAGGATTATTTTAAGGACCTGTCGGGCCACTGGAGCTGGGCGGTGCAGTGGCTTCAGAAAAAGGTTTGTTTTAAAGTTACGTGCTACACTGTGATCAATAACATCCTTTGTTGTGAAGCCTTCTAGTTTGTAATGTGAAGTACAAATCTGATTTTTTTTAATTTGTCGGGATTTAATCCAGGCCTGAATGCACGTGCACAAGTTGTTCTGCTTCACCCTCTCATTCAAACCCCAGCACAGTCATGTCATTTAGACCATAGGGAACTGTTTTAAAAGGTGAAAATGGGTCCAATATGTCCCCTTTAAAGTGGCCAATGATTAGCACCATAGACACGTTACATGATTTAATCATTTATCAGTTTCTTATACAGCCACACTGGTTACATTGGCTAGTTGTAGTTTGTTTTTGATGATTGTGATGTCACACGCACACACACGTACACACACACAAGCAGTGCATAATCTTATGATTGTAGTAAATCTTCTTTCCTCTGCCTTCAGATGACAGAACATTACTGGACCCCTCAAAGCAATGTCTCTAATGAAACCTCCACCAACAAAACCTTCCAGCGAACAATCTCTGCACAGGTACACACACACTCTCACATGCTGTTGACACACACACACACGCGCTGAAAGCTCACTTGTAAACTGTGTCCTCTCCAGGATACGTTGGCGTACGCCACGGCGCTGCTAAACGAGAAGGAGCAGTCAGGCAGCAGTAATGGCTCTGACGGCAGCCCAGCAAACGAGAACGCCGACCGCAGCCTCAGACAGGTAATCCTCACTGCCAGGCCTGTGCTATGACTCATGGACTTACAGTGGCTAAAAAGAGAAGAATGGTGCTGAAATTGATCATTTCAATGGCACCTGTCAAACGCTGCAAAGAAGTCTTCTTTCACCTCCCACGGCTGTTATTACTGGCAGGTTGAAGGCGCTTCATTTTTCTCCTGCTGCGTTTATTACGATGCCTCAGTGACATGAAAGTTATTCTGAGGCAAAGCTGACACGTAGTGGGTTTGTTGTAAGGAATAATAATCCGCTGTCACTGCTCATAGATGCTTTGTCATTTGTTGGTATTTTCTATTTCTGTATGAAAAGATGATGGAGCGTAATTAGGCCGAAAGAAAATCTCAGAGGTTCAAAACAATAAAGCTGAAATCAACTCAAAATATACAGTAGCTTTAGATGGTTACGTAAAACTGTGGTTCTCAACTTTTTCAACCCAAAATAAAGGTTGCAGAGACCGGGGACCCCCACTGTACCTGAAGGTGGTTGAACACAGACATGAACATTGAAGAACAGTCATGTGGAGACAGGACCATCTATGAGGGGGGATAAAGGGGAGAGTTTTTTGGGGTCCATCCATAAAGTCAGCAAAATGATGGTCCATTGTTCTATGAATCTGTGATAACCACATTTATTCATTGATCTGAATAATATCCACTGTTATTCAAGAAGTTTATTATTATTTGTGCCATAGTATATAATCATCTTAAATATGTAAATCTTGTTTTAATCAGAAATAAAATGGGTTAAAAGTGACCAAAAATGGTGGAAAAGGTGGTGAAATGGGATTTTAAAAACCACAGAAATTAACTTAAAAGTTGAAGAAATGGGGGAGGTTTGGGGTAATATAATTTAGAAACAATTAGTTTGAACTGCCAAATAATGGACATGATAAATCATGACTGTGGTTAACCTGGCGAAAAAAGAGGTTAAAAGTGACAAAAATTGGTCAACATATGCAACATTAGGTGGGAAAAGTGGTGGAAAGGGTTTGTAAGTGCTGAAGAGTCTTGAAAGGGGCAAAATGTGCAGAAAAGGCATTGAAATTTGCTGGAGAAGTGTCAGAAATGAAAGTAGTGGAGCAGAAATGCATTAAAGGAGCTAAAATATAGCATGAAAAAGTAATGAAAATAGGTTAAAATATGGCAAGTTTTGTGTAGTTGCAGAAAATGGGTAAAAATAAGCAAAACTGGGTTCAAATTGTTCAAAAATATTATTAGTTTCTTCAAGGCATCTGGTGACCACCTCCTAGTTTCTTGCGACCCCAAATGGGGTCCTTTCCCCAAGGTTGAGAACTCCTGCTGTTGTAAAGGAAATGATTATATGTTTATGCCTGTAGATGATCATGATTGAATAATACTTAGTCCACTTCTTTTCCACCACAGGGGTCTGAGTCTCCCATGATGCTCGGCGACTCAAAGAGCGACCTGGAAGACGTCGACTCGTAGCTTCTCCAGCCACGGTTCCACCAATGATTCCTCTGTGGAGGGTCAGCGCAGCTCAAGGCAGCCAATCAACAAGGCTGACCTTCACCTGTGATTGGTCAGGACATTTAGGGACTCCACAGTAAGCCAATCAGAACAATTTGTCTCGGGATCACCGCGGCAATGAAGGAGCGTTGAATTAAAACACGAATGACTTCCTTTTATGGCCCCGGCCGAGGCGATGATGACGATGATTATGATTAAAGGGAGCAGAGTCGTTGAAGGAAAAGTGCAAACAAACCTCCACACTCACGGATGACTCGCCTTTTTCCTTTTACTCAATCATTCACTCAGAATGACGGCCACGTGGAGGATGAGTTCGGGTTGTGTTTTAACAATTTTCTGCTCATATTTGCCAACGTACCTTCCTAGACATACTCATTGTGTAAAGGTGTGTACTTTCCAGTGTAAGATAATGTTTTAAAGTCTCCTGTGCTCTTCCTCACAGCCACAGAAATCACAGGAGCTCTAGAGGAACTCCCACACACACACACACACACACACATGCGTGCTATTGTACAGCAACACCTCGCCACACAAGCAAGTGGGAGGTGGGCGGGGTTAAGTATGCACTTTATAGACCAGCCTGGTCTTATGTGACGTACAGCAGCATTGGTCAGTTCTTCTAGAGCCGCCCCTTCCACCTGTGTCCTCCGTTTTTTTTGTTTTTATGAACCTTTTTGCAGTGCCACTTATGCAGACACACAAACACTATAGCAAGCCTGACCTTTGACCCCTGGCTCCCATGCTGTAGTCAGTGGGGGGGCAGTAGTGAGGTCTCAGCAGAACTAAAACAAGCAGCGCCACAGTCAGCACTCTCCCTCCACCACCCTGTTCTTCTTCTTGCTGACAGGCCTTACGTGCTGGATTTTAAATGGTTTCATCACAGCGTTTTACTTCATTTGCCACTTTTTCTGTGACTGGGTGGATTTATACTGACAGGGACCTTTAGGGACTCGAGCCTTATGCAAGAGAAGCTGTGGCTACTGTGTGGGAGCTCATGCTTTTACTTTTACGTGCCAAGGTTACACAAACGCATACGAGAGACAAACCTTTGTGTATGAAACATAAAAGTGTGTCACTAAACACTCGAAGGAAAGGCTGCTTCTCCTCACCGCTCTGGTTGTCCTCTTTCTGTCAAGCCTTTTTGCATCGTCTGTAAACACGCACAGGGGGAGCCAAACCTAATGTAGCTCCGCTCCATCACAGCTTCCTTCCACACCCACAACCCTCAGTCATCGGGAGACTCGAAGTGCCTTAACCTCCCGATCTCTCAGCGTCTGTGACACCAAACCAGTTCACTGTAGGAGTGCAACAGGGCTGCGTCTTCTTTCTTCTATTGCGTTAATGACTGAGCTGATACAGGAAGCTTCTTCGCTGAGTGCTTTGCAGGAATGTAACCTGAAGCTCGTCTCAAACAGGGTTCAGGTTGTGAGGGGTGGGCGGGCTTTCGCTGGTAGGTGGTTTAATGCTGCTTCTTTTTACTCTCAGTAGATTTGGACAAAGCCACACTTTGACTCACATGTTCTGAAGACATGAGCTTTAGCAGATTAGCTTCTCAGCTTTAACGGGTCAATGTTTACAGTGTGAGGACCTAATCATGCAGAGTTAGGTCTCAGTGGATCTCCAGAGGGGAGCATATTGTTTTGGGTCCCCCTACTACCCCACAGCTTCATTCTCCTCTCATCCCTGTTGATGTGAATATCACGTTTGCATGTGTGGCTGTAAGCGGTGGCAAGGCTTTGTCGTTTTTTTTGCGTGACGGGGAAACAATCAGCGCTCCTCCAACACTGCGTCGTTTGCTGTGTAATTTCACGTCGTTAGCACTTCCTGTCACAAAGAAACGCTGGTCCTGCGTGGCTGGTTGCAGTCGGGTGCATCTGCATGCAGTCTGTGCCAAAGCTCGGGACTGGATGAGTTGCATTTAGTTTGAGGGTCTCTCATGAATTCAGCCCACTGCTTCATCACCCAACTGCTCAGAAAGGCAAAACCTTCCAATCAATCCTCTGTTTTAATGCTGGGATCTTGCAGGCAGGGTGGGGGGAGAGTACGTGGGAGGGGATAAGCGTCTGTTACGGGTTTTTACTGTCAATTTTGAAAACGCACTTCTGAGATGGCAGGATTCTGTAATAATGCATGTTAAAACTCAGTTTTAATTTGTACATCGGAGTTTGATTAACGGGGAATTTGATATAAAATAAACTGGAATGCACAACTTTTTGTAGCTGCAGCTTTTTCTGTCGTCAAATTGTCTTAACTCGTCTCCTGTTGGTTTTCCAAAAGATATTTTGTTTGAATTCATCCTCGTTTCACAATTTAACTGAAAAAAAAAAAAAAATATATATATATACCGGTATTTATGTTTTTTTCACTGCAATTTAAAAAAAACTTCTAGACTTGTTAAAACGAGACGCCACATTTCCAGCTAATGGGAACACTTTTTGTTTGATATTGACTTTTTGGTAAAAACTGTGGTTTAATTTGGTAACACTTGAAATTGTATACATAAAGCTGACATCACGCTGTCATTAGCAAGTCATGTGTCATGAAGGCTGTCATTAAGTGTTGTTCGCTAAATTATGTTGGCGTTTTTTGGGTTTGGTGGTGGGATCTAGTGGGGTTAGGGACAATTAATGACAGCCTTCATGACACATTATTCATACTAATGACAGCCTTATGTATAAAATTTCAAGTAAAGTGTTACCTTTAATATTTTTATTTTATATGCATACACAGGGAGTGTGTGAGGTGCAGGCTGAATTTATTATTTTTACAAATATTGTTAGTGTGTAGATTATCAGGCTTCTCTGAGTTCTATCACTAAACTAGACTAAAGTCGTTGGAGAAGTCTGTCTTATCTATATATAAATATATGTACATGTTTTTGTTTTTTTTAAAGTAAAAACTTATGAAAAACTATGTAAAAAAAGTACAAAATATTTATAATTACATAGTATTTTTTGGAAAGTGCAGTATTTTTTAAACGCACTCCACCCTCTTATCTATCATGTTTCTGTGTTGCAGCAATCAGGAGAAATCCACGTGTTTTGTGAAAGGGATGAATTCTGCTTTAACTACTGCACCTCTGTGTCTCGTGCACATTGAGTTTAAAGCGAAACCGTGTGAGGTGAAGTTAGCAGGTGTTCTAATCAAGCTGCTCATCAGGCTGTGCTGAAGCACTGATCCATCATCATGCTGCTGCACACGGCATCACGCAGCATTAAAGCTCCAACAGAGCTACAATCATGAGACGACAGCATCCTCTGATCTGTATCCCTCTGTTAGCTTTTATTCATTCCGTTATTTCAAAATCACTATTTCCTTTTTACATCCTCGTGCATGTCTGCTTGACGAGAACCAACCTCAACGACTGAGTAACTGGTAGTTCATTATTTAATGTATTATTTGTGCAGGAAAGCATGAGTTATTATATATTTTTTTTTTGTTTAAAAAAAAAAGATATACAAAAATACATGATTACAGAGTATCAAGGTCACATTTATATCTAAACTGAGACGTGATTTATCTTCATCGTCCAATGGAAACGCACAAAGAGCTTTTCTGTGATTACTACAGTGAGTGTGTTGCAGTGATTTCAGAAGAAGAACAAAAGAACCGAGGGCGACATCCAGGTGATGTAAAGATGCCTCAGTGATCAGCTGGTGAAGATCTTTCAAGTGATGTGACACGACAGCAGACGATAACACCCACTGCTCCTACGGCACCGCGAATATGACAGCTGTTGCCCTTAGTAACCGGGCCAAAGATAGCAGAACCCTGAGAGATGGCGTCACAGTCCGTCAGAGTCCATCCGTGGGGACAGGACGGATCAACCTGTGACAGAGGAGCGTGGGGGCATGAGAACACAGAGACGTGTCATGTAAAGAGTTTTACTATGTCATTCACCTGCTGTTGGTCAGCTGACTTGCTCTCCAAAGTGTGGCACTCCAGATTTGGCGCCTGGCAGCAAACCGCACGTGATGACACTCCTCCTTCTACTGAGCAGCCTCTGTGGTGGCCGTGCTTTGGATGTGAGTCGGACAGAGTCCCAGATGTGAACCAAGATGTGCACCCTGGAGAACAGATCCAGTTTGTGGGCGTTCATTGAAGAAATGGTAATGTTGATTGGCCATTGGAGTAGGGCTGCACAATAAATTTAATGTTCATTGTGATCACGATTTTGGTTGCTGCAATTGAATTAACCTGATCGGTGGCAATATTTACCTTTAAATTGTGAGCTCTGCTGCACATCTAATCAGACACTTTCTCAACCTTTAGTCAACTGCAGATTTGATGGACTGATGAGAGCTGTAAGTTTTTTCCAATGAGTTGCATTTTGTGAGAGAACTCCGTAATAGTAAATTCTTGGGTGAATTTCTTTGTTTTTGGTATAATTTTTAAATTAAAGCTTCATTTTAGTTGTGCAAAATAAATACAGATTTTTCCCTAACATGATAAATAGGCCCAACTGTGATTATAATCGTGATTAATCATCATTTTAGCCATAATCGTGCAGCCCTACATTGGAGTGAATAATGCTGGTCCTAGTGTAGATTTTCTAACACTAGTAATTTGTTAGAATGGCTCTTTGACTCTAACCATTGTAGGTCAATATTTTGAAGGTTCAAATGTACGGTAAAACTTTATTTGAAGTTTTATACATAAGGCTGACATTACTTCGTCGGTGTCATTGAGTGTCAATTATGACAGCCATGGAGCTATGTTGGCATTTTTTTGGGTTGGTTGGGGTAACAAATGACACTTAATGACAGCCTTCATTTCACCTTATTCATGCTAATGACAACTCAATGTCAGCCTTATGTATAAAAATTTTAAAGTAAACTACCAAATGTTCTTTTATTAAAAGAAGTTCACTTGTTAAAGTATTTACCTACACAGCTGAAGTTATTTAAAGGTCAGAGCAGATCTTCACTTATTTTTAAAAATACAACCCAAAGTTCAGCTAAACATTTTGCAGAATGCCATATCACAATTCAAACAACATTTGTATCTTTAATTAACCAAGAAGGTCTTGATATTATTTGAAGCAGTTTAAGGTAACTTAAAGGGATTTGCTGAAGGTCCCACAGTGGATTTGAGCCGACAACCCTCCAGTTACAAGCTTGCTTTCTTAAGAGTCTAAAGCTGGGCTTTGATTGGTCTCGTTCCTGCTACACCTCAAAATATTCCAAAACTTGATATAAAATATGATGAGCCTGTGCAACAGACAAAACATCTGCTCCACCAAACATCGTTTCTCCACTTTTCAAGAAAGCACAGCTGGATCTGGCCACACTGTAATGTGTAGAAACCAGCGTTCAGCTCTATCTGCACTTTAGGAACCGATTCAGACTTGATTGAAGAATAATAAAGGTGAGCCTTTGTTTGTAGAAGCTTTACTGAGTGACTAGAGGTCTTACACAAGACCTCAACAAATCCCAGTCATTTAAACAGAAACTGAGCTGCCCACCCAGTAGATCATGTGACTCACCAGTCAAGTGAGGCCGGGGCCCCACACACTGAGCATCCTTCCCTGGCCCGGGACCAACATGGACCTGGCACTGCAGACCACTTATGACACAACGAGTGACAGCGTAGCGACGGCGCAGGGCCGTTATAGGCCACACACTGTCTGCCCACTGCTCTCCTGCACACAGACACATTACATTGGGCTGGTTAAACCAGACATAGGCAACTGGCGGCCCGGGGGCCACATGAGACCCTTGGTTTAATTTTGTGCAGCTCCCAAAACAAAATTGTAATTCATGAAGTTATATGAAGTTCAACATAACACACTATACTCTACAAATACAGAAAAATGCACAAATTGTCAACAAAAGTACACAAAAAGA
Organism: Gouania willdenowi; assembly: GCF_900634775.1. Classification (NCBI taxonomy): domain Eukaryota; kingdom Metazoa; phylum Chordata; class Actinopteri; order Blenniiformes; family Gobiesocidae; genus Gouania; species Gouania willdenowi. The sequence goes on along the minus strand of NC_041047.1, from coordinate 23,727,428 downwards.
TAACAAAGACAAACTAAACGACTACTTAAACACAGATGGTTTTCCTTGCCGCCATGATGAATTCATGTTGGGTGTGGTATACATATGTATGTGTATATACGTATATATGCATATGTGTGTATCCATAAAATGAAGAGTCCATCCTTAAGACTGCTCTACTGTAAAGTGCCTTGAGATACCATTGGTTATGATTTGGCGCTATACAAATAAAGATTGATTGATTGATTGATAAGGAGTACAAACACGACTAGGGATGTCCAGATCCGATATTGATATCGGTCCGATATCAGCCAGAAAACGAATATTGGATTTTATCAGACTGCATCTAAAATCTCCGCTATAAGCACTTCCATATGTTTTTGTCTCCGCCCTCAGTTGTTCCCACTGTATACTGACAGTAAAAAATAACTGAAGTGAACATGAAATGCTGACTATTGTTCTCTGAGTAATATCACTTGATCAAGCCTTTTCTAACATTCCACACTACAAAATAAGTCATAAAAGTGTGTATGATTCGTGATTTCATCACTCAAGTGGATCCTATATCTGCACCACTTAAAATGACTTAGGGCTCTATTCACCTTTATTATTATTATTATTATTATTATTATTATTAATATTATTAATATTATTGATATTGTTATTATTATTATTATTATTATTGTTATTATTATTATTATTATTATTAATGATATTATTATTATTATTATTATTAATGATATTATTATTATTGTTATTATTAATGTTATTGTTATTATTATTATTGTTATTATTAAGTAAGTAAGTAAGTAAGTAATATTTATTCATATAGCACCTTTTACAGACAGGAGTCACAAAGTGCTTCACAATACATACAGTGCATACAATACAATACAAATTACAGTTACAGTCACAAAAATATGATGGTCATAAAACAACCCTTTATCACTGGAATTTTAAAATGCTTTCTGAAACAAATAGGTTTTCAGTTGGCTCTTAAAAGCATCAACGGAATCAAGCAAACGCAAGGAAAACAGAAGATCGTTCCAGAGCATTGGCGCGACCGCCAGGAAGGAGCGATCTCCTCTGGTCTTGTAACGGGTACGGGGGACCATGAGCAGGTTCTGATCCTGGGACCTCAGCCTCCGGGAGGGGGTATAAGGACACAACAAGTCTCTAATGTAGGAGGGAGCCTGACCATGCAAGGCTCTGAAGGTCAGCACCAGAATTTTAAAATTGAAACGAAAAGTGACTGGGAGCCAATGAAGGGCTTTTAGAATGGGAGTAATATGGGCCCTTCTGTTTGTGCGAGTCAGTAACCTCGCCGCAGAGTTTTGTACCTGCTGAAGACAAGACAGCGCCTTTTTGTTTAGACAAGAAAATAAGCTGTTACAATAGTCTAAACGCGAAGACACAAAGGCGTGGATAATCATCTCAAGATCATCTCTGGACACAAGTGAACGTAGTTTAGAGATTTTCCTCAGTTGGTAAAAACAGTTCCTTGACAACAGTTTAGAGTGGTGCTCTAATGACATTGCTTTGTCAAAGATAATGCCAAGATTTCTAAGGCTTGTTTTAGCAGACAAACTCAGGTCGCCCAAATACTGGTGAATCCCTGGCATAGCGTCATCAGGGGCAAACACCAGCACCTCCGTTTTGTCTGGGTTTAGTTGTAGGGAATTTGCACCGAGCCATTGTTTAACTTGCGCAAGACATTTCAGCAGAGAGCTTAATTTCTGGATCTCAGAGGGCTTAAAAGAGCAGTAAAGCTGAATATCATCCGCAAACAAATGGTAGGAAACATCATCAAAGGTCTGGATCATTTTCCCTAATGGAAGGATATAGAGTAAAAACTAAATCGGGCCCAAAACAGAGCCCTGGGGAACCCCACACAGCAAATCAGCAGGGTCAGACAGGAACTCATTTGCATAGACACTAAAACTCCTCCCCGACAAATACGAGGAGAACCACTCCAAGACTGGTCCAGACATTCCAACCAGGTCACGCAGTCTTGTCAACATGGTTTGATGATTCACAGTGTCAAATGCTGACGAGAGATCTAACAACACAAGAACAGCACATTTTCCAGAGTCCGCGGACATCATAATATCACTGGACACTTTAAGCAGGGCGGTTTCCGTGGAGTGATTCTTGTTATTGTTATTATTATTATTATTGTTATTATTGTTATTGTTGTTATTATTATTATTATTATTATTATTATTATTAATATTAATATTAATATTAATATTATATGTATTAAATGCACAGACTTGGCCAAAGTAAGTTTACATTAATTTCTAATGGTGAACTGATTTTCTTTAGTTCATTAGTGGTATGACATCATTATATTTGCATCATTAATATTACAGTGTGAAATGTGTTTAATCGCTGTTGTAGGTCAAATATTATATATAAAGTACCATCCCAAGAACACCATTCCTACTGTGAAGCATGGGGGTGGAAACATCATGCTTTGGGGGTGCTTTTCTGCAAAGACGACAGGACGACTGCACTGTATTAAGAAGAGGAGGAATTCGGCCATGTATTGCTCCTTCCCTCAGTCAGAGCATTGAAGATGGGGCGTGGCTGGGACTTCCAACATGACATTGACTGTATGTAAGCATACGCGGTTCCTCGGACCAGCGGTGCTAGGAACCCTATTGTAATCGTTCCGATTATTATTATAGTTACCTTTCATAGTTCCGTTGGAAAAAGTGGTGCTGCAGGCTAAACCATGCAAGGTAGGGCGGTGCCCTTTAGTGGTTGTGTCCAAAACCTCCAGGGGACCTTGGACGCAAAAATTCACATACTGTATATCTATAACAAAGGTCAACGCGTTTTGACTAATAACTCCCACACAGTTTGTTGCAAATTTAAACCCTTTATATCCACAGATTCCTTGAATAGCACTGAATTACCTGGGCTAGGCCACGCCCATTTCCGCCTCAACTTTTCTCGGAGCAAAATCGCAAAAGCTAGAAAACATACTTTTTCGAACTCCTCCTTAGGGTTTTATCCAATCAGCGTGAAACTTGGCACGTAGTGACTTCAGTTGGACATGATCTACAGTTAACAAAATGAGTTTGTTCGGGTAAATTATACGCAAATTATTAATGAGTAAAGTTTTCTAGCTAGCGATAAAAATGTGAACTGGTGCATATCTCGGTCAAAATAAATGCTAACACCACCAAATCTGAGATCCTTAGTTGGCATGTGACTGTGAGGAAATGCGCCAAATTTGAATGATGTAGGCCACTAGGGGGCGCTACAAATAACGAATATTTATATCTCTTAAAGTGAAGTTGTCAACATCCTCAGTCAGGAGTGTATGGAAAGCTCAGCGACTATTTATTAATCCAAGTATCCTTGATATTAAAATGTCAGAAACTCAAACTACTTCACGAGTGAGCTGCAACAACTCTGACTCTTTAACTAGTCAATCATTGATTAAGGTCTCTAGTTAACTAGTGTATATACAGTTGTATGTTTAGTTAGTAAAAGCTGAAATTATATAGTTGACTAGTAAACCCACTTACAACAGCACTAGTGAACTAATGATGGTAAAAGTGTATACGAACGTACAAGCGTAGGGAAAAGCAGGCACTAGTTTACTAGTTACAGAAACAAATATATGATATTGTGGGAGGAGCACTCGCCGAGGCTTTTATTGGCTCCCCAGTCCCAAATGAAACATGACCACCAATGAAAACTCAGTGTTTTGTTCTTATCCCGCCTACTTCATTTACTCTATAGTTCACTATTGAACATGTGAACTTAGGAAAAGCAGCACGTTGACTTAAAGTGCATCTAAGTGTGTACATGTTATTAGTTCTATTTGTGACTCAGATTTGTTTTTGGTTTTTGTTATTCTATCAGCTCATTCACACAGGATTATCAATAAATATGTATGTATTTAAATCAAGCAGTATATATATATATATATATAGATTAAAGATTAAAGATTAAATCGGGCTTTCGCCTTTAATTGGCCATGTAATGCTAGTACATTATTGGAATTTGTCTTCTGCACTTAACCCATCCCTGAGGATGCAGTCGGCAGCCATTTTGCGGCGCCTGGGGAGCAGTTCGGGGTTAAGGGACTTGCTCAACATCCCACAGTGACGGCCCCGGTGAGGCTTGAACCGGCAACCCTCCGATTACAAGCCCAGCGTCCTTAACCACTAGGCCAAAACTGGAAAACTTACTTTTTGAGAATAAAGTTGTACTATTTATAAACTAAAGTCGTAATATCTTGAGAATAAAGTTGTACTATTTATAGATTAAAGTCGTAATATTTTGACAATAGATTCATAATTTTATGAACCAAAAGGCTCAGTATTTCACCATGTGTGAAACCTAAAAACTAAATGCTCCACATTCTCCATAAAGCACAAATGACCACAACACAGACAAGATCTAGAAATTTTACCACTTTTATCTCAAAATATCACAACTTCAATCTTGAAATAATACGACTACAGTAATCTCATAAAATTCCAACTTTATTCTCGAAATATTATGACTATTAGTGCCCAGATCTTTTTATATATATATATTTTAATGTGGCCTTAATACGTTGTTGTAGTATATAATATTAAAAGTGCAAAGTCTTGTACAATGCCAGATCTCATCTGTAACAGCTGATCAGCTGTCATATTCCATCATTTATGTTTATTTACAGTGAGAGTGACTTCAGACAGATGAATAGAGGACAGAGAAGAGGCAGGGATATATCTGTATCTGTGCTCAACTGAATCAATTAATTTCTGCAAGAAATCAGACTTCTGTGTGATATATTTATCAAATCAAAATAACTCTCAATTGAATCTTTTTTTTTAAATCACCACGTCAATTCCATTCTTTGTTAAATAAATCTAATTAAATCCCAGCCAAGTTAAGTCAAAATATGCAAAATATAACACCTTAAATACTTTATTTGTTATGAACATTCCTTAAGTGTTTTTATGATTCATATGTCATAAATGATCATTTTTATGAGCGATTAAATCAAGATTTTCTTCATGTTTATCTGCCATAGCTTGTTCAGAAGAGTGTTTGGTAACACTCTACTTGAAGTTTTATACATAAGTTTGACATTACGCTGTCATTATTATGACATGACACATGTCATTAGCAGTAACAAGGTGTCGTTCATCACCCTAAACTAAACGCTAACCCCACTAGATCCATCCACCTGACTCAAAAAATGGCAACATAGCTGCAAAGGTGTCATAATTCAGCTAATGACATGACACCTTATTCATGCTAAGGATAGATTATGACAGCCTTATATATAATACATAAGTAAAGTGTCACCGAGTGTTGTTGTGTCTAATCACACATCTTGGATTAATTTGAAGGTTAGTGGTGAATTGTTGACCTTCAGGTCATCAGTGGTAAAAGCTCAGATGTAAATATAACCTGGATTTTCTGTTCAGATGTTGTATACCTGCCAAAGCTCCAGACACTGATCCTTTCCTACACCTGAATCATGACCACTCACCACACCCGCCATGTGTGTGCCGTGGCTGTCACACTGACTGGCCTGCAGAAGGAGAGACACATTCATCTCTGGGAATCAGATCAGTGTGCGTGTGTGTGTGGCTCTAACCTGTCTGTGTACCCTTACTCCGTCCTCCTCAGGGACATCGTTGAAGTCTGTGATAAGGACTCGTCCTTCAATCTCTCTGTGAGAGATCTGAACTCCTCCATCCATCAGGTACACCTCCGCCCCTCCCCCATCATCTGCACAGGACAACAAAGGAATTAAACTCAGAAAGGAGCAAGAAAAACATCTCCACGAGGAGATTTATATAATGACTAAATGTAAGAACATATATAGGAAAAAATATTGAGATAGATAGATCAATAGAAAAAACTAAAAATATAAAAATATAGACAAATAAATATTGAATCAACAAAATGATATAAATGCAGGCTACACACAAACATAACCCCCCCTGTGCAAAGCAATAGTGGGACAGAATGAAAGACGTGTTGAATATGGAAAAAGTAACTGCAAAGTTACAGAACAAAATGAAAGAATTTCAGGACCAGGGGCTACCCTCAATGCTAGAGACAATGGAAATCTAACCACCCCACAAATTTTGTGCATTTTTGCTCTAATTCTGTTGCTAATAATTTTTGTTGCATATTGCGTTTTGGAAGTGATTTTGTCTATATTTATTGTCATTTTGTATATATTTCGATTGTTTTGTTCTTATTTTATTTCTGTTTTATTCCCCATTTTGTGTGTGTTTGTAGTGATCTTGTGCATTTTATGAGTCATTTTGCGCATTTTTGTTGTAAAATAAAAACACAAGTTCAAATAAAAAAAATAAAAAAAATGCAGGCTACAAATATGAAATATGTTGGTATTTGTATACTTTTTAAATGAGTGAGTTAAGAAGTAAAAATATAGATTAAAATAATATCAAATTGACATCATACATATATACAATTGAGCTTATTACAAATTAATATACTAAAAAAAACATGACACCTGTCATTAGCATCAATAAGATGTCATGAAGGCTGTTATTAAGTGTTGTTTGCTAAATTATGACACCTTTGGAGCTATGTTGGCATTTTTGGGTTAGGTGGAGGATAAGGGTAACTAAGAGTTAGGGTTAGGATTAGGGTAACTTAATGACAGCCTTCATGACATTTTATTCATGCTCACTCATTCTAGTCAACTTCATCAGAAACATTTGTGTTATTAACATGTTGAGAATTAGTAAATGCTGAATCAATATCTTTGATAAATAACGCTCTAACCCAGGCATAGGCAACTGGTGGTCTGGGGGCCACATGTGGCCCTTGGTTTAATCTTCTGCAGCTCCCAAAGTAAATGCAGAAAATGACTTAAAAAGAAAACCTAAAACCACACAAAATGGAAATACACAAAATTACTCCAGCAACATAAAAAATTACAAAAACTTGCACAAATGGACAACAAAAATACACAATATTACAAAAATATTGCACTAAAAGACAACACAAATATACAACATTACAAACAAATTGCACAAAAGGACAACACAAATATAATTAATTTACTCCAAATATATATATATATATATATATATATATATATATATATATATATATATATATATATATATATATATATATATATAACGACTACAAATATTTACAAAAACAACAGAAAAACATAAAACAAAAATGACTCAAAAATTACAACAAAAGTACACAAAATGACTTGTAACATACAAAAAAAAAAACCAAAAATACAGAGAATGACAAAAAAATATATACAAAGCAACGGCAAAAATACGCAAAATAACTCCAAAAACATGCAAAACAGCCAAAAAATGCTCAAAATAACTGCCATAACACACAAATCAACAACAAAAACAGACTAAACTCTTTATTGTTCCCTGTAATAATTTTCCATGTGGTCATTATTCTAAATACTGAGACATTATGCAGCACTTAGTGTTCGTCTGTTCCTCATTTATACATGTAACGTGTATGTTTGTATGTTTTAGGCTCACTGAGGGGTCTGTCGCTCCCATCTGAGGAGTTCCCAGGGTGTAGTAATCTGTGCAGGTTCCAGGGGACACTCTGAGCAAAGATGGATGAATCCTCCTCTATGTAGTGGACGTGAGGGAGCTTCATCACCTGTGAGACACATTCACACTTAAAGCTCAGTCTGATGCTTTAATGGTTAAAATATGAATCACATAGCAGCATTGACAGTGGAGAGTCTGGAGATCTGATGGTTTTTAGGGCGACATCAGGATCTTTTTAATTTTGCTTCATTTTTCTGGAGCCATTTGTAACTGACAGCAGGAACAACCGCAAACAAAACTAACACTCAACCCATGTGATGTTATTTTAATTAAATAGCTTCTCCTCTTACATTATATGGAAATATTTAGTTGTTTTTTTAAACAGAATAATGGCCCTGCTGAACATTGAGCATGAAAAATGTTTTATTAATTTTCTAAAAATGATATGATCACATTTTATGTTTTGTTATTTGTACGAGTTTGGAAGAAGAAAAATTTGTAGTTAAATTTTTTACCTTTTTTTTTTTTAATAAAGGTTACATTTTTCCAATTTTATTAACATTTGGGATGGGGGGAGGGGCAATTTAAATTTTTGAATACATCCAAAGCAAACAAAAAACAAAAACCCTAATGCTGCATTTTTAATGTTTGCATAATTGGTTCTTGCTTTATCTAGTGGTTCTCAAACTTTTTTGGCTCTCTTATTTCTGAATCCAAGTACTCCCTTTGTCCGACCGCAACATTTTGATCAGAATACTATGAAAAAACAACAATGGAGCATAATGATGGGATAAAAAGAGTGTTGACACACGTTTTAAAGAATCCAACTTTGTAAATAAATATCCTCTCCTGCCTGGACCAGGACTGACCCTTGTATTTTTTAGTGCATATCATTTTTATCTAAAAAATAAACATTGTAAAACCCCCATATTTTTAATAGTTTAATTAAATTTCCACGCTCTCTCAAGTCCCCCCTGTAATGCCATTGCGTACCCATAGGAGTACACGTACCCCCATTTGAGAAACACTGATCTACATCATGGAAACACAAGGACCCATTGCCACAGTCAGCTTAATACTAACATAACTATTATTTTAATTTCTAATTCATTATAATTGAACTTTAAAATACATACTTATTTGTCATTGTAAATATTGTTAAATGATGCTGTAATCTAAATCTAACTATACACATGATTATTTAGGTCTTTCATTGAAATAAACATTTAGACTTTTTTCTATTCATCAGAGTGATTGTCTTTTCAATGAATATAAATATTTGTTGCTGTTAATTTGGATTTCCTAAAACAAAAGCCAAACTTTCAGTGTTACCAGGAAAAGGGCGTCACTGGTGATCCAGAGTATGTCTGTAGGATGTCCAGGGGGAAGCCCCTCATGTCAGCTCTGGCTCTCAGTCTCCTGATGGTCCTCTGCGTCCCTGGATGTATGATAACAATGTACTGTCCAGGTATGCGCCACGCCACCTGCAGTACAGCACAGGTACAAGCACACTTGTCCACTTCATTGAAAACGTGCGTGAAACTGCTCTGAAAATGGAGATTTAGTTTTTATTCTAACAGTGTTAGTGTATGGGACGCCGAGTGTAAAGTTGCACATGCTCAAATAAACAACAACTTGCACGTCCCACGTTCACAGGGGTGAGGCATTCAATGACGCTGGGATAAACTTGATTCAATACAATGTGCGGATGTTGGTGGCAAGTGGAATTATACATTTTTTACTCCGTTACACAAAGAGACAAAGTGATTCCGCTCCACATTTAGATTTAATAGATTTAGATATAAATTTAAATGCAACATTTAGCAATACAATTTCGATTTAATATTCAACATTTAGATTTAACATTTAGATTTAGAATTCATATTTAACATTTAGATTTAGATTTAATATTTACATTTATTTGATTTTGATTTTAAATTTAACATGTGGATTTTGATTTCATAGTCAACATTTAGATTTAATATTTATATTTAAATGTAATATTTATATTTAAATGTAACATTTAGATTTAAGCTTTTAGATTTAGATTTAATATTTACATGTATTAGATTTAGATTTTATATTTAACATTTGGATTTTGATTTCATATTGAACATTTAGATTTAGATTTAACGTTTAGATTTAGATTTCTACTTAACATTTAGATTTAACATTGACATTTTTAAGACAAACGTAAATACCACACATTTCTCAAACATTGCAGAAATTCTGTTCAAAAGCAAAATATTTAAAAAAAATCACATATGCTTTTTCAATGTGGTTTAAATGTTGCGAAAAGTTGCTGTTCATTTTAGCATGCGCAACATTGCAATTGGCGCACCATGTTGATATGTTTATATTTGTTTGATTAGCCGAATGATTGGAGCAATCAATGCTGGTGAGATGGTGCAGACTTTGGGTGGATGGAGAGGATGGATGCGCCTCGGCTCCATTGCGCACTGCTCGATTCGTGCCATTACCTTGTTGCGCCTGGTGACCACTGCATCTGACTCCGATGGGGTTTAAACTCAGACCCGTCCTCGGGTCCCCGATCCTGCCTCATCTCGTCATCCTCGGAGTAGTACTGAGCGCACGCGACCAACGATGCGCACACGCAGAGCGCACAGCCAAACCAAGCTGAGGTCTTCACCTCCTCACTGCCCAGTATGTGTAACTGGACACTTTGAATCCTCAGTGTGACTTATCCAGATGTTTGGATGTCTCCGACCACCTCTCTGACTTTGGAGGGAATATCCAACAATTGATTCATATGAACTGAGGCGGGGACTGGTGACGTCTCTGCGGCTCACGCCACAATTTTGGCATCGAATGATTGTCGTCCTTTAATAAAAAAAAAAAAAAAAAAAAAAGCCTAATTCTTTCTGAGAGGGAGTCATGTTTCATCCTGCAAAGCACTCTGTAATTATTACATGATGGGGAAAAAAAAAACCTCTTCTCTCACTTCAACAGAAGCTGCTCACAGTGTGAACGAGATGAGACATCTGCAAGTAGCCTATATAATCCATATTTTGATCATATACTGACTAATGAAAGCTACACTTTTTCTGTTGTTTTAACTTTCTTTAGACTTTAGAGTAGATCATCAAATAACACACACACACATTTCCACTGCTCAGCACTTTATTACACAATCCCATTGTAGCCAAATTTAGAAATCCACTCCTATCCCAAGCAGATGCAGAACTCAAGACATAATATTCATTTATAACCATACACTGACCTAGACTGAGCAGTGCTGGGACCCACTTTTCTTTTTTTTTTTTTTTTTTAGAATTCAATTAATTTAGTTTGTCAAAAAAATTATGTTGAAAAATAACCTTTTTAAAAATATAAACCTATATATTTTCCTGTGCCACATGCATTTCACAGCATGCCTGTCAAAAAAAAAAGTATCTTTCAAAATAAAAGACAAGTCCAACATGAGATACATTAAGTATTTATTTATTTTTGACCCACCCAGTACCTGTAGAAATGCCGACCCACCAGCTGAGAATCGCTCTAGCTCATGTCACAGGTCAGCCTTGACCACCATGACACTGTGGTCACTTTGTGGCTTCTTCAGTTGTTATGCAAGTGTAAGTCATTGCGATTTCAACAATATCAGAAATCAATTCAATCATTCTGTACCTGATTTAAACTTTAGTCCTGGGTCAACAGAGCTGTACACATTAGATTGTGTAAAGAGGCGTATTTCCTACCCATAGTCATTTATATATCCAGATTTAAAGTCGCATGGTTATTTTTCCGATTGCAATATATTTCTCTTTTTTCTTTCCAACAATATTGTATCATTATCAAGAGCTTATCATCGTCTATCGTATCGTGAACTCAGTGTATCGCCCCACCTCTACACAGCAAAAATGCCGGTGTTAAATTAACATTGAGAGTGTTAATTCTAACACTTAAAAAGTGTCTATATGCGTCCACTTTTTTCAGTGTTAATTTTACACTTTCAAAAGTGTTAAATGTGGTTACACTGTCCGGTGTTAGAAATTTAACACTGGCAAACACTCTGTAGTGTTGATGAAACTTACACTGGTGTAATTTGACATAATTTTAGCACCAGTCAGAGTTGCAAGAGTCAACACTAATGTCATTGTTACAATAATTAACACTACCATTTAACGTTCAAATACAGAATATTGTACACTTGCTGGTGTAATTCTTTGAACCAAATTTACCACTCCAACCATGTAGCCATGTAACCTGCAAAAATAAAACTACATACAATGTAATAAAGTTCAAAAACTTTTTATTTTTTTGTACTTTTTTGGAACTCTGCAAGTACCCCCTCCAACAAAGATGTTTAACAATTGATTATAACACTGTACGGCACAATGTACATTAGCTCAGTCATTGGCAAACTGGCGGTCATACGGTCTGTAGTAAAAAAGATCGTCAATACAAACCAATGTGAAGCAATAACGGTTTTCCTCGATTGCAAACGCATTTAGATGGTCATCAAAATACAACTTTGAGACTTTACAAGTGAGAAGATATGCACTGTCATTTGAAATAATTATTCTGACAATCCTGTTGAATAACGGCATCTCATTGTGGACCCTAGTGCATACGTACATCCCAACCTGATACTCAGTACCATAGTTTTTGACCCAAGAGGTTGTGGAAACAAGACCAGTCTCATAAAATGTTTGAGCTAGAGCTTCACTGCCCTCCAAATCACAAACCGAGATTTCATTTATAGAGCCGAATTCAAATCGTTTGAAATAAAAGTTCTCAAAATGAAAAGCTAACTGGTTCTGATGTTTCTTTGCTAGTGTTTTGGTGATATTTTTAAAGTTCTTTAAAGATTTTTTTAAAAAGTTGTGTTTTCCTTCAAACCTCATACACCACATGTGAATGAGTGGCCCAATTTTTCTGATGCAACGAGGATAATGGATCATTAGGTGGTGCTTTGGAATCAGATTTCGCTCTGGAAAGAGATTTTTAAAGAGTCTGTGATGATCCATAATCAGATTCTTCAAATAGCACGTCATACCATGGGTTACACTCGGTGCAAATACAATATTCACAATTTGTATGAGGAGTAGCAGCAAGTTCCAGCAGTCATCGCTTCGACTAATCAAATCTCCAAACATTAATGGGGTATTTCGTAAAAGGCACCAAGACTGAATGGCATTGAGCCCAAGATCTTTGCCATTAGCATCCAATTTTAACACACTTGGTTTGTTTTTTCTCTGAGTGTATCCATAGTTAAAGCTCATAACTCTCTCCAACAATGAATTTGAGGATATGAAGTTCTTAATCAGGTACTGAAACAAAAGCTTCAACTCATACTGCACCACCCCTTCCAATAGATCGTGCATTATATCAACTGCAAAATTGTTTGAAGTATTGTACAGCTGAAGGGAATTGAGTAGGCAGGTTCTTTTGACACCATATGTATGAACTAGTGCAGGATTATGTTGAATGGCACTGCAGTGTTGTGAATGGAGGTCTTCTGAACGTAAAGTTAAACCGGGATGATCTTCACTAAAAACGGTCTGCAACTCTGTTTTATCAGTTAAACAAAAGCGACAAGAATAATTGGCACTAAAAGACTCAACAAAGCCAAACAGGCCATGTAAAGCCAAGTTATCACCCGTCACCCGAAAAATTGAACCTTTAACTGGGGAAGCAGAAAACGGAAGCAGCACCCCTTCAGTCTCCAAAACCTTTAGATCATCAACAAGGGGCTTCAGAATCGGATCAAAGCCATATTTTTTTAAGTCCTCTGAGTGAAAAAGAGCAACAAGATGAATGTTCATCAACACTGAATTTAATTTAGGTGGCAAATTTCTCAATATAAAATAAATGCAGCCAAGTTTGTGCACACCTTTTTTTGAGCCCAGGGGATTAGCAGTTTCGAAATCGTCATAGTAGAGCTGGATCTGAAGTGCATATTCTTGCCGTGAAAAAAAAGTATGATTTCTGAAATAAGAACCGTCATTAGCATCTCTGTAAAGTCCCTCCTGATGGATTTTTGCTTTCATAAAACTGCTGCACAGTTCACTGTTCTGAAACATGGATGAAAGTGAGCCCATAATGGGTACATACATGAATTTATCATTGACAGGAACTTGCCTGTATGCACCTGTTGTCTTGTCTCTACGAAGGTCAAAGCGGACACCAAGAATATGCTCTACAGGTTCAACTATTTTCCATTTTTTCTCAAAATATCGCATTCTTTTAGATTCTGTGTTAAGACATGAAAATGGATTCTGCAGTTGGCCAAAACATTCCTGAACCTTTCCCAATGTTTCACTCGATGCACCAGATGATAAACATTCAACAACAGTTGGAGACCAGCCACCTCAGAGTCCCAAACTAGGAATAATTGACAAAAAAAAGCATTACTTATACATATTGAAATGATATTCATATTAAAATATATCCAATTTATTCTTACCACCACCATCAATCTTCTGTGCAGACAAGAGTAGGTCAGTGAGGTGAGCACTTTGAGCTAGATTTTTGCAATCTGAAATTATTCTTGGTTTGAAGAATGTTGGCCACCTGGCAAGGAATTTCCCGGAGAGTTCCTCCCCAAACAGCAGTGTAAAGTCTTGATCAATCTGAAATTATTAAAATAGTATTGTATCATATTGCATCATTAATGCATGCAAAAATGCAGTCTTTGCTTTACCAAGCCAGGGGTGTCCAAGAATCTTGGGAACACGTCCAGGACATTGGAGGCTGTGGCTGGATCTTGAACCACCTTTTGTCTATGCTGAAATGTTGCCATCATTTTTTGTTGGACGATCTTCTTGTCAGCAGAATGCCTCATCATAGACATGGCTTCTTTACATTCATCACCAGACAGCTGCCTCACAGTTGTACTTATTGGACGAGGAGTTTTTGGGCCCTCTTGAAAAGAAGACTTGGATGTCTTTGTGTCATCAGGGGAGTTGCGCTGGACAGTTTTCAGCCTATACGCCAGGTAGCCGAGACCACTCTGTTGGTCATAGAAGTGTTCCTATAAAAAAAAAAAAAGAACCACAAAGAAAAATACTCTGGTGAGTCCAGATTTTGTGACAAATTACACTACTAAATGATTAAACAGGATTATGAGTGCTTAAAAAATAAATTGTTGTGAAGGTTAAATCATCAATTGGACCGAGTATAGCTTTTTCTTAGCTCTTGTGGTCAGACCACAAAAGCTAAGAAGATGTTTCTGTGAATAAAAGTGAAACGTCCTCAACTCAACCAAATCAGTCCAGTTGACAATTTAAACTTCACGACGGTCTGGACTAATAAGAGCCTTCACGAACATAACAAAACAAAAACAGAATGCTACAAACAGATAGCTGGTTTTCAGTTTACATCAATAGCCTACAATCCAAAACTGAAATGCTAACTTTACTTCTCAATAAAACATTACAGACCTGTAGAATGCTGTAACTTACGTGTCGTCTGAAACTCCTTAGTACATATAAAAATTAAATGCAAAAAAGCATTTGAGAGAATAACATTAAAAAAAAACATAATAAAATGAATTTAATTCATACATACATATCCATTCTTTGAATCTGGGTCCTTTAAGTTTGGAAACAACATTATTATACCAAGAGCATACAATATGCGGACTTTCGTTGGGGGGGATCCTCCTGAGAAGACATTATAAATCTCAATTAAAACCAAATTTAACAAAAACAATGTATACTCGTAAAAATGTACTGAGCTTGACTCAAAACTACAAAGAAACATGGTTTTGGTCAAAATAGTGAAAACTATTTCAAATTGAATTAGTGTAAATGGCCACCTTAAATGAACAAGCAAACACGTTTTTTTAAGTGCATGTTTGCTTACCCGTGAGTCTCAACCATGTCTGCCGCAAGTATGTTCACCATTTTTCTTCTTGTGCCATCAGAAAGGCATTTTTTTTGGTCATATTCTTTGAATATTTTCTCGCCACCTGGTTTTGATTGTAGGGCTGCCTGGACAATCTGAAACAATCCAAAACATCCATTTAACACATATATTACAAAAAAAAAAAAACATATATAACCTGTGGTTAATGTCTGCATTCGCTTCTACTGGCTTGACCAAGGGGATATCCCTTTGGCTCACTCGGTAGAGTGTTGGACTGCCATTACAGCGACCAGGGTTGGATTCCCAAATGGGGCAAGTTTGGAACTTGTTACACACACACATATATATAAGAAAAAAAACACTTACATCTCTGGCTACAGTGCTGTCAGGTGGTCCTTCAAGCGTTTGTCTTTTCCGAGCTCTCGTTGATTTCAGTATTATTGTCGAATCTGAACTTGAACCAGATGATGCAATAGAGGCACGTGATGGAGACCACTCAGAGAATGAACTGTCTGAGAATGAAGCTTCTGAGACTGGAGGATCTGGAGACAAATCCTCAGTTTTGTCATCTAAGAAAACAAAACAGATGTGCAGCCAGATTAAGCAATTAAGGTGATACAGTAGAAAATTACTTGCATCTCTCACCGTTGGAATCTTTAGTGAAGGCTTTTAAAGACACCTGTACAGACTTCAGAAGTTCATCAAATATGTCTGGATCCACTTCTACTTCTGTAGAGTCCTTTAAGATCAAGGTTGTGGACTCTGGCAGATTGAATTTTTGGCGTACTAGCAAAAGAAGAAAAACTGCATTAAACAAAAAACGCAAACATTTTCCTAAACAATCAGACATAAGGTAGATCATTGTAGATTTGTGTTTTGTGCTTACCATGTGAAATTAGCGACATATAAAATGGTCAATTTGAGAATGCTAAAATGAATAGATTTGAAAACAAATACAGTCACATTACCTTCTTGTATAAAGCCTGAATAGCTGTAGACATCGTCTGTCGTTGGCACCTTGACCCACTTGCTCACTGTCTGGTATTCTACTGGAACCAGCATATCAAAGCCTACAAAAACAAAACTAAATTATCATAAACCCAAGGTGTGTTTATATTAAAGGGATAGTTCGCCTATTTAAGACATGACGTTGTATGCAATCCTCACCGGCACTATAGTGCATACACATTGTCTCACTCAGTGGTCACGTCCCTGGTCCGAGTTCTGGCCATTTGAAGTTGGTCAAGAAAGTAGTCCCGGTTAGTTTCCGGGGCCACAAAACTGCGTTTTTAATAGAAAAAAATATATGCGTTTGAAAGCTTGATTCATTTACATCACAAAACCGCCCATAAAAAAAATCCATACCTCCGGTTTCAATCGGCACTATTTTCTCTTCCTTCTCCATCAATCCGCGCTGCCGTCAACGTCAGCGCGCATGTTCCGATAATAGGGTTTACACACTCTAATAGCAACGACGGAAGACCGAAACAAGAGAAAGTAAAACGTACGTACATTAACAATGGTACGAACTTGTAAATTCCCAGGTTGTGACCACAAAAATGTGCCGGGATCACCGTTCAGCTTCCATCGTTTTCCAGTTTCTGATATAACTATGAGACAGCTTTGGCTGGTTGCCATCGGCGGAGTCAGACATGTTGTCCGCGAGTCGCGCTATCAACAGCTGATGGGATTAGGCGCACCGATGACGTTGACGGCAGCGCGGATTGATGGAAACGGAAGAGAAAATAGTGTCTATTAAAACTGGAGGTATTAATTTTATTTATGGGCGGTTTTGTGATGTAAATGAATCAAGCTTTCAAACGCATATATTTTTTTCTATTAAAAAAGCACAGTTTTGTGGCCCCGGAAACTAACCGGGACTACTTTCTTGACCAACTTCAAATGGCCAGAACTCGGACCAGGGAGGTGACCACTGAGTGAGACAATGTGTATGCACTATAGTGCTGGTGAGGATTGCATCCCTTTAACTATCGAACTATCCCTTTAAGTAATCAAAAAGTTATTTGTAAAAATACAGTATCAATGACAAAATAGTCAACAGCAACAAAAAAATATAATAGAGCATGACAGAGACAAACCTACTAATATATTTATCAAACCATTTCCCAAGAATATACAAAAAGCATTTTTATATTTTATAATTTGTCTTTCCTGATACATCAATGCAAACACATAAACTCTTAAACTCTGACAGTCATTCAGTACTCAAGCTAAATTTGTCCACTCCAGTCATATCAGATCATGTCTCTTGGTTGCGAAATCACAGGCTAAAGAACGATGGTCACTATGCTCGACTTTATATTCAAGTTTATTATTTCTTTCACATGAAGACACGCGCACATAGCTGTAACAGATTTGCAAAGTTGGGTTCCAAAACACACATGGGTGCTAGGGCCAGGACAACGCACCAACGTAATGGATGATAAAACAACAAAGCAAAATGCATCGCGGAGGGAATGTGTACAAAAGTAAAATTAAAACAAATTGTACAACTTATGCATTTACATACCATTTGTAAAACTTACCGTTCTCCTATGACAGTAATATGCCTTCCTTGCTCTGTTGTAGCAAGCCACCCTTGAGTGTTGACACCACGGCTGTAACTGAAAAAATAAAATAAAAGGTTTTTAAAAGTGATAGCAAATGTAATTGATGTTAGCAGACAGACTATTGAATTAAATGTTGTTCTTGTTAGGGACTAGAGATGGGTATCATTAAAAATGTATCAATACTACTGCTCTTATTGATACCCTTATCTTAACTTTTTTTTTTTTTTTTTAAATCAATGGAAATTAAAAACATAATAATAAAATTAACATCAATCTGTTTATTTTTGAAAATGTTAACAATATGGCACACAAAATAAATGAAAAACAGAAAATAAATAGTTCTAAACAAAACAAAGTGTACAATATAAATAAAATAAAAAATACAGTATAAATATCTTTATTAACAAAACACTAAACCAACTATATGAACAATACAAATATTAAAATCAAGCATATCAAACATAACTTGATGAAAAATTGTGCAAAAGGAGAATTAGAGCTGCACCGGCTTGTGAAAACATGGCTAACTATGTTGATTTACCTCTGATTTGCCATATTAACTCGCAACGTTTTAGATGTATGATAATATATGATAACAAGTTACTACTCGAACTAAACGTGGCCGACAGCCGAGGCACTGTAACGACCGATGGCCGGGGAAAAATACGCCGAAATGAAAAAGCGGCCCAGGAAGCAGCGGGTTTTCCTGCCAGCATTCGCCGCCCCGAGAGCAGACAGAGGCGGCGCGACAACGTGGCAGCGTCGCTACCGCGGAGAACTATTGGCTAGGCTAAAGTTGCTAAGCCAGGCAGCACGGCAGTATCAATGCTTGTCTCAGGCTTGAAGATTAACGCGACCATAAAATCACCGTTAAAAGAGCCAATAAGGATGTAGCTTGTTGGTCCGAGTGGACCAACAGACCATGGGGCAGTTTTAATACCGGGTTTCGGTACCCATCCTTATTCGTGACCAGTCACTTCGACAAAAAAATAAATAAACAACAACTCAACTCAAAATAGCCATTATGTTTCTGTGTAAGAATGTTAACTTTAAGACTTTGAGTCGGTATCTGTGTCTAAATTTGCCAAAAAACATTGAATATGAGCAAAGAAGCCTTACCGTAGCGACAAGAAAAATGGCGACGACAGAATAAAGTTTGCGCACCTGCACGAGGCTTGAGTCTCCTCCTCGATGGAAATGAAAGGTGTGGTCGAGTTTTACACTGAATTGTGTAAAAGATCCTACACCGAGATGACCCACTGGCAGATTTGCTGTGTACAATGACCTGCACCATACCAGCTGCAGTGGTCATAATGTATTGGCTCTATAACAAGTCTGGGTCTGGGTGGCAACACCTTCATACAGTCTTCTTACTAATCCGTGCACAGAGGCGTGGGTGCTTTATTTCACACTGATGAGAAGTACAGGTGTTCTTAGACAGTGAAATATACCAAACTAGCAGAAAGCATGAAGGAACATGTTTGATACAAACCGGCTTGTGACCAAATCTGTTAATTATAAAGATATTTACAGAACGTTTGACTATTTACCAAAGCTTGGTAACGACTGACAGAGACAGAGACAGTGTAAAACACAATTAAAAAAAAAGTAAATCACTCCATTTGTTCAGTATTAAACACTTGTTTAACTAAATTTTAGAAACACCATTAAAACTCATCATATGTAAATCAAAATACAATAAGAAACACCAACAATCATATATTTAGTAATAATATGTAAACTCTGCTCACATCAGGTACAAGAATGTGTTCTGAATTTACTTTACTTACTAGATAAGCAGGTATAAATGACTCACTGACATTGGTAAAATAGTATTGTTTCCTTATATGGAGACTTAGAATCAATCAATATCTAATACAAATAAAATGTTTATGTTTTAGTGAAGACAGAGATGTGCACAGTAACAGGTTTTATTGTGGAAAATGTGTGACTTTGTCAGTGGGTGTTCAAACTCCACCAGGTGACATTATGATGCAGGTATTTTTAGACTTTGTGTGGGCGAAACAGAAGGTATAGGCACGTAGTAATGACAATGAACTGCACTGGGAGGTGAGAAAACAGTGTTTAGTGCATTTTCATCATCTGCTTTGTATGTTATTGGTACACATGCTCACAGACACAAACACAGTCTGATGGTAAATGGTGCCATCTTCTGGGACTGCTCTGTAATACATACAGTACCTGGCTTTGTTCAACCACTGTATTGAGGCTCTAATACATTTGTCAAACTCAAATTTGGCCCTTTGGAGAATCCCATTCAGCCCGCAGGAAAAAATAAAAATGACAAAGAAGACATAGATTATTGTGTGAATGAAACTGAAATATATTTTCAGGGGCTCACAGTTTTCCCGGTGCTTATATTGCATGATTGATGCAGTCATTTTGAATGTTAAACTTACAAAACCCTTTAATTGTACTCACGTTATGACTAGGAGTGTGACAATATCTCGATACGACGATATATCGCAATATTTTTTTCGCACAATCAATTATCGATATGCTCTTTTTTTTTTCCAAAACCTTTTCTGCTTTTTCACTAAAATGTGCAGGTAGGTCTTCACAGAAATTTTGTCACTGTTTGTTGAAGGAACTGATATATTGTTTAATGGAATATTGCACTATAATGGTGTCACTGGTGAGATAGACCCTATTTTTTGTTTACAGAAAGCACTAGTATTGGAGATACTTATTTGTTTACATTGGTAAGTTGACACTTATTTACAGAAATGTTGCACTAAAATAGTGTCATTGTTCATGGGAGACTTTTTCAATTTATTCACTTTATTGTTAAATTATTGTATTTTTTCACTGTTTTTTCTTGTTATGTCATAGATTATTGTAGATTGATTTCTGACCAAATATATTGATAATCGCAGTATCGTCGTATCGTGAGATATTAGTTATCGTGAGCTTTGTATCGTATCATATTGTGAGGTACCCAGAGGTTCCCACCCCTAGTTATGACATAATATTTTCCTTTATTAAATAGAAATTGCTCACTAAATCTAGGATATTTAAAGTAAAGATCCTGTTGGGACTGATATCTATCACTTTGCTTGGATATTGTCAGTTTCTTACATATTTAGTTTTTTATGCATACTTAGAAGTGCAAACTATAGGGCACGATGATGTTGAAGTTTCTTGTTTTCACGCATAAAATCTGTGGCCCACTTAAGATCAAACTATTATTAAAACAATAATAATAATGCATGGTAAAGAAGCTTTGTGGCGCAATGTTGATTTTATACCCAGAACTGTCCGTAAATATCAAGTGATTTTCTTCCTTCAGACCAGATGCAGAGTGGGACAGCTGTGACACTGGCTCTTCAGGGTCTCTGGAATCAACCTGCTGTTAGTGTTGTCTCTAAAACCTGCCCCAGCTTCAGTCAACCTAGAATGAAAGGAAAAGCAACAAGGAGGAGAGAAATAGAAAAAAGAAGGGAATGGAAAGGAATTCTCATCTCAACATTTTGCCTCTCATTTCTTCCTATCTAGGAATTTGCTGATCAAGCATGTCTTCACAAGACTGCTGAATAATCTAATTATAAGGACTCATTAACGCAGAACTTATTGCTACGTGGCCTCATTTTTTTTAACAGATAACTTACAGGCACAAGTTGAGTCTCTTTATCTCTCTAATGTTTCATTCTCCTCTCCAACCTTCAGACCATCCGCCTCCTTTTTTCTCATCGCCCTCTTTTTTTCAAAGCACCCTCCATTAAGCAAGAGATCTACGGGTGATAAAATTCATCACTAGACTTAATGCTCAGTTTCTGTTTTCACATTCACACTGAGGATGATAAAACAGATAGAAAATATTAGGCGTTAGTCAGGGTTGCGGTCAAATAATAATTGTAATCGTGTAATTCATTATTAATTACAATTATGGCATAATTATAATTGTAAAAAAATTGTAATTGAGTTTAGATAATTGACTTTGTAATTGTAATTGCCATGAAAATTCTATAAATATTGCCAATTACTATTTAACGCAAAACTGGGCAATTGATTAGGAAGCCTATGAAGGTAATCAATAGATAGGAAAGAAATTAGATGATAGATGTGTTTTTAGTGTATTTTACTTAGTTTTTCATAGGAGATGCTAACAGAAAGCTAACACAAGAGGAAGGCTAACTTTTATTAGGTTATTAATTTCAGGCTCAGTAATTGTGATTAATTGTAATTGAAATTTAGTAATTGAGAACGCAATTATAATTGACTTTCTGAGGATAAAAAATAATTGTGATTAAAAAGAAATGCTGGTCACTGTAATTGTAATTGAACATGAATAATTGAAAATGTAATTGTAATTGAAAAATGTAATTGACCCCAGCCCTGGTGTAAGTGTGACCGTACCTTTTAGCTTCAGCTGCAGCATCTTCTAGGTTTTCCCTTTGAATCTCTGGAGCCTCAGTCACCTATCACACAGACGCCCTCTGTTACCAGATCTCCTTCTTTTTTCCACAACACTCTCAATCTACCTTTGGAAAGCACCGGCAGAGGCTCCAGGCAGTCCCGACACAAATCATGATGACCCCTAAAGTGCACATGGTGACATAAATGTGCGCTTGCTCCTGAGTCATGATAAACAGGCCAACGGCTATCACGCAAAGCCCTGCCACAATCAACCCATACTGATATGGCTTCTCCTCAACCATGGCTGCCTTACAACGCTCACGATTGTTAAAGCTGAGTGTTTGTGTTGAATTTTGTGAAGGTGAAGGTGGAGGCAAAGCGGTTAGGGTTCCACTCCGCTGCTTATTACAGCCTGCAGACAGCCGGCTCAGGTCAAGTATAAAATAACAGGTGTGTGTGTGTGCACATGATGGGTCACCTTGCAACAAGCTGTCAACGAAAACAAGGCTCAGAACACAGTGAAGAGCATGCAGACTCCCTTCTCCATTAGTCTGAGAGTTCTTTACTTGAAGTTTTATACATAAGGCTGAAATTACACTGTCGTTATCTGTTATTAGCATCAATAAGTAAGTAAGTAATCTTTATTTATTGAGCGCTTTTTACAGGTAAAAATCACAAAGTGCTTTACACCAATTTGGGTATCATCCAGCCTAAAGAGAACATGGAAAAACAGTAACAAATAACATGGGAGCGAAACCCGGTGAAAACCAAAGCAGAGAAGGCAAAGACTCAATAAACTTTGCTCTCCTCTGATACAGTCAGAAGTTCAGCTGGTTGTAGGGGATTGGGAGGCTGGAGGGTGAGAACAGGGAGTTTGCACGCTCCCGTTTTTTATTCGCTTGAGTTGAAAATATTGAACTCCAACAAATATTTGACAACAAAGTCTTTGTTGTCAACAAGGACTTTTGACAACAAAGTCTTTGTTGTCGATGATGCCAGGCCGTCAACAGGGACGCCAGTCTTTTCACCCATTTTAGCATGGAGGAGAAAATAATCATGGCGGTGTGTGACTACACGGAGCTCTACAACATGACCAGTTTTTTTACCAGGACCGGACCAGGAAGGATTTGGCGCAGCTCCGCTGGTTAACCTGGTGAATCCCGGCTCTTCAGCTTCCACAGAAGGTAAAGAGCAGCGATTTTACTGGGGTCCTCCATAGTCGATAGCGAAAATAAGGGGAGTCTGGTTGGACCCTTTTTTATATTTGGTTCAAACACGCATTTATGAAGCCAATATGGGTAAAACGTTTTTCGATCCGGCGGAAGTATTCGCGCAGGGCCCACGTCACAAAAACTTGCGTCGCGTCCAGTGTGAACGCAGCATTAACGTTAGGGTTAAGGTTAGGCTAACAAACGACACATGACAGCCTTCATGACACCTTATTCTAATGACAGGTGTCATGTCACAATGACAACGTAATGTCAGCCTTATGTATAAAACTTTAAGTAAAGTGTTACCATTCTTTCTTTAATACAGACCATCCACTGCTTACGATTCACGAAAACACGTCCTCAACTGCTCAAATTGAGTTTACAATAACCTTTTGAAACACTGAATAATCTGTAAATGTAAGGACCAACAACACTGCCATGCTATTAATGGTTAAGGCACTGGATTAAGGCAAAGAGAGAAAGGTAAATGTCCGAAGAGGAGCACAAACATTTTAGCAGGCAGGTCTGAGACTCACTCACAACATTTACAGTAAGCCACAGAGTGTTTAGTTTACATAAAGTCTATAACAGGGTATAGCCTGAACAAACATCACAGTTTACTCTGTAGAAATGTTTCCTTTGGCTTGTGGCAGAATCAACGTGGCTGCTTTAAGGCAAAGACAAGGCCCGTCACAGTGACATCACTGATAAGCACCGACTGTTCTCAAATCAACTAGAATCAAAAGGCACCGTCAGGAATGCCTTCAAAAAGTTAAAGAACCTCGAGCTGTTCCTGGTTCTTCATTACAGTGTCGTAGGATGGAGGGGGCTCCATGGTCCATGGTGGAGGGGTGGACGGCAGTGAGATGGGCGGCGGTGGCAGGGCTTCAATCTCAGGCTCTCTGGTGACTGAGTCTGCGGACATTTCCCGCCGTATTCGATCCAATCTCCTGAAAGTCGGGAGAGAAAATGGAGAGTGAAGCAGAAGGACTAAAGTTTAAGAGCAAACAAGCTCTTTTGTATACATAATAATTCCTTTGCATACCCCTGCATTTCCAACAGTCAGATTTAAAAAATATATATTCAGAATTTTATGGAGTCTACTCGAAAGGTTTTTTCAATCTATCTGTGTGTTTTTTAAAGAGTAAGTAAAGTCTAAAACCACTTTTTCCTGCTGAAAGCAAATGTATTTGGTATAAAGTGTTGGTGATTGATTCTTGTGCAACTCTTGACATTTTTGTCAAAGTATTTCAATTTGGTTGTAAAAATGTAAGAGTGACTGCCCTCTATGGTTAAAACCCAGCTATTACAATCAAAGAATGGTGCTTTGTGACGTTTTGGTGGCTTCTTACATCATGAACCACCACAGTTGGCCCCGCCCCTCTTAAAAAACTAGCACTGTTGGTTTGAGAGAATTGTGAATAGAGAGGTATGGTCAGTATTGAGTAGGTAGTTAGCATAGCATAGCATAGCATAGCATAGCATAGCATAGCATAGCATTTCCAGCCTAGAGCATGTCAGCCAAAACTAGGGGTTTAGTTACTCTTTAAAGTGGAAGTACACCCCCTGGTTTTTGCTGAGCTGCCACTATAACTACAGACCATACGCAGTCTGCATGGAGCTGTCAATCAATGCTCATGGAAGACTGAGGGAGGAGGAAACACAAGTCCCTCCTACCAGGTTTTATATGCGGAGGGGCGTGATCAACGGTGAATAGCGACGTCACAGAGAAAAAGGAACGTCACCGAACCCTTTCTCAGCCAACAGCAAAAATCAATTGTAATAGCAGGCGTTCAACTGGTCATTCTGACATTTTACGTCTAAAAACGCTAAATTTAAACACCTGGACTAAAATGTGACAAGTGGCACTAGGATCAATAAACTACATTACTTCATACCTAATAACATGTGTATTCTGGCTTTGGGGTGTACAGTACTTACATTAAGTAAACCTTGAAATTATTGAAATTTCTAATATTTTTTTAATGCATAGCTTTTATGTTGTTTTAGAGATTTGTCAAGGACAGATTATTTTATGCATAGTACTGTAAAAGGAGGGTTGACTTGAATAAGATCTGATTTTGGGTTTGTTTACCTTTGGTTATAGAGAAAGTGTTTCATTAAAAGCAGATTTGTCAAACCTTACAAAGGACAGTTACTTACTTAACCACTGTATGTTTTATTAACTTTTTAAATATAGTGAGGTGTCCTTTTTTTTAGGGAATCAAATTATGTTAAACCTATTATAGACAAATAAAAAGGTATAGGGATAAAAAGTTACTGAAACTTTAGTTGATGAAACCAATATGTTAACATGTTTAAAGTTTGGTCGGAAAAGAAATTAGAGATGAAAAGGTTGAAAGTAACTGAAAATGCTACTAGTAAACAAATGAAGCGAAGGCTTTGTTTCATACAACCTTTTTCTTTCCATGCGTAATACATTTCATCTCTCGCCATCCCTCTTCTTGTTGTAAAATGGACTTTGGGAATCTTGCTGGTAGACAAACCGATGCTAAAAACTGAGCACCTGGCCCTGCTGTTCCAGGCTGCTGGACATTAAGCAGACTAAATCTTGTTTACATTCTCATAGTTGAATAGTTCACTATGACAATGCCCAGAGCAGCCAGTCCATGATATGAACGTGTCCACTGCTCTCTCCATAACCCAATACCATGAATAACTTATAACCACAGAGACTTCACATCATCACACATCTTGTTTCTCCAAAAGTTCAACTGTTTCTGTCTGGTTCCTCTTTTTTCACTGACATCCCTTCAACAAACAGAACATGGTATCGTGTGATCTGGTGTTCGTCAGAAAGTCTGCTGATGTGTGGAATATCTGAAGCACTTTACACTTTAATCCATCGACTGAAAAATGACTTTTCAACACCCATCTTTCTCCTCGTGGAGAGATTCCCTATCTTTTGGATCCGGCTTTGAACCATCTAAAGTTAACTGTAACAGGCACGCATGCTCTCTGCAAGAGGAATACTTCAGCCAATGGTTGTATATATATATACTGTATATATGTATATGTTTCATTCATCACCAGTCTTATCATCAGAGTGATTTTTAATTTTCCCATTCGCTGCTTCACTGAGCTCCCACCATTCTGATCCCAATCCTAATAGTGTGGAACGCTAACTAGCAGATTGTTGCATGCTATCATTGTAATTTAAGATGATGAACATGTTCCTCATCGCTGCTGACGACCAGCACAGCACACAGAGAGGGCTGACATTAGCACTGTTTGCAGCCTTTCTGGGATGTATGGCTGTTTAAAGTTACTCCTGGACATTAGATTTTATTATAGGAACAATGAAAATGGCATTGACATTTTAAGAAGTTTATGCCAAACAATAGTCTCTTCATAAAAATCCAATACGGCCATTCCACCAAACCCAAATGATCTAAATGTGCAGGGAGTTTAAACTTAATGATTCATTACAGGATATATCATGACTTACTTGTTGTAAATTTAACCTTTATACACAAAGAGACGAGTTATTTCCTAAATCATTTTTTTTTACCCCTAATGTTTCAAAAAAGCCTCCTGTCTCACTCACAAATGTCCAGAATGGCAAACATCCCTGGGCTGTATGTGTTGCCTTGAATGTTGAAAATAAAATACACAGACGAGACATGTTTGCATATAAAGTTTGAGAGTTAGAGTACTATGGGAGGATGACCTGAATACCTTCTGTGGACTGTAGAACAAAGCTCAACATTAAATCTGTCATTGGGTTAAGTCGGTGTCACAGTATTGTCAGATTTGGTGGCTTTCCCTAGCTTAGAAACATTTTTTACCAAAAAGTGATTAAAACTGTTGACAGAATGCTTACATTTATTTAGTTTAAAATCATAGTTAGTTATGGGGTGGATTTGTGGCTTTTGAACAGTTTTGTGATGGGAAAGCATTATTATAACTCTGGTCAGGGAGAATTTTATGCTTTTTTTTTTTTTTTTTATCTCCGTCCTCAAGTCATTAGTGCTTTTTGTTGCTACACATTAGCTTCTGTGACTTTCGCATTATTCTGCAGAATAAAGTTACAAAGTACTACTTTACATTGTTGGTGCTTGCAGAACTTTACCTCAAGCTCATGGTCAGCCATGTTTGACTAAAGGTTGGACACATTGGTAGAGAGATAACGCTGTGAGTTCACTCTCAAGTACCATTCATGTTTTTTTTGTCACACCGATGCCGTAGCTACGCGTAGCCCTACGCATCGCAAGCACAAGGATTTATTCTGTCAGCACACGTTTCACCAAGATCTTTTCAGATCTTCTGGACTTAATCCGACTGTACTTGATTACATTATAAAGATCAATACAGTATGTGGATGGACCAGGAAAAACCCGACCTGGAGAAGGAGACGCTGAGAGAGAGCGTTCACTGTGATAAAGCAGAGAAGCTGCTCTTCATCAAAAACTTAAATGCACTTTGTTTTTATGAGAGAATAAATTTATAAATCTATCTTTCAGCAGCACAGTCAGTTATAGGCCTGTACATTATTATTTAATGCACATAAGCGGGGTCCAGTTCAACATTTTATTTAGCATTTTAATTTCTATTGTGCATTGTTGGAATGTCAGTGCTGAATAAACATTTCCATATATTTTCCATTGATTTGTTCCATAAAGCATTAATATAAATTTATTCTGGTTCAGTTTTCGGCCAAGAATTTTCATTTTGCTGAATCCCAAGTATTTATTTTCCATGCATTTAATTTTGAAAGATTCCTACGCTCATCTCTCCTGTGCATCACTAACAGCCTTTAATGCACGCATACACACACACGCACAGTCGAATGTGCGCCAGCTACACGTGCACGCCGAAACGCCCAATAAATAAAGCACTTGGGCTCCTAAGTAAAAATGTGGCAGTTAGGGCCTCAATCAATCTAACACACTTTACTTTAGTAAATGAAAAACCTTCACAGATGCACAAAAAGCACTGGAAGGAAAGGCCAAGATATTCCTGTTTTTTTTAAAGGCAACATTGCTAACCACTATTCCAGCAATTAGCATCTATACACCTACTCATATCTACAGAGCTGACATTTAGGTATCTCTGTAACTGATCCAATGATCACCATGGTGACAAAGCCCATATCTGTTCCAGTTTTATATTTAAATAACAACAACAATAATAATAATAATAATTTGTTATGCAAAGTTCATGCACAGATTACTTTTTTAAGGATAACATAATGATGACATGATTTGCCTTTAATTTTACACTGGCATTAAGGGCCTATAATACGAAGCTAGATTACCTCTTATCGCGCTAATATCCGGGATTTCATCAGTGTGTGCTGTCCTACGAAGCTCGTTAACATCTTAAGGGGCAAAATCACCATGGTAACTTAGGCTGAACGACTAACCTGGTCGGGACCAGTTCTGTAATAAAGTTTACCTGATGAAAGCGCTGTCTGTTTATCATCCAATGGATTAATATCATAAATAATCTCACGCTTTTACGTATTGAACAGTGTCAGCAGCTTTCTGTCTGTGTTCTTTCATTCCTGCCTTTCCTGCAACAACAGTGTTGTTTTTGGTCTAAATTATGGATTTTAATTATTCAGAATTATAAACTTAAGCTGAACACCTAAACCTGTTCGAGACCAGGTAATGAAGTGGATCAGATCTAAGTGAGTATAAAAGCTCCACCTACGAACCAATCGCTCCTGGTGCGCGCTGCACTAACACTGTTGCTCTTCGCTGTCATCATGGTTTTGAATTCATTATATTTGTTCAAGATCATTAGCTGTTCCTCCATTGCAAAAAAAAAAAAAAAACCAAGGTCGCTCTGCCAGGTTTCTCCATTGCAGTGATTTGGCCAGACGCTGCAATCTCCACCCCTTTTATGGGAACGTGCATGTAGGCAGGCTGAAATCACTTGGCTTAAATTAGTTTGTTGTTATCAACCTTTGTAGGACAACTTCTCTCTGACAGGGAATGTTTGGTTAGGTGAAGCCCGCTCACTAAAAGATATCCCAGATATACTAATCTAGCTTCGTAGTATAGGCCCGAATTGTCAGGCTTTTTTGCGTTCTATTTGCAGAGGGACATTTTTTGCACTTTAAAGGTGCAGTCCGCAACTCTCAGATGTAAAGCTGTCCTTACATAGAGACAGCTTTAGTAAATATGACAAAAAGTCACTTTTATAAGAGTTGCAGACTGCTCCGTTCAATAGGGAAAATTGGTCTTATTTGTGTTATTGTTGATTTTATATTTTATATTCACTTGAGTTGAAAAGGTTGTAACCAAGTTGGTCAACTAAAAGCAAGAAAGTGTGGCTATTTTTCAACTGCATTATATTATTATTATTATAAAATATTGTCTTGTCTCATGAACTTTGTTCATCGTCCCACCTCTATTGTATCCACACTGCACTAAACAGCCTAACCCCATATTTAGGAAGTAGCACTGTCAGGAATAAGGTGGTGGGATACAACCACTGAGATGAACAGTGGCTTGTTAAAATGCATGTAAATCTGATATCTACATGCTGTTGGATACCTTTGTATGGAAAGTGCCTGCTGGGGGCTGAAGCGTGTCCCTGTGCGGGGATGCAGGAGGAAATGTCCAGGCACTGACACATCCAGATTCCTCATAGCCTTGCAGAGACCACTGACCAGTAAACCGATGCCTCCCAGTCCAATCGGCAGACCCAGGATACTCCCTGCGACAGAGTGGAACTGCAGTCCGACCAACAAAGCGACGATTCCTCCAGCAGTGGTCAGTAAGCCCAGACACAGCAGCGTGCTCTGGTGGACGGGCATCTCCACAGCTGCAGAGACTGGACATGGAGGAGGAAACACGGCCGTGGTTTCAACTGGGAACAACAACAACAACCACCACACACTGATGCGCAACATGTTAAAGCAACTCTGTAGAAAACATGGATCCTCCTTTTCTCACCAGATGTTCAGCATGAAGCTCCACCATCCCTCTGGTGTGTCCGGTGTCCCGCACCGTGTCTCCGCTTTGCTCCGTGGACTAACCGAGTCCTCTGCGCCCCTGGCATGATGCGCTCCGTAGCGGTGCCTCCGCCGTCTTTAGTTGTGCGTGTTTGTGATCACGACACGGAGAACGTGTTGAATATCAGTGGATGTGGCCTGTGAGCTGATCGCTGTGTGGATGTCATCTGTCCAGGGAAGTAAAGTGAGCCAAAGTGTCTTTGTGTGTGAACAGGGAAGGGTTGGATGACGAGGAAAGCAGGGCAGGGCGTGCGTCATTTGGCCTTAGTTCAAACACAAGCTTTGCACACGAAGAAGCAGCAATGCGCCATACACTTTGCGTAAAAACGAAACCACTGAAACTTTGGGAGAGGAACGATCCCATCTAATCTCAGTCAGAGGTGAAAGTAAAGGATTACAAGTACTTACTGTACGTTACTGTAATTGAATTGCTTTTATGGGTACTTTTACTTTTTTGAGTATATTTCTAATCCAGTAATTTTAGAAGAAGTAAAGTAATTCCTTACATTTCTACACCCAACCATTACTGAGTAAATTATTATTATTTTTTGTTTTAAAATGAAAAAAATTAAATGACCAGACAACAATCAAATGCATTGCACCATAGCCGACCAACCAGATTAAACTGAGTTTTTTTCTCAGTTCATTAATAACCTTAACCCTAACCCAGGTTTTTTTTAATTATTATATTGAATTGAATTCAATTGGTGTTATTTTATTTAAAATATAATTTTACATTTTGACAAACCTTTTATTTTAGGCAGTGGCTATCCATACGGTTGCCATATCAATATACCGACATTCTATCCTTACGCAGCACCCCTCATTGGCCAGTTTAAGACTAAACCTAGCCGTAAACCTACCCCTAATCCTAAAGATTCTTGCGATATAGGGTTATAAGCTAACCCTAACCCTAAAACGCTAATAACGTTTACTTCGGTAAACGTACCAATAGCACCGAGGGTTGTCCTTTTTAAGTTTATACATGAGATGTTTACTGTATGCAAGGTAACGGTGGCAAGATTTATTACCAAAAATAAACCTGCGGGTGGAAAGTAACTAGTAACTTTTACTTTGAGTATCATTTAACTGAGCTACTTTATACTTGTACTTGAGTATTTTATGTAAGCCTTACTTGTACTTGTACTTGAGTATAATTTCAGTCAAGTAACAGTTCTTCTACTTTAGCAGGACATATCGGTACACCTCTGATCTTAGTAATGTCATCCAACCTAAAAATAACTTTAAAACTACTTGGAAAGGCTGCACTGGTTCAAAGTTTTTGTCATAATATTTGTTTTTGTTTTGGGTGTTTGTGTGTTTATTTGTTTGTTTGTCACATAAGCAAGTTGTCGTTTAATACAATGTAAAGATTTTAGTTCACTGCAGCTGTCACGTTATCCCCTTAGACAGTGGTTCCAAAACTTTTTCTGGTGTGACCCCCTGCCTGCCCGCACTTTGAAGAATAAAACAATTTCACATAATATGTAAAACATTTAACCTTTATTATTATTATTATTATTATTATTATTATTATTATTATTATTATTATTATTATTATTATTTATTTTTCATTTTATTTTTATTTTATTTTTTTAAAATGTAGAAATTGTGACTTCTTCTTCTTTAAAACACATAAAAAATCTTTTTTTTTTTTTTAGTTTCCATGGAATGTTGTGGACGTTTGATATCAAGGATCCATATTAAATACTCACTCAGCTTTATTACTCAGCACATTACTCTGCCTCATCTACACACCCTGGCCCCAATGAAGCCATTTTTGAAAATGGCTGCCACAGTTATTAGAATAAAAAAAAATGCAATGACCCAATATCCAGATTTCTTCAACAGGTATTCAGCATTGACTGTGCCAAATTTGGTGCTTTTATCACAAAATGAACAATAGTTTAGCTATGTTGTCTCACTACAATACAATTTTATCAGACTAAAGAAGGTTTCTATTATCAGTTCTTTCCCAGTTCAAAAATAAACCCTATAGGGAAAGAGGAACAAACTCAATGAGTATTTCCAACAGTGTAATCTTGTGACCAGTTTTACTTCCATCAGTGAAGAGTCATACTGTGGATGGAGCAATTGTTTGATTGTTATTTCATCAAAACAACCAGAGGTTTATTTCTAAGAAACACATGTTTTTCTCATAAGTGAAAGAATAAAGTACTGTGACTTTTCATAGGAAATAGAAAATTGCTTCAAAGGTCAAAAAACAGGTTGGATTTTCTTTTCAATAGCTATGGAAAGTTTAAAAAAAGGGAAAAATTGTTCTTTCACCTAAAAGCAAAAATTTTCTTTTGTAAATTGTAAAAAACAACAACAACAAGAAGAAACATTGTAATGTAGCTCTACTTGAATTGGTGACTGGATAAAATGTCAACATTTTATTAGAGAAATGTACAAATTCTTAATCCGATACATATTTAAAATCACTCAAAAGCAATGCATGGGCCAGTATTTGTCACTCAGGGTTCTGTAGACCACATACAGTAGAGGTCAACAGGTAGGTCAGTGTGTGAAAAAGTCTTGGGTTGCAGACAGGCTGTTAAATTCAACGCACATTTTTTGGGGGTAAAAGGGCGAGTAAAAGAAAACATATTCAAAATAATTAAATTTTTAAAATATATCAATAAATTAAAAAAAAAAAAAAAACTCATAAGGGAATAAACATGCACCTTTATGGATTTGTTTAAAAATGACTCCAGGACCCAACCCAGATGAAAAGAGAGCCCATCTGGAGATTCTTATGCTGAAATATAAATAAAACCAATTAAAATTGATCAAAAATTTGTACTATTAGTGTAGGGGGTGGGGGAGAGGTTTAGTGTGGGGTTAGAGGAAGGATTGGGGTTAGGGACGGTTGAAAGTAGGGGTGAAGTTTTGGTTATAGTTAGGTTAGGGGTAAAAGTTGGCCATTAAATAAATAGAGTAAAAAATGAAAACTGGGATTTTATTCGTGATAAAATGAGTGCTTGAGACTTTGTCATGGGTTCACTTGAGCACAGAGCACAAGTCACGACTGCTTTGACTGCAGACAAATCCACAACTGTAAGCTAAAATATTACTTCATTCTATAAAATATATTTTGTTGTTACCCCGACAAGTAGGTACAATTTTTAGTGCCAATTATTTCTTTGTTCATTTTCTCTTAGAGCAGGATTACATCTAAAGTACTTCATGGATTTTGACAAAATTTTGACCAAAGATAGAGGAAAATATTTGAGGTCGTGGACTTTATTTACATTGCATCAATTTCAACAATAAGTCATCTCATAGCACTTACAAAAATGGAAAAATTCCTACCTCTCATTATTGGTGCAATTTTAATTCAGGATTGATTATATCTTTCTGAAATTGAACTCAGTTATTATATGTTAGGTTGGTTATTCCACCGAGTTTCATTCAGGTTGGATTTGGATTGCGCATTGCAATGGTGGCTATACATTTGGATCTACTGTATGGTTATTCAGTGGGACAGACATTTTTTCTAAGCCTTTAAACTGTGAATGATCAGGATCACTGATCCAGATACGAGCCAATGTCTGGTGAAAACAATATATGGCGCTTGGCGTGTGTTTTACGCTCTCTGAGTTCTCTGGTTTTCAAAGAAACAGCCAAACATTTGGTAGTATGTCAACCATTTGTGTTTTAATTACCAAAGTTGAACAAGATTCAAGATAATTCTGTTTGTCACTGGTGGCATTCAGAGAGATTCTGGGATCAAAGGGAATGCTGCATAGATAGTATGACAGAGACAAGTAAACAATGAAAGCAACTCCTCATTTAATTGAAATGCAGATACAACATTACAACTCAATAACTGTGTAACATATCCAGATTAAAAGCATAAATGTACAAAACATGCCATATGGAACATTTTTCAACACTGCTGTCATCTCCTCTCACTGCATTTTATGATTCTACAGCAGTTTTCTTTCTAAAATGAAGGCATAAATCACACAAACATGCATCATCTTCAATTCAACAACGTTAGAGTGGAGTCAAAGTCATCTGTTGTGCTTGTTTAAACCTTTATCACGATTGTCCCATTAATCACATTCAACATCAATGATCGATGAGCTTCATACTTGTTAAACACCTCATTCTCATTAGCAGTAATGGGATTAATGGTTGTTAATTATTAACCACAGCTCATTTTACTTTTGTAACATGGACCAGGTGGAAGATTTGAGGCACTTTAAAAAAAACAAATGTTTATGAGTGAATGAAGGAAGGTTGCTCCCAGTTTGCAGTGGTCAGTCACTTTTCAAATCAGATCATGGAGATAAAAACAGCCAATTGTTGAGCATTAGGTGACCAATGCTCACTAATGCATGTTGAGAGAGAATGCTTGCCTGAGTAACCCAGCCCAAACCTTTAGATAGAAGATAAAAACTATATTATATAATAAAATAGTAGTTTATTGCACCTAAATGTCAGCCAGAGAGATAATTATAAAAACTGATGTGGTATCAGGTGACTTTTATTGTTTGTCTGGTTTTAAGGTTGCAAGGTGAGGAAAATGTTTCAGCGCTGCAGGTTTCTATTGGTAAGACAACATCCATTCATCGTATATTCCCACTTTATCCTGTACAGCAGTGAATGTATATTGCCATTATATATCTACTATCTGTCCCACAGATTCAATCATTACCCAGATTTCTAAAGAGGTGAAAAATGTTCATTCAGTGGATAAGGATATACAAAATGAAATTATAATAGTTATAGCTAGCCTAAGTTCGAGACGATAATCTTTTTTTACCAGACAAAGACAAAGTGTGGCCTCATAGATCAATAAATCAATGAACATTTGCTCGATAAAGGTATAAATAGTTGAAGTTGCAGCTCAAAGGTTGGTTTTGATCTCCAGTGTAAACATTCGCCAACACTGACTTTGGTGAAAAGTTTTTCGCATTGTTTGTATGATTTCTTGTATTTTCCCCCTGTAACGTTGTCATAGTGACTTCCAAATACATTCATGGTGTTTACACAGAATGAAAGTTGCTGCTAAATAACGTTGGATGTTTATTTTGGGGTTTACATGGAATGATCCAAATCTGGCCAATATTGAATGTCTCACAGGTTGAGGTGATATCACGGGGAATACCTGGAACAAACTAGAACAAAAATGCAGTCAAGTGAATCACTGTCCTCCTTGTCTGGTGAAAAAAACACAATAAGTTACTCTAAGAATGAAGTAAAAACACTTCTATGGATTTGTTTCCTGGACTCCATATCCCACAATACAATGTGCAAATGTATTCCAACAACATCAATAAACAGAGTGTTTACAGTGGAGATCAAAACCAACTTTTGAGTGGCAATTTCACCCTTTTAGAGCTTTTTTCTTGCCAATGATTTTTGATTTATTGATCTATGAGGCCTACGCTATGTCGTTATCTGTTTCCAGCAGCTTTAACTGCCTCATGATGGTTTGTTCCCTCTGTGGTATGGAGATGCTTTCACTCAATAGGACAGACTATATGGGGCCTGTACTACGAAGCTGGATTTCCTCTTATCGCACTAACTTCTGGGACGTGTACTGTACTACGAAGCTGTTTAACTTCTTACCAGGATAAATCACCATTGTAACTTAAACTGAATGACTAACGTGGTCGGGACCAGGTCATGATGTGGATCAAATCTGAGCATGTATGAAAGCCCCGCCTCCTGGCCAATCAGTGCTCTTGGAAAATGACTTACCCAAGAATAGGTGGGTGATTCTCTGGACACGTTGCTGCGTGGAAATGATCTGACGCTGACAGGAGAGAAAGAATATTTAGGCATTGATGCAATCCTTTCATTTACCCGATGACATCCTATAGGAACATTACATTACATTTTTATCTGATGGACTGACCTACATTAGTCAGCTGATAAAGCCTGCATGAGTCAGGCACTTTCTGACCAATAACTTCATTAATTCATTCACGTATTCTGTGGAAACGCTGAGAGTTCCAGTCCTGTCAGACACTACAGGCTGTATAAAACACAAACATTGTCCATCGTATGATGTAGAAGCTAAGCTGCATGAACGCAGCATCAGAGCCACAGATGTGGTCTGTGCCTTAATAAAGTGAAACTAATCAAAGTGTCCATTTATTCTTCAATTAATTTTGTATAATCTCACAAATTCCTGATTTTGCTGCAGCAACAGTGCTGTTTCCTTCATGTTTCTAAGTAATTATTCCTCATTTGTGATGTAATTTGCTCTGCATGGTTTCTCTGTGTTTGTGATTGGTCAGACGCTGTAATGACCTGGGTTTAGTGAACGTGTTGATATCCTGCTTTGTAGTACAGCTGCTCTCTGACGGACATTGTTTGGTGAATCCCGCTAACGGAGAGATATCCTAGATATACTTATCCAACTTCATAGTACAGGCTCTATATGATGGGAAAATGGGCTTCAGTGGCAAACAGGAGCTTTTTAACAACGTGGGGAATGTTGGACACCTTGAGCAGGACACTCGTGCAGGATTGACCGTCAGACAGAAAACGTACAGATTAGAGACTTCCAGATTCTGCAAGACATGTTTTTGTTTTTGGACAAAAGCATTAAACTCCTGCCCACTCAGAGAGAACATGCATACCCCTGCACAGGAGATCGGGTACAGAATGGCTTGAACACAGTGGTGCCACTAAGCTGCCTATCATTTGCCATCACCAGGAGAAATCAATATTTGGGTTTTTATTTTCTTACTGGTTATAAAACACTGAATAAAATATTAAACGTAGTTTTAAACTATCCACTCTTAATAGAAGGATCCTTAGTCAAACTCATGCAGGAAAGACAATATTGTCCAATTTTAGTATGTCAGTATAATTTGTTGATGTTGCATCAATGTGGGTATAAAGAACTGTTTGCCATTAAAATACAGAGATGATCTTCAAAGCAGCCACACTCATCATAAATATGTTTTTCTGTGATCAGACAGTTTCCACCACAGATTTGAGTATACATAACCTGGCAGAAAAGGGAAAACATGCCAGGACAATGAGAAAGCATGCTTCACGTTCAAGTTGGTTTGTATCAAAAGACTCCTACTTTTGACAGAACAAACAAACACATGTATTGTCTTTGTGCAATGTGTGTGAAGGAAGCGCATCAGGGATAATGTCACACTTCAAAGCTGATCTCTCTCGACCGTCCGAACAGTGGCTCTGTTGCCAGGTGAGTATCTGAGTACGCACGCCTCAGTTGTGTGGAACTGCATGTGGTCTTGATGGCAACTTCATACGGGGGAGGGGGTCCCAGCCATGGTGGAGGGTGAGGCGTCGGACTGAACCCTCCAGAGTCCATGGGTGGGTAGTCAAAGTCCTCACCACGAGCGCCGTGCCTGTGGCGTTCCACTGTTCTGTGCTCGAGAAAATGAAGAGTTAGGTGGAAACACAAGTGGACTTGCACAAAACAGCTCTGATGTGTGATTAGTTGTAGAGACGGAGTCATGCATTCCTGTGTGGAATGTTTGATATCATATAAAGCAGGGGGTCAGGACCCCATTTGGGGTCACAAGACACTGGGAGGAGTTTGCCATACGTCTTCAAGAAAATAAGAATATTTTTTGAACAATTTGAGGCCATTTTTGTTTATTTTTACCCTTTTTCTGCAGCTACATTAAACTTGCCATATTTGAACTTTTGTTTATAAAATGTTCTTGCCATAATTTTTGCTACTTTTAATTTTGCGACATTACTCCCATTTCTGCCAATTATAAACCCTTTCCACCACTTTTCCCACCTCATGTCGCATATGTTGACCCATTATTGTTACTTTGAACTTTTTTTTCACCATATTTCATGCCTTTTTTTTTTTTTGCCAATTTAACCACATTCATGATTGTGATGCCCATTATTTGCCAATTTAAACTAATTAATCCTACGTTTTTCTGCCACTCTTAAGCCAATATTGACACTTTGAGCCCTTTTTACAACTTTTTCTGTCCATTTTTGGCCACTAATTTAAACTTTTAACCAACTCCTGTGGTTTTTTTCAATCCCATTTTAGCATTTTTTCCTCCACATGACTGTTCTTTAATGTTCATGTCTGTGTTTGTTCCATCTTCATGTACAGTGGAGGTCCCCGGTGTCTGGCACCTTTATTTTAGGGGTCGCGGGCTGAAAAGGTTGAGAACCACTGATATAAAGAACAGGGAATAGTGTCTTGTGCTTAATGTTAATTTTGTGGATGAAGTATTTAGGTACAGTTGTTCTCATTAAGAATCAATAGTGCATTTGTAAATGTCATCAACTAAACTATGACTAAAAATGATTTCATTGACTAAATTAAGACTGGAATGTGTTTTTAAAAACATAATAAAAGTTAATGAAAAATCAAATAAATTGGCAATGGGCACTAACACTATTAATACAATTTTATATTTTTTTTTTATCAGTTAAAGACTATAGACATAGGCCTCATAGATCAATAAATCTAAGATCATTCACTCGAATAAAAGATGTTTGCCCCAAAAGTGACTTCTTAACATATTTCTGGGGTTTTCACAGACTGAAAGTTGTTGCAAAACAAGCGGCTGTTTATTTTCAGGCTTACACAGAAAGATTGGAATCTGTCCGAAATTGAATGTGTCAGAGAGATGATGTCACTGGGAATAAATGGAACAAACTAAAACTAATGTTCTGTCAAGCAAATCCTCTTTGTCTGGTGAATAAACACAAGAAATCGAGGTAAGAAGAAAGTAAAAACACTTCTATGCACTTGTCTGCAGGACTCCACATCTCTCAAAACTTTTTTTTTTTTCAAAAAAGTCAATAAACCTGTTTACAGTTAAAATCAAAACAAACTTTTGAGCAGCAATTTCAAAAAAATCTTTTTGTGCAAATGACTTTCGATTTATTGATTAATGACACCTCTACTATAGATTTATGTGATTAAAAAGGCTGTTGCAGTTGATGAATCCCTTGACTAACGATACATTTTGTCCAAATTTGGTTAATCTCAATGGCACTTTGCAGTCTCCTCTATTTGTGGCCCTATGCCATAAAGGATTAATGAAAATGATTAATAAAACAGCTATTAAAAACTGGTTAGAATTGGGGAAAAGTCTGCCGTTTTTGGATCTGTAAGAATATTTTATTCTTGCGTCTTAGTTTAAGGTCATTTGGTGATAATCGAGCAGTAATTGCATGGTTTGTAGCGGTTGGAACCTCTGGGTACCTCACGATACAATACGTTGCGCAATACAAAGCTCACTATAACGATTATCTCACGATATGACGGTACTGCGATTATCGATATATTGGTCAGAAATCAATCTCCAATAATCTATGACATAAGGAAAAAAAGATTAAGTGAAAGAATACAATTTTTATTTTCTATCTGAAAGACAACAAATTGAAAAAGTGTCCTATGAACAGTGACACTATTTTAGTGCAACATTTCTGTAAATAAGTGTCAACATACCAATGTAAATGAATAAGAAACTCCAATAGTGCTTTCTGTAAAAAAAAAATATGGTCTTTCTTACCAGTGACACCATTATAGTGCAATATTTCAGTCAACAATATATTGGTTCCGTCAACAAACAGTGACAAAATTTATGTGAAGACCTACCTGCACATTTTAGTGAAAAAGCAGAAAAGGTTTTGAAAAATAAAAAAATTGATACTTAGCGGGAGCATA
This sequence comes from Gouania willdenowi, assembly GCF_900634775.1. Classification (NCBI taxonomy): domain Eukaryota; kingdom Metazoa; phylum Chordata; class Actinopteri; order Blenniiformes; family Gobiesocidae; genus Gouania; species Gouania willdenowi. The sequence goes on along the minus strand of NC_041047.1, from coordinate 23,687,283 downwards.
TCGATCGTGCAGAAAAATAATGCGATATATCGTCGTATTGAGATATCGTCACACGCCTAATGGTTTGTATCATTTTAATCTAATCTAATCTGAGAGACTTGTCAGCAGTGGTAGTATTTAAATGAAACATTCATCCTGATGGGTTGTGCGGATGTTGTGGTCAGTGTTTAGGCCTCTCAAACATTCATATGAGGGAATGGACAGCTCAGTCCCTCATGGATTCTGATGATTGCAACATGAAACTTTATGAAAAGCACTCCACAGGACAGACTACATAACAAAGCGGATCGTCCTTGGATAAATGTCGGTAATACATTTTGTGATGCTACATATATTTGGAGGCAGATCATTGAGTTATTTCTCAAAGTGCAGGATCAATATCTGGATGACTATTTTAGGATTCCTACAGCGAGTAAATACATAAATAACAAGGATTCACACACTCTAACCATGAACACCCAAACTAAGATTATGATTACCTGGGCAGGAACACTGACTGGGACTCTGGGAAGCGGTTTCCTGGAGGAGTGAAGAGGGCATGATTGGGATAGTTGGTGTAATCATTGTATGGATAATGTGGACAGTCTGGGTCGAAATCCCGGTGGTTGTAGTTCACTACTGTTCTGCTGTTGAGTGCCCAAAAAAGCCCCAGGATGAGCATGACCACCCCCAGTACCACGCAGCAGAGGGAGAACGCCTGAAGGCGGCTCTGGTACGAGGCCAGGAAAGCTGTGGAGCCCCCAGTCACAATGAGGAAGGCTCCGATGAAGATTGCTCCATGATGTAGGGAAGGCATCCTGATACCAGAAGCTGTCAGCTGTCTCCAATGGGTAGTGTCACTCACATATAAACAAATCCACAGTGTGATATTCCCATAAAGATAGTAACCACACGTCCAAGTGATTTACTCCACAGTCGACCTATCTGAAGCTTACTTTTGTCTTTCCAATAGTTCCATCGTCATCCTGTGTAAAAAAAAAAAAAAAAAAAAAATCCAACGCTTTTCTCAGTAGAAGTCCAGACCTGGTACCAAATTATTCAAAGTTGTGATTTTGCTTGAAATGATAAGAAATAGGAACAAGTAGGGTTTGTTTCGCCTCAGGGAGATGTAGACCTTATTGTCAAGGCAGATGGAGAAGAGGACACGAGAAGAGCCCATTAAGAAATCTTTACTGGTGCCCCACCCTCCCTCTGTCTAATGTGTCTGAAGGGTACCACTTTAGCCCTGTGTGTGTGTGTGTGTGTGCGTGTGTGTGTGCGTGTGCGTGTGTGTGTGTGTGTGTGTGTGTGTGTGTGTGTGTGTGTGTGTGTGTCTGTGTGTGTGTGTGTGTGTGTGTGTGAGAGAGAGAGAGAGAGAGGACCAACTGTTCCAGTCTCTGCTTTACAAATCACTGTAACCAATATAAAACAAAACAAAAACAAAAACAGTGACTAAAGGCCATTGATTATCTCTAACCGTGGTATTATGAACAATTAGCGTGATCTGCTTCTATTTCTCTTTTGGTCTCAATGAAAGCCATGACCAACCAGATCACATATTCTTTCTTTAACTGATCATAAATTCTTCATGGAATGCAAGAAGAACAATCTCATTCATCAAAAGATCCATTCAAACAGCAAAGGCTTAAAAAAAAAAAAAAGATAGTCATGATTAATGCAGAAATTTATTCCAAATCCCTTCTGTGACAGTTTAAAGGGTATCGGCTGCTGTAGTATATCAAAGAAATCAGGTCAGGGACCTAATGTAAACACTGCACCGGAATCAACACCTTGGCATCACATCTGACCGAAAATGCTGCTCCCCATGGATTGTATTTTCAGTTATAAATCATTCAAAAAAGTATGTTGTGTGTGTTTGTTTTTTTTTTTTTAAAAAAAGGTGTACATGTTTTGATTATTGGTAATCCATTAAACCCATTTAATGTTACATACATTTTCCACTACAGGAGGAGACACCATAAAGTCCTATCCTCCGTAAATTCACCATCCGTGGGAATAAAACTTTCAAAACTGACTGCAGAACTGCTAAACACTACGCAGTAGATCATTTTGATTCTGAAACATACCCTTTAAACTAAAAATACAACGCATGTCTATAGTTAATGGACTACAGAGTGTTGCTTCTTATTTGTTTGAAGAAAAAAAAGCTAAACAATTCTACCTTTTTAATCTGTTTTTATAAACTTTTTGATTATTGTTATTTTCTGTTGTACATTGTTTTGTTTTGGATTTTTTTTTTGTGTGTGTGCAAAGTGTACAAAGACATGCTTTCCTCTAAAACACATAATTTTCTCATCTGCACACATGACAAGAATAGAAGTGTTTTTCACTGATTGTGGTTTATTTAAAACTGCATTCAAACAAGGCGTATTAGTAGCCCAAAAAAACATAAACATAAAAACAGAAGCAAAATATGAAAAACCCTTCCCATAACAAATGTAGCTTTGCTAAATAACGGTTTGCTCCTGGTATGATGTGTATTCTTTATCCACATTTTAGGTTTAATAAAGCAGATATTTAATCCAAAAAAAAATTTGCTTTGAATTTGACTAAATCTGTCTGCTTGAAGCTGATATCCGGAGTTTCTGAGAAACGTCTCGATGTCCCGCCCTAAACAGCTCCACTTCCTCCCACTGCCTCTGCCAATCTACCAGAAGCCACGCCTCTACTTTTCTGCATGCGCATCGCTGAACACAACAAGGTCTCATCGGGTCGCATTGATATAGGTCTATGGGTCAGGTAAGAACCAATATCATTGGCCTTGTTTCCGTGCACAGTTCCGCATTCACTTTGATTGACAGTCTCAAAAACAGGAAGTCGAAGCCTATTGGCTGGACGCACTCGCTGATTGTTTCCACGTGTATAGGGGTCTATAGGATGAAGGAGGGTCTTATATACATCAATGTATATGAATGACCACCGGCAGTAGACCATAGGAAAAGACTAGTTAGGTATTTTTTAGCATTTCAAAAGAATAATTTTATTTATTTATTACTAGTTCTCACATTACTGTAATTGAGTTGCTTTTATGGCTACTTGTACTTTTTTTGAGTATATTTCTAAATCAGTAATTTTGCTTGTACTTAAGTACGTTTTCAAATAAGTAAAGTCATTCATTACATTTTCACAGAAAACAGTGAGTTAATTATAATTGTTTTGTTTTAAAATGTTAAATGAACAATGTAAAAATACAAAAAAATTAAATGACTAGACATCAAATGCGTCACATCATAGCCGACCAATCAGATTAAACGTTATGGACAGCGCCAAAACAGCAAAGAATGCCTGCTACTTTCTCGATTTTTTGTTATTATATGTAGCTATATTTTAGAATCTGAATTTTAATTTTTTTATTTTAATTAAATTCATCTGTTTTGTTTTATTTTAAAAATAATTGTAGATTTTGACAAACCTTTTTATTTAATACAGATGCCTTTGTGGAAAATAAATAAATTAATCAATTATTGTGCAAGATTTGTTTTCTTCCCTTTTAAGTTTATACATGAGATGTTTACTGTATGTAAGGAAACCATGACAAGATTTATTACCAAAAATAAACATGGGGGGTGAAAGTAACTAATAGCTTTTACTTTGAGTACTATTCAATTGAGCTACTTTTTACTTGTACTTGAGTATTTTATGTATGATTTACGTTTACTTGTACTTGACTATAATTTCCATCAAGTGACAGTACTTCTACTTCATTGGGATATATCCAGGGCCGGCTTTCCAGACAGGCAACACAGGCGGCTGCCAAATTGCACCCCACCATTTTTTATTTATTTATTTTTATATTAATTTAAAAAGGTATAATCACTCTACATGTTTTCTCTTAATTGAATAATAATATTAAAAATCTCTAACTATACCTGCTAATCTTCTGCCTATATATATTTTTATTTTTATTCTTGTTCTATTTTAAATAATTCTATTGTGTTTGCACATTGTGTCCTTTGTTTTGAAGATTTGTGTTACTGACTAGTAAAACCAAACAGGAAAGTAGAAATGTCCTTGTACTGAAACTTTTATATCTTATTTTCTCTGTTGGTTTGACTTGTTGAAGCTCTGTTACATACATCTCAGATCCATGCAGAGCGTGGTGTGACAGGCCGTACACTCTATGATTGGTTAGAGTGCTGAGAGGCTACAAGCCATTAGTCTCTATTTACACCAATAAGATTGCAGATCGGATAGTCTGTCCCGCCCATTTTGAAATATCGACCAATTGGCGTCGAGCATAGGCGGGTCATTCAACATCCTTTTCTTCTTCACCTATCCTGGTGAAGGCGTGATCAGGACTGTTTGGTTTGGGGGTAAAAAAAACTAAACTCAGTCCGTAAACCCAGCGCCGCAGACTGTGTTCTAGACCCGGCCTAGCATCGTCATGGATCTGCTGCTGTGTTTAGGAGCTCTGGCTGTTGTGTTTCTGCTGTGGATCAAATGTAAAGGTGTTGAATACGTGATCGTGCACCAGAGGTGGATCTTTGTGTGTTTGTTCCTGCTGCCGCTCTCTGTCCTATATGACGTGTATTATTACGTCAGAGCGTGGCTCATTTTCAAGCTGTGCTCTGCGCCCAAGCTGCACGACCAGCGCGTGCGGGACATCCAGCGACAGGTGAGCCAATTAACGTCATTACGTCACAGCACGTGCTGTACTGCGAAGAAGCAGCGGTGTCAAATTCTTCATTCAATCGGTTTCAGGGCTCAAATGAATAATTACTTAAAGCGCAGGATTAATAGTATTCAGTTTCATTATAAATGTATTATTGTGTACTTTGAACAAAAGAAAAACTAAGGTGATGTGATTGAAACTGTTCCTCTTAATCTTTTACATGATATGATACATTTTTGCATACACAAGTGTAAAGTCAACAAATCTTTCTTTCCTTTTGTGTAAGCTTTCTGTGTGAATTTAAATAATATATTAAGACTTTGTCCCTCATTCATACACAAAAGCATCAAAACTGTGACAATATACAACAGTTTTATTTATTTTAAATTATGTATGTTTGATTCTTGCTTGCTTGTCCCTTTTCTGTATCATTATATACACTTCTGACTTGTTGTAAATTTGTATTTTTCAAATAAAATTAAAAAAAAAAAAAAAAATCCATAAAAAAAGCATGCGATAGAAAAAAAAAAAAAAAAAAAAAATCAGTTTAGTTCAGGGGCCAAATACGGAGCAGTTTATCATAAGTGGACCGCAGATTTTAGGTGAGAAAATTCGTAATTTAATCGTTATTTATAATAAATTGTGAAATACATACGGCACTGATAATATCAAAGCAATAAGTGACACATATCTGGACACATATCTGGATCTTTACTTTCAATTAGTTTGATTTTATGTAATTTAGGAACATTTTTTGGATTGACTTGGGAAAAATGTAGTTCTTTTAACAATTTCAGATTAAAAAACACTGCCACCATGTGATACGGTATAAGCATGGGGAAAATGTGAGCCCTGCTAATATTGTGGAATTTAATTCAATTTGTGTATTTTTTTTTGGAGATATCTACAACTGAATTAGTTGGTAATTCACACAATAATTTATGGTTTCCTTGACTTGTTTTTTGCTTTCTGCTGCGGGCCGAATTGGATGCTCTAAAGGGCCGGATTTGGTCCCCGGGCCTTGAGTTTGACACGTGGTGGCGACAGATGTGGCTCTGAGTCTGCATCCCTTTAATCGTGTGTATTTTGCAACAAAGCAATGCTGTTATGCAATGAATGGTGAGGTTGCTATTCATATTTCACTAGTTAATTATTCATCAGTGATAAGTGACACACATGTAGGACATGTTATCAAATCCAAGGACAGGTCACCTTAGTGCACGCACCTGCGATTAAAAGATAAGAATGGAAAAAATGTTTAGTTTGGATAGGGTTTCGAGCTTGTGAGTTTTATCTAGGAGTTACAGTTTCAGGAAGTTTCACATTTTGGACAGTTGAATGCTCCTGATTTTGTGGGAACAAGAACTGGGTTGATCTATCCTGTTCCAGATGTTTAGTGTAGGGAAAGTTTGACAATCTAAATCCTATTGCACTCCAATCCCATCGTCCATGAGCCAAGTCCCGCCCTCCAAATCTTCTCTTTCCGGACAGCTTCGCTTAAACTCAAACATCACTCCAGGAGTGTGAAACTCATTCAAGATTCAGATTCAACTCAGTTTGATTTTCATTGAACCTAAAATATACACAGATACAATTAGAACAGTATTGAACATTACTTTGTCATTTATAGATGTGAAAAACTGTTTACAGATTAAAGTGAATCTGCCAAAAAAAAAGTAAAGCATTAACTAAAGCGTTTTCCCAGTAATATGACATTTAGTTTATTATCTGTGCATTATTCATACGTGTATATATAAGCACTATATTGCTCAGTTCAGATATCTTAAACTATAACTTGATTTATTTACAATTGTTTATGAATGGAAGTGCTAGACCTATAGCAGAAATTGTTAAAATTCAAATATTTTGGTTAAACAAAATGCCAGGATTTCTCCAGTTTGGCTCACTTAAGATTAAAATGGGACGTATGTGGCCCTGAAATGAAATTAGTTTGACACCCTGTACCAACACTAAGTCCTGAGATCAGAAATGTGCTACTGACTCAGAATCCGAATCAGCACAAGGAATTTAACTTGGCAGTTGGTGTGAAGAACATGCGCACCGACACACCGAGGCAGCCATCTGCGGCGCCACTGTGGTGTACAAGACTAAGAAAGGAAACGCATAAATACAATAAGTTATACAAATGTATGTATTACACTAGGTTACAATTATTTTTGGCCACATTGTTTTAAGTTGTCATTGTTAGAAGAAATTTCAATAAAAGAAACACAGAGTTATAGTCAACTTCTACCTTCTTTTCAGGTGCGTGAGTGGAGAAATAATGGCGGCAAGACGTACATGTGCACAGGTCGTCCTGGCTGGCTCACTGTCTCTTTAAGAGTTGGAAAATACAAGAAAACCCATAAGAACATCATGATCAACCTGATGGACATTCTGGAGGTGGACACATCAAGGCAGGTGAGGACAAACCTCAACACACACACACATCATGTTGTGTTACAACAGTTTACATGCCTGACGACGAAAACAACAGCCTATTGAATATCAAATACATTTAGCACAAAAACTTAAGTCACAATAGTCAACAATCAGTCCCATTTATTTACCCTGAGCCACCTTATTCCTGGAGCCGCTACTGTAGAGCCCAAATGATTATGAGCACTGTATGATAAATGAATAGTGACAAAGGTTCTTCATAACTTTATTTTTAGATACTGATACATAGAATTTTATAAATCATTGTGTTTGTCGCATTATCTTATTGATATTTCTTTACAAGTTTCAACATTAGGAAGAAATACACTGAAGTTTCAATCTTAGTGATTGGTAATTCATTGATTTCCTTAAATATTAAAATACTGTTTTCACCTGCTGAATACACTTTACTAATTTCCCAAATGTTGGAAAACCTCACATTCTTTTCATGGATAGTGACACAAACAGAGATGGAGACTTTAGCTGTTAAACACACTGAAAGATTTTACAAAAATCATTGTGGATCACAAAATTATTGTTATCTGTAAGGGTTATTTATAGCTATTTTAGATAAATAAATAAAAGTATATATACATGTGTAAAATGTATATATACACTTTTATTTATTTGTATTCATTATCATTATTTTTTAATATTTTTGCACCTTATTTTTCATTGCACATTTTCTTTGTGTAGTCTTGTGTATAATAATAATAATAATAATAATAATTATTATTAATGTTGTTTCTTAATATGCCGTTCTTTGTCGTTCTAATTACCCCTCAGGCATTAAAACAGTTTTTTCTGATTCCTTTTAACAGATCTTTAGTCATTTATTTGCCATTATTGTGTTCTTATATAGGATTGGCTTGATTTTTGATTATGGTTTTTATTGTGTGGCTATGTGAGAATGTGCAACTTTGATGTAAGTCACTCTTGTAAAAGTGAGTCCAGCTTACTTTTGAGATGCTGACTCATTGTTTGTTGTTCAGGTGGTGAGAGTTGAGCCACTGGCCAACATGGGGCAAGTGACGGCTCTCCTTAACTCCATTGGTTGGACGCTGCCTGTGCTGCCGGAGCTGGATGATCTTACTGTAGGTGTGTCTTACGTTAAAAACATCCTCTGTATACATATAATATGTGATATTTTGGTCACAATGATTTATTATTATTATTATTATTATTATCATATGTCTGGATTGTTGAATGAAACCTAGTGAAGATTTAAGCAGAAACACTGCATGAAAAGATATCAGCACAGCTGCTTCAGACTGAGTTAATAGTGTTTTTATATATATATATATATACTGTATATAGTCTTAGTTGTGCTGATTGGGTTCATCTGTGTCCCGCTGGATGCCATAAATAGAGATATGAATTGGTCATTTCCACAGGTTGTTGTTCAGTGATGTAGATCGTGCCTTTCCTCCATCAGTCACTGCATCCTGTTTGGAGCCTCTGCGACTTTGCTAATCCTGTTAGAGGACTGATGTTGTAGCTCAAACGATGGAACTGGGAGGAAATGGCTGCAGCACTGGAAGCACCCCTGGATCAGGTTTCATAATGGATTTCCTGATGCCATAAACTAGGCATCAACTATCTAATGTTTTCCCATCAGGCTGTGGAACATCCATTCATCCTGATGTCTACACGGGCATGGATGCACTACATTTTTAGCTGCATGCTCACTGTTTGTGTGGTGTTGTTTTCACCTGATCAAGAATCAAATCACTCACACAGTGTTGTGTGTTTCTCTCCTCTCTCAGGTGGGTTAGTGATGGGCACAGGCATTGAGTCATCCTCTCATATTTATGGGCTGTTCCAGCACATCTGTGTTGCGTTTGAGCTGGTTCTAGCTGATGGCAGTTTAGTGCGCTGCTCAGAGGTGAGTGTATGTGTGTGTATCCCTGGTGTGTAAGTGGTGTCTCGACCAGTGGTTCCCAAACGGTGTGCCGCGGCGCACTGGTGTACCGTGAGGCAAGTCCAGGTATGCCGGGGGATTTTTGCAACAACTATACTGTTGTGGTGATCTGCCTGCTACGTTCACACCGGATGTGTCATGAAATGTCCGTACGTCCAGATTACATACAAAGTCAATGGATAGATGCGTCCCAGATGTGGAATCTTTCCTGTACGGCGTTGTGGTCCGATCCGCACGTAAAGAGCGTTGGCCATGCGAGCGCACTCCCGATTTTACGCATATCCGCACATCCGCAAAAGTGGAAAATATTGAACTAATGCGACTGTTTCACATGACAAAAGCCAATCAGAGTCCTTGTTGACGATAATGTCAGGCCGTCAACATGGACACTGGTCTGTTCAGCCATTAAACCATGGAGTAGAAGCTGTGTGTGACCACCTGGAGCTGTATGACACGGCCTTTATAACCAGGACCGGACTAGGAAGGATTTGGCGTGGAGGAGAATCAGCGAGGAGGTGGTAGTAGCAGATAAAAGTTCTCTGTTTATTTTTCATCTTTGAAAGTCGGCACTGAGATAGGATAGCATTAGCCGCTAATCACACCGACTTTTTTCACTACTGGTTTATGTTTGAGAGGAGAAAAAGGAGCGCAGCTGCTCGCTTCAACAGGTAGTGAAACTCACTGAGTTTGATGTGTCGCTGGTGGGCGGTGCTTCGCTTCAAACATGCATATGAAGCAAATGGGGACATTTTTTTTGATCCTGCGACACATGCGGAACGTTTTGTGCAGCAGATGCGTCCGGTGTCGCTGAAGACCCGTTCGGTGTGAACGCAGCATGAGTGCTCCGAGCGCGGGGTGCGCGATGACGTAATTTTTGGCGCGTGCACCTCGCAACGTCCCACGCCCGTCAAGCATAAACCTGCTGGGTGCATGTGCCACTCCAAGCGCATGCCGGCGCATGCTCATACTGCTCCGTGTGCAGGCATGATTCTCTGCGGCGCACCTCAACAGGTGAGCGCAATCGCACTGATGAGTAAGTCATCTTATAAACGGCCTATGGCTGTGCACAACAGAGCTGAGAACAGCAGAAACGTGCACTGCACAATACGAATACGCATGGGAAAAGGACTGAAACCAGTTGAAGGGCTACTGGTGAGCTCGTAATGACTGGACTGTTAAAATGTGAAATCATCATTGTATAATTAATTTGCTCAATGCGTTTGCTGAGTTATTTAAGTTGTTTATATGAGAAGAGGAAAATAGTTAAACATTTGCTTAAAACTTTGTGTATTTAAATTCTAAAATAAGTTAGTATTTAAAATATAGCAAATTTCAATTTATTAAAATTCAGAGTGAAAATATTTAATTTATGTATGAAAATAGTGTAATATAAAAGTATTTCTGTTGAGAAATTGTTAAATTAAAATTGAAATTATAATATCTATAATTGATATAAACATAAGGATAATGGTTTCAGGTTATGAAAGTAGACCTAGTTTTCTGTTTGGTTAATGTCTACTTTTACACATTACTTACCTGAATTGATTTAATAAAAAAAAAGTTTAAAATATACTTTATGAATTATGAACTTATTTGCATTGTGTTTCGTGTTCAAAGGTTTTTCACCTTTCTTGTCACTGGAAAGAATAAAAGTAGAACGAGTGAAATCCTGAGTCTGGTTCAGTCCTTCCTTTTTCAAGTGTGGGAAGCAATGACGGTATGAAAACACTTGGCACATACATTATTATTGCAATATACAACTACACAAAAATTATTATATTTTCATTTACTACTTTGTATGCACTCATTTCATAATACAGAGGAAAACTCTATACTAAAAACAATTCTTGAAGAAAAAAAAAAAGAGAGTGAACACAATATTTCGCCGTTCCCACTATTGCGCAGGCGGGATTTATAAGACTGTGTCAAAGGCTGTAGCACAACATTAAAACAGAGAAACAGCGAGAGGGAAAATGGAGCGCTTTATTCTACGGTCGCCTGTGATATTGAACATGATGAGTGATAACGTGTTATAAAGGCTATTTTGCACAGTGTGCCTTCAGATTTTGACTAGTCCTTTGGTGTACGTTAGGCGCAACAAGTTTGGGAACCACTGGTCTTTGACATTGATGGCAAAGTTTTTCGGAAATAGTGCTAAAGAAATGTTTACTATAAAGTTGGATGTTTTTGAGTACAAATTTTCTTTTAATTGATGTTCAAATCTATAGAAATTAATGTAAGGCAAATTTATTCGAACAACATTTCATACACAAGATAATTTATCTACTTTAAATGTTTGAAAAGTGTAATATGAAGATTGAAATCAACAGTAAAAACCTTAAAGCAATGATTAGAAATCTCCCTCTCAATCTGTTGATTGAAAAATCACATGTAGTACGAAATACTGATTAAGATTTATTCAATGATACTGATGATACTGATTGAAAAATGAATATACTGATTGAAATTACTTATGAGGAAAAATCTGATTTTTAAAATCACAAATAATGCAAGAATATACTAATTGTAACCTACTGCTCTCAATTTATACACCTGACTGAAGTCGGTGTTGGCGTAGTTGTAACAGCAAATCGTGGGAGGTTGACAATGACAGGAAGGTTGTGGGAGGAGAGTCAGCGTGTTGACATGTTCGGATAGTGGGAGTTGCGAGTTTCAGCTGTCAGTCTTCTCACAGAGAAGCCACCCATCATGTACTGTACACAATTACTCTAAAGCAGAGATGGGAAACTAGTGACCATGCGGCTGTCAGTTTAATTCTGTACGGCCCTCAAAAACGAATACACAAAATGACTTCAGAAACAGATCAAAGTTATGGAAAAATACAAAAAAAAAGTCAACAGAAATACACAAACTTAATCCAAAGACACAAAACTGTACAAAATCACACTAAAAACAAACAAAACTGCAACAAAAATATAAAAAACCACGACTAACCATTTTTGGCTTTGGTTTTCCAGCATTACTTTAATGATTCAGTAAATGTTTTAAAATGACAGTCTGGAAAGGAAAAATGAGTGCACCATGTTGCCCTTAAGATTCATTGAATTATCATCATTATACTAATTTATAGGGATGTGAATTGTTGGGTGTCTCATGATTCGATGCCGATGCTTAGGGTCACGATTCGATTCAAAATCGATTCTCGATTCAAAAATTGATACAATGCATAGTGTTTTAAGGCAAATTATGCCATTAAAACTATATAGTTTGTGTAAGATATTTTTCAATAAACTGAATCCAATTATGAAATCACACAAAGGCATTTTTGCATATTTACTGTACAAGAAATAACTTAAATAAATAAAATTGCCTAAATAAAAGCTTAGGCTAGCTGCCTTTTTCTACGGAAGCTTATTGCATTCACTTGAATAAAAAAAAAGCTTCTGTTTTCACGAGTAAAATAAATCCTGTTTTGCAACTCCAGCTTGAATGCATTTCAGATGCATCATTTTGTAGCCATGGAGCATACCGGTGTCACGTAGTTTTCCTCCGTACTGAGGTTATTACCCTAACCCAATCCATTAAACAAATAAAACATGTCCATTCACTTTGAAAACGAAGAATAAACAAAAATGAATTACCGTATTTTTCGGACTGTAAGGCGCACTTAAAATCTTTTAATTTTCTCAAAAATTGACAGTGCGCCTTATAATCAGGTGTGCCTTATGTATGAAATTAACTACTGTGCTTCAACATACTGAACTGAAAAAGTGAGTGTATTGTTCTGTATTTTATGTGTTAAACCTGAACAATGTTGAGAGTTATTGTTAATGAGTTGAATAAAGTTTGACTTATCTGACTATTTTATTTCGCTTAATGCGTCTTAATAATAATAATAACAAACCGGTGCGCCTTATAGTCCGGTGCGCCTTATAGTCCGAAAAATACGGTACTATTTTTTTTCTTTTCTTTTTTTTTTTAGCAAAAATTCATTTTCCAGTAGTGCGCATGTGCGCGCATGCACATATACAGGTATGCTCATAATCAATCTCAGTACGAGGTAAACTCAGTTCGTGACACCGTACTGGTTTACTTGGAGAAACACAACAACGTCCAGCGGGTTACACTTCTCTTTACGCCTCAACAAACACATCAACCTGAGATATCTTCTTAAAGTTGACAAACTGATGATTATTTCATCTAAAGTACTCAACGACAGTAAGATTTCCCAATGCCGTAAACCTAAAGTAAAATTAAAGCAGATTAAATTTAATAATCGAGGCGTGGCGCAGCGCTCATCAAGCTGTGATCATACTGTAGAAGGAGGCTGTCATGAAAATAGAAACTTTACTCATATAAACAGGATTTATTTTACTCATAAAAACAAAAACTTCACTCGTAAAAATAGGATTTATTTTACTCGTAAAAACAGAAACTTTACTCATAAAAACAGAAACTTTTTTTATTCACTTGACTGCAATAAGCTTCCGTATTTTTCTCCCAGAAGTTACAAAGAGAAACTCTACACAAATTGGTGTTTTGTGTGATTTTTCAAAATAGAAACTTCTCAAATCTCAGTGACTACAACATTACGTTAAGGCATACAAAAAATAAAGCTTCTGTTAATAAATAAAACTGCCTAAATAAAAGCTTAAGCTGGTGGATTTTTTTTCTCTCTCAAAAGGTGCCCGTTTCAAAATACACAATGTAACTGGTTTTTTCTTTGATATTTCAAAAATAACATTGTACAGTCACAGTCAGTAAAGCACATTTAAGACCTATCTGATCTAAATTTGAGACAAAATTCGATTTTAAAAAAAAAAAAAAAAAAAAATTGTTTTAGGCCTTAAAGTTTATTAATCGATTCAGAATCGTGGATGATTAGAATTCTTATGTGAATAGAATTTTTTTCCACTATCCCAACTAATTTATGGCACTAACTTTCTGTATATATTTTCTATATATAGTTTTGAGCAAGAAGGGGAATTTAATTCATAATTCACATTGGAGAATGTATCCAACAAATGAAAAGCACTTCTATTCTATTTAGTGTGAGCAAGCCGCCTTACGTTTCAAGTACGTTAAATAGATGATACCAGGTTCTTCTGCATACTTACAGTATGTCACCAACCATTGTCTGTTCTTGGTTGATTAGGAAGAGAACTCTGACCTGTTCCATGCTGTGCCATGGTCTTGTGGAACTCTGGGCTTCCTGGTTGCAGCTGAAATTAAAATAGTTCCAGCTAAGCCATGGGTGAAGCTGCACTACGAGCCGGTCAGAGGACTGGAAAACATCTGCAGCCACTTTCATGAGGCTTCCAAAAACAAGCAGAACACATTTGTAGAGGGGATCCAATACACTCTGGACACTGCAGTGATAATGACAGGAACCATGACTGACTACGCAGAGCCTGACAAGGTGAGCTAGGAAGCTCTTTGTTGACGTGGATTTGTTTTTACATTTGATGGCTTTCATTTTTTTTTATTGTACTTTTTTCAAATATCCACACCAGATAAACAGAATTGGCCTCCACTTCAAACCCTGGTTCTTCAAACATGTGGAGAGCTACCTAAAAAGGGACGTTGGTGGGACGGAGTACATCCCCCTTAGACACTACTATCACCGGCACACTCGCAGCATCTTCTGGGAGCTTCAGGTACACACACGCACATACACACACACACTGAGTGGAGCTGTTTGTAGGAGCTCATTGATTATATTTAGGAGCCTAATATATCTAACAGACTTCAGCCTGTCATTATCATATCCTCTTGCTCGCTTACTCCTCTTTATTAAGCACTAATGTGCTGCAACCCTTTCTCACTCCCAAAGCATCAGCCATTACTGAGAAAGGGCTTGGCATCCTCTCTTTTGTTTAGCAGTAAATGCTGTGATTAATTATGCATAGTGTTTGCTTTATATTCAAAGGGGTCACCTCTGCACTGCGTGCTGCTCCAGGATTTTAGGGGGTTACACCCTTTGTTAGAGGAAGCACAGGGGAAGCGCATGGAAATCTGGGTTGAGTAATGTTTGGATTAAATCCAGACAAGACACTTAAGGTTTAAGGGCTTTGATAAATTGGGCATGCCTGTTGATGCAAAGACTGCCCTCTGGTGGTAAAGTAGAGAATTGGAGTGCATTTGGGTTTCTACATTAAACCTGAGGAGATATTTAATTCTGTGTTCGACATGGTGATATATTAGTAGACATAGTAGTTAAGGGTGTCCCTATTGATATCCAACATATTTGCTGATATAGGTCCGACATCAGCAGAAAAACCAAAAGCGGATCGATATCAGGCAAGGTTACTGTCAGAAGTTACAGAATTTCAGCCAGTGATGGCAGTAATGCATCAGAATGCTGGATTCTAACTGCTTTTTAATACAAGATGTAGACGAAGAATTCGGACTTTGTGCAGTAAAATCCACAAATGCACCTATGATTTGGTAAAAAAAGTTTTTATTTACAGTAACCTAACCCCATAGAATGGATTATATCGTCTACATCTATCATCTCCGATATAAGCAGTCCGTTCCAGACTCCGCTCCAGCCCTTCTTTCCATCATCTGACAGAACCAAATGCTGACAGTAAAAAAAAATACTCAGTTGCACTTGAATTCTTATTTTGCTCTTTAAAATTATAATTTTTATTTATTGTTTTTGAGGTTATTTTTCAGGGTCTTCAAATTTGATTTTTATTCATACTATTCAACTGTAGAACACGCTATAGGTTATTTTTCACTTTAAAAATATATATACATTTTTATTATTATTGGATTTATTGATATTGTTTTTAAGGATATTCTAATTATTTTCTTAATTTCTATTATTTAACTGTAAAATATCCATGTTTGAACGAGTGGTTATTTTACAATATTGAAAATATATATTCTTATTGGATTTATTGACGTTATTTTTCAGGATCTTGTTTATTTTTTTATAATTGTAGAATATTCTTATTTTTAAAGTTAAAATGTTTGTAACCCATTGGGTTAGATTTAAACACAAAGGAACAGTCCAACAGTATTTTGCAGATGATTAATGTTGGATACATTGTGAACCATAAAGAGAAGCATGTTGGATTTTAAAACTAGGCTGCTTTGAGGCAGTATGTTTGTACAACTTTTTTTGAGTTTATAATTTCTAATAGTTGTCTTAACTTGTTTAATGTTGCAATTTAATTACTTAACAATAAGGTTTCTTGTGTGTTTAAAAAGAATCACTTTGCTGTTTGTGTCTTCTTGTGTATGAAATGCACTATATAAATATATTTGCCTTGCCTTCATTTCTCCAGGATATTATTCCATTCGGCAACAATCCTTTGTTCCGCTGGCTTTTTGGGTGGATGGTTCCACCTAAGATCTCTCTGCTGAAGCTCACTCAAGGCGAAACAATCCGACGTCTCTACGAACAACACCACGTAGTCCAGGACATGCTGATACCCATGAAGCAGCTGCAGGCCGCCATCACATGCTTCCACCAGAACATTAATGTAATGCTTAGTTTCCTCACACTGATCTTTGCTAACTCTCTTATTATCCTCAAATATTACAAACACATTTTACCATTGGGGTCAGTCTGACCCCAGGGATATTTGCCTCCAGAAAATGATTTTCAGAAAATTGTTGAACAAGTTTTTGTGTCCAGCACTTTGTTTATTAGGCCAAATTTTTTAAGTAGAATTAATTTATCTTTAATAGTTTTCATCCAAATTTTCTCATATTTACTGACAACATTAATGACCACTACAGTACAAACCCTATTGGTTGTGGTGATGTTATGACCTTCCCTGCAGCGCCACCATCAGGTCTAACTTTCAGTTTTAGAGTTGGTGTGTGTTGAAAATCTTTCATCCAAATATTTTCTAATTTAGGGTGGACATTCATGACTCACGGAATTAAGCATATTGATTGATGTTGGTGACCCCTCATCCTCCCCTCCCTTCCTTTCATAAAAATATTTATTTACTTATTTTTAATACCCCGCCCTCGACCGCGCATGAATTATTGGTTCTACTTTGTCATGTATCAACTCTGCACCTGCAGGTGTGGGGATGTAAAGTCACACATGGGTCACAAACTGACCCCAGAGGAACACCAATGTGTGCAATATGCGTTCAGCATAAAAATAATTTACTCATGATTTTATGCTTAATCAATTGTACTTATCAAATTAGGAAAAGTCATGAAATATGAAGCAAATAAAATATAAAAAAATCAACTATTATTTTTTGAATGATAAACATTGAATAGGGTCAAATTGACCACAAGAATAATAGGAGGGTTAATAGCTTGTATTCTGCTGTGTGAATGCAATGAATGCCTTTTTGCAGGGTTGGGGTCAATTGTAATTGTAATCGCACAATTGATAATTAATTATGGTGTAATTATATTGTAATTAAAAAATATATTGTTGTTGTAATTGTAATTGGGTTTAGATGATTGAATTTGTAGTTGTAATTGCCATTAAAATTCTATTAAAAATGTCGATTATAATTTAAATGCAATTACATTTTTTTTAAATGAAATAGAGGGGTTTACAGACACAAAAAAGGCTCAGACACCCACACCAAAAATATTAATAGCAATATTTTTATTGATAAGGAAGCCTAATAAGGTAACCAATAGATCGGAAAGCAATTAGATATTTGTTTTTAGTGTATTTTCCAGCTGATTTAGGACCCGTTATCATAAGAGATGCTAACATGAGAGGAAGGTTTACTTTTATTAGGTTATTTATTTTAAGCTCAGTAATTGTGATTAATTGTAACCGAACTTTAGTAATTGAGAAAGTAGTTGTAATTGAATTTGAGGATAAAAATTTTAATTTAATTGTAATTGGAAAAAATGCTGGTCAATGTAATTGTAATTGAACATGGGCAATTGAAAGGTTAATCAAACTGGAAAATGTAATTAACCCCAGTCCTGCCTTTTTGTTATTTCAGGTTTATCCTCTGTGGCTATGTCCGTTCCTCTTGCCACTGAGCAGAGGGATGGTTCACCCCAAAGGTGAGGAGGAGGAGTTATACGTGGACATTGGGGCTTATGGGGAGCCCAACGTCAAACACTTTGAAGCTACAGCCTCCACACGTCGGCTGGAGAAGTTTGTCAGAGATGTACATGGGTCAGTCTTGTTCTTATAACAAATCAAAGAGGTAAAACATCACTTAATTTGCTAACTCACATGCTGCGATGTTGACCTGCAGGTTTCAGATGCTTTATGCAGACGTCTACATGGACCGTGAGGAGTTCTGGGAGATGTTCGATGGACAACTGTACCACAAACTCAGAGATGAACTGGGCTGTAAGGAAGCCTTCCCGGAGGTTTACGACAAAATCTGTAAATCTGCTCGACACTGAGGCTCCATTCCTCTCTTTCCTGTTTGACTGATAATTTGAGACATCGTCTGCAGCTAGGTGGACACTAGAGGACTTCAAGAGCCTGTACTACAAAGCTGGATATAACCAAACATTCACTGTCAAAGACCAGCTTTACTACAAAGCAGGTTATCAACACTTAACCCAGGCATCGTGCGCGTTGACATTAAAGGAGAAGAAAAAAAAGGTACCGACACTGTCTTTTGCGTAATATCGTGAGATTATACAATATTTATTAATCTGATAATAAATGAACAGCACTCTGATCAGCCAGTTCAACTTTATTACAGCACAGTCATGTTTCTATTCACGTAATCTGCCTCAATTTCTCACATACTGGGATTAGATCACATTTTTTTGACTCAGTGAATCCTGTGAAAGCGACATCTTCCATTTAGTAAATACTGTTCAGTCAGCCTACATCATAGGGTGGACATTAATTTGTATTTTATATAGCTTATATCATGTTACAGGCCATCCCACACTCTGTGTACAGCAGAGTAACTGCTGTATGTTCCTGTTGAGGCTGTCAATATGGCTAACATGTAAGAATGAATGACTTTATCCATTGACGGATACGGAAAGCACTGACACAGGCTTCATCAGCTGACTTTAGATTCGTCCAACAGACAAAAATCTATATCTTTCCTAAAGGATGCCATCAGATTAATGAAAGGATTGCATTTATTTGTTAATATATAATCTTTCTTTCCTAAACACAGCTGTCACATCTGTACACCAACCAAGACCTTTTAATAATGGGCGGGTCATTTTCCATGAGAACTGATTGGTCTGGAGGCGGGACTTTAGTACTCGCTCAGATCTTATCCACTTCTGTAGCTCCTCCCGACCAGATTAGGTGTTCAGCCTGTTACCATGGTGATTTAGCCCAATAAGACGTTAACCAGTGTTGTAGTACAGCACATGCTGAATATATCCGGGAAGTTTGCGCGATAGGAGGAAATCCATCTTTGTAGTACAGGCCCCAGGAGTTGGGAAGAAAACCGAAAAAAAAAACCCACTGTTTTTCAGGGGTTTTTTAAATTTTTTACAGTGGACAATATTTTTGTGAAACTACTGTGAAGAAAACGGACTGTTCCAGTGAATGCATGCTTTTTTCCGAAAAACATATTTTCATATTTAAATCAATCGGTTTAGGACCGATTTTCAAACCAAATGTCTTGTTGATGTTCTTGTTTTTTTGTTTTGGTGCTTTATCTTCAAATTTGTCAAGTGTTTAATTTTATAAATCTATTTTTGTGATCAGATTTTAACATTGCTCTATGTTACCCATATGCAACAACAAATGTTCTTGATATCAAAGTATTTTTAGTGACAATTTATCGTTAACAAATAATCAATAAAAGTAAATTTACAGAAATTACATGTTTACTTGTTAATGGTTACTAACACTTACAGACAAGGCTTTACTATTCTGAATATATACACATAGTAAATACAAGTGGTAGAAAATATTAAATTTGTATAATAGTTTACATTATGAATAGTTCGTGGTAGGGGTGTCCCGATCAGATATTGATATCAGCCAGAAAACAAATATCGGATTTTATCGGACCATCTAAAATCTCAGATATATATTGTATTTATTAAATTGTAGAATACTGTAGATATTATGTTAAAGGTTAAAATGTATGCAACCAATAGGTTAATAAATGGGTCAGTTTTTCTCATACCTACTGTTGCTGACTATTGTTCTCTGTTTGAGTAACATCACTTGATCAAGCCTTTACTAACATTCCACACTACAAAATAAGTAATAAAAGTATGTATGATTTGTGCTGAAATTGCATCGTATCGATACCGTATCGGCCAATACCCAAAGCTGCAATATTGGTATCGTATCGGAAGTGAAAGAAGTTGTATTGGGACATCCCTAAGTTAGTGATTGTAATGTGATTGACCTGAATATACACTTAATAAATAAAAAAAAAAATAGCAGTAAATATTATTATAAAAAAATATTGGAACCTAAGGAAAGTACTAGTTTAATTAAAAAAATAATTGTATAATAGTTTGGTGGTTTGTATTTTATTGTAGGACCTGAATATGCACTTATTAAATAGAAAATAAAAGTAATTATTGTATCTAAGTTATTGGAAAATTCAATGGAAACTGGGGGTGGCCTATCTGTTATTGATAATGGATATTGATTCGATACGAGCAACAAAAAATGACATCAAATCTAAAATCTTTGATAAAAGCAGTCCTTTGCAGACTTGAGCACCTCTAATAAATGTCAGTTTTCTAATACTTACTGTTGGTCAAGCCTTATCTAACATTTCACAGTACAAAATAAGTAATAAAGGGTATGACTCCTGATTATATATTATCCAATCAATACAGAGATATCGGCCAATACACAAGGTGTGTACTATATATTGGTATGGAAAAATAGTAGTTATTATATATTGAACATTAATAAAATTATGAATAGTTAGTGATTTAAAAAAATAATAATTTTTACAAAATTGTTATTATAGAAGATTATTGGAAGCATAAGGGAAATGATTATTATACAAAAATTAATGATGTTAGGGATAGTTTGTGGTTTGTAATTTACTGTAATTTTACTATGGACTTTATTTTTAGTTCAGCGCTTTGAGATGACGTTGTATTTTGCACTATATAGATAAAGTTGAATTGAAAAATTGTAATGCAGTTGACCTGAATATACAAAAAGTGGATAAAATAAAATAAAATAGCCTGTGAAAATGTACACTATATATAGATATGAATAATTACAGATAAGATAAATAACTGAAGGTTCAACATAATGTCCTCGTCTTAACAGGAAGGTCGATGCACAGTGTGTAATGAAGGCCACAGTCAGTAGTAAACTAATAATACAGACAGAAGTGTGTGGAACATGATGTGGGAGGGGTGGGGTGGGGGCACCATAGTCTTCCTCCCTCCTGGCCCCGCCCCTCCAGGACCGAGGCGTGCGGAGCAGCGAAGGCCGGTTAGGTTGGTTTGTCTTCGGCTGAGGAACTTCAAACAAGCTGTCTCTAGTTATCCAGCAACTCAGGTGAGTTTACCTGTTAATGTCGCATTAACCCTGCGTTAGTTTCGCTCCCGGCTGTATAATATACCTCGCTACTAATGTTAATTATCTGCAAAAAATAATAATAATACTAATAGCTGTATTACTTAACCATAGTGTGCTAACTCACTGCTGCTAATAATACAGAGGGAGAACAACTCATTGTTAAAGGTGACTTTGAAACTTTAGTCGCTACTCGGTCACTTCAGGGTTAAACTGTGTTTGTGTGCGCGTGTGTTAGCAATAGTGAGACCGGTCACACGAGCTAATGGCTTAATGGTTTCCTTGGCAACAGTGCAGAAGTGTGTAAAAAGTCTGAGTTTTTTTTTCCTTCCTGAAACTTTGTGTCAACTCGACCTGGTGACGTCATGCCCCAACCTGTCTGATGACGTCACGCTCGAGGGTCCTCACCTTAGGGCAGGGATGGGCAACACTTGTCACAGTGGGTGGGGGCCACACAAATGTTATTATCTGAGCCAAGGGCCACATTTTGAATATTGATGTTAGATTTGAGAATAATTACCATTATGAACATCATTACAGGAAATAATAAAGGGTGTGTAATTGTTGTATTTTGTTTTGTGATTTTTTTAGTCATATTGTGTGTTTTTGGAGTAATTTTTGTGCTACTTTTTTTTTTCTTCTATCATTTGGGTAATATGTGTGTAATTTGTGTATTTTTTCTGTCATCTTCTGAATATTTATTGCCGATTTGTGCATTTTTGGAGTCATTCTCTGTATTTTTATTCTGTGAAATTTTGTTGGTATTTTTCTGTCCTTCTAGTTGTTTAGTAAATGTGTTGTTGTGTTTGCACTTTCTTTTTGTACTTTGGTTGACATATTGTTCATTTCGCATTATTACGTGTGTTTTTATTATTATGTTGGGCTGCAAGTTCCATTAAATTTGAATTACACTTTTTTGAAGATATGTGTTTGGGGGCCACAAAAAAAAGATTGTGGGCCACATGTGGCCCCCCGGGCCACTAGTTGCCTATGTCTGCCTTAGGGTGACATGGCTTTTACCTAAAGGTGTGTTCCTGTGTTTCACTGAGCGTGGCCACACCTCAGAGTTGACACGATGCTATAGATAAACACAGTGTAGAGTGTGAAGGTGTTTATTCATCCAGGTAAACAGCAGTAGATCTGATCTGTTTAGTCAAGGAGTTTCATCACAAACATTAAACCTGTGTGGCCTGGTTGTTACAGAGATATAATGGTTACTATAATTCCAATATTGACCTTTTGTAGATATGTGACATTGTTATACCACATGCCACCTATGTATCACCTGCAATGATAGTCATACTCGTTGATTATGAGTTATGAAACTACCTTTTAAATATGTCTAAAAACCCAAGTAGAACTAAAGAAAATAAGCGTTCACACGAGTAATAATTTTAAATTATTATCATTTTAGATTTTGTAACAATTCACGATACAGTGATATATCGCAATATTTTTCGTTTATCGATATGCTCCCGCTAAGTATCGATTTTTGGAAGATCTATGTCTAAAAAAATGCATTATTTTGCACCATATTTGTTTCATTAACTTTTAAAACTGGGATTACTTTACCCTGTGCGCCGCCATGTTGAAATTACATCATCAGTGACGTGATTAGCCCCTTTTAGTCCATTGAGTTCTATGTGAGTTTAAGCATTTAGGATCATTTAGCAGCTTTTTCAGTCAAAATGACAACTTGTGCTGCTTTGGGTTGCTCTAAAAATCAGTAAAAGTTAAAAAAATTAAATGTGAACCTCTTTTGTTTACTGATAAATGATAAATTAAAACTAGGGGTGTCCCGATACAACTTTTTCACTTCTGATATGATACTGATATTGCAGCCTTGCGTATCGGCCGATGCCGATATTGATCCGATACAATATCAGCAGGAATTGTACAGTATGAACCACAGTCACACATTTTATCAGAGAGCTTACATCGGTGATTTTAGATACAGTCCGATAAAATCCGATATTCAGTTTCTGGCTGATATCGGACCAATATTCAATATCAATATCAGATTGAGACACCTCTAATTAAAACCGTGACTTTACATCACATTTTTTTAACTTTTACTGATTTTTAGAGGAACCCAAAGCAGTTGTCATTTTGACTGAAAAAGCTGCTAAATGATTCTAAATGCTTAAACTCACATAGAACTCAATGGACTAAAATGGGCTAATCACGTAATTTCAACATGGTGGCGCACAGGGTAAAGTAGTCCCAGTTTTAAAAGTTAATAAAACCAATATGGTGGAAAATAATGTGTTTTGTTAGGCATAGATCTTCTAATAAGGACATATCAAAGGCTTTAGGTCACATTTGTAAAAACAGACAGTGGGGGATCCCTTTAAGTAGTTTTAAAGGAGTCATGATGACATGAGGCTTGTAGATCTACTGTACAGTAGCCTCCCTGTACCGAGAGAGGCCACTGGTAAGGTCAAGGCTTCAGAATATTTATTTGAAATTATTTGGAAAATGTTCACAACAAATGTAATGGATCTATACCAGTCTACCAAAGATACACCAGCACATTTCACAGATGAATGATATAGCAGACATGGACCACTGATAGCTTGGGGGCCACATGTGGCAGTGGCCCTCCATTCTAAATGTGTGCGGACTAAAATACAGAAAACGACAACAAAAATACAGAAAATCACTCCAACAAAACCAATTATGACAACAGAAATACACCAAATGATAGAAAAATATACACATTGACAGCAAAAACACTCTTGAATGACTCAAAAAAATAAACACAAAATTAGAGAAAAATGTATAAAATGACTGAAAAATATACAGAACTATAATAGAAAATAAGATATGCAAGTGTTTTTCCCCATCTCTGTGATATATATTGACATTATTGCGTCTCCTTGCACTGGTATGTGTGACCTCAAAGCTCTGTGTGTGTCTTATGTAATAAAATAATGCTTACAGTAATAATATATTGATGAAAGGATAATATAAACATAACATTACTAAGTTCAGCTGTCTTGTCATTATAAGTGACAGTTTTTCCTCTTATTACTGCTGCTCTCTAATCATTTATGGATAGAGGCCTGGGATTGATTTTTCTAGATTTTTTGTTGTTGTTTTTATTACATTTTATTTCAGGAGAGATAAATATATGTATCATTGCTGTTGATCTGAGCAAAGATGGGCTCTGATAATCCTCAAATGCTTTGAATGATCAATAACATTGCATTTTCTGAGGCTAAGAGCTTCATTTATTATTTAATAATTAACGTGCCTCCTCATGTTAACTTCATTTTTTTCTTTACAGTATTAGTTTAAATTAAATCCTATCATAATCCTTAAAGCCGTCTTATTAATTATGCTCCTTGTCCATTAGCGGATCAGGTCTATTTGACACTTGTCAATCTGATAATGCCTGATGTACAATATTGGTTAGAATAGAAAGGTGTTAAAATTCACTATAGGTACCCTTTAAACTATTTTATTTAACTCTTTTAACTTTACACAAAGTATATTTTTGCACTAATTTCAAAGAGTCAAATATGGCTCTTTCAGTTGTAATCATTGCCTTTGTTTAAGGACTTTAAATGAATGTACATGCATGTTTCTTGTTAATAACTAATACATTTAAAAGTAACTATTTCCTTTAGTTGTCATCTTTGTGTTAGAATATTAACATATGTTTTGATGGTATCACATCATTTTCTGTCACGTTTGTTAATGTCACATTGTGAATATTAATTGTACTGAAGCTTGATTTGGAGAAAACAAAGTTGATGCATTTTAGACTTAAATGTTTTTCTGCACTCATAAATGCTGGTTTTACAAATGCCATTACTGAGTGAAACTAGAGGGAAAACTAAATATTTATAATAATTAAAATGAGACTAAAATTCAATAATTTCCATTCAAAGACTAAAACCAAACCCTAAATTGAAAGTTGGAGTTGAAATGATGTTGTGGTGCATATGATGGCAGGAGTGTAGGATTAATCATCTTCTCTGGCCATAAAGGCTTTTATATGTTTCATTTTACAGTGGGATATGTTAATAATATTAGTAATCAGTAGCCTGTGGTGAATTTTATTAATCATATTGGCTCACCTGGGAAGAGACCTTCTTTTCTTTCATAGCATATGGGGATAAGAGAAATAATACTGGCACAAATATAGACAAATGTGATGTAGGTCAGGTTTCTTCCTTAAGTTATACTTTGATCAGAGTAAGTTTGATTTTGACAAGTTGCTCATATTCTAACGTGGATAATAATCACATGCCTAGCTAGGGATGGGAATAGAAAACCGGTTCTTTCTGAGAACCGATTCCCAGGAATAGTTTGTTTGCTTGCCTGTCGATTTCGCTTATCGGTTCCTCTTACATCGCAAATAAGTAGGGATAAACTCCTCCAGGTCCTACATATTGTGTTTATGCTAGCACCAAGTGAAGCTCCTTCCACAATATAGTTGTTTGCTGTCCACCGCGGAGAATCCACCTCCTCCACCCGCATCTGCGCTCCCCTCCTGCTGTTTGTAGCATCTCTGTTGCTAGGCTAGTCACTTCCGGGTTCTGTACAGTCGCACTAAAGTTGCTTCTTGCACTGACTTTTCTTCCAAAAACAACAAACTTCCACAGGAACACACACCTCTGCGCAGTTTATCCTCATAACAAGTAATCAAACACGGGAGACGGACTGGTACTGATCGTTGTCTTTAGTTTGTTCTTTCACACGTTCTCACACACACACGGCTGATGATGTCACATGTAACAACGGGGACGGCGTCTCTGAAGGTCCATTTTATAGAAATGTAAACAAAGGCTAAACTAAAGCTTTACCGTTTAAATACATAATAAGTACAGCTGTACTTTTGGTTAATATGTTTGTTTTTTAACAGAATAATTATTTGTTTTATGTTTGAATTAGTTTTGGATCAAGTTGTTCAAGTTCAAAAGGAGCACTGCAAATATTCTCAAATGTTTGTAGCCAAAATGTGTCATATGTTGTAATAATAATAATAAATCATCAATTTTATACTGTGTAGCACTTTTGTATATATTATTATCCGGTGAAAACAATCTATACCTGGTGGATTAAAATAGAGCTGATATTCCTGCAGGAAATTAAAGAGACAAAGACAATATAATAAATAGTTAAAGCAAACACATCCATTTGTCTTATTAAATTCCCTCACCCAATGAGAATCGATAAGCAGTATCGATAATGGAATCGGATTTGCTAAATTCTTATCAATTCCCATCCCTATGCCTAGCCTACAACAGGAAAGCTAACAACTGTTGTTTCTTTCCAGGTGGGATCTGAACCCAATAGGAGTGAAGGAGACCTCGTAGGAACCATGGCCACGGACCAGGAACCCACGTTCACAGTGAAGCTGCTGCAGCTGCTGCTGCTCTCCACCTACTGGGGAATGCAAGTTTGGGTCACCTTTATTTCAAGTTAGTCTCACTTTATAACTAATGAAGTATACATATGTTTAAAAAGATGATTACTTATCCCTAAAAGCTGTAAAACCAGACCTGAAACTGTTGTTTAAAGAATCCCTGCTTCCATTGAACATTAATCATAAGGTTTACACAAAGTGAAGCTCCTCATTCATTACCTGCTGAGCTGCTCACACATTTCACAACATTCCAAACAGCTCGTAGAGCATGACGTTAAAAGGTGCAACTTTTTTTTTTTTTTTTTAACACACTCTAATGCAGGGGTGTCAAACTCATTTTCAGAGGCCAGATAAGGAGCAGTTTGATCTCAAGTGGGCCATAGATTTCATTGATGTGGGAAAATGTGTCATTTTAACATTATTGTGCCCTAGTTTGCACTTCTACGTATACATAAAATACTAAAATATGTAAGAAACGGACCATATCCGAGCAATAAGTGATAGATATCAGTCCTAACAGGGTCTTCACTTTAAATTTCCTTGATTTTGTGACCTAATTCTATTTAATTAAGGATAATATTATATAATAATGAAGTCAAATTGGCAGATTTTGTAAGAATTTTTAGTTTTTTCAACTGTTTAACATTAAAAATGTCTGCAGTCGTGCAATATAAGCACTGGGAAAACTGTGAGCCCCCTGCAAATTATTGTTGAGTTTCATTTAGAAAATGGTTCATGTTTTCTCTGTCAGTCTGACACGTGTGCTGTAATGGTTTAATGTGTTGTGCTTTCTGCTCAGGCTTTGTGATGAACAACCACCTGAACAGACACACTTATGGGTTCATTCAGAGCCGCCTGGTCCCATTCTACCTCCACCTGGGCTCTGCCTGCGCCTTCTTCAACCTCACTATCTATGCAGTGTACCATCCCTGCGACTTGCTGGATGACCGGGAAGCATTCCAGGTGTCGTCTGCTTTCCGTCACCACTTCTCCCATTTTCCCACCTTTTACTTGCCTTTCATTAGAGAAAAAATATTTTAGTCATAATTGAAATTACGATGTTTGTCAACCAACAAGTTACTTATTTTTTGTACAAAACACAATGTAATATATATTCTTTAAACATAGAATCATTCAAACACTTTTGCACAAAACAAAAAATATTATTTCAATGGCAAGGTGCAAAGTATTAATGAAAATATTATTCAAGTATGGTCCCGTTTGTGCAACTGAACTGCTACACACACTAATAAATTGCCACAGAACTGTAGCACATTTAAATAACAAAAAATATAAAAAAATATATAATTTGAACACTTACGAATAATAAAAGTGCAATTAGGAAAGAAAGTCTGTTCACTTTAGTACAGAAAACAGAAGAGGAAGGACATTTAAACTTTAATTCTTTATTAAAGGTGCAGTATGTAGAATTTTCAACTTTTAAATACGTCTTAAATACCTAAAATTAAAATGTGCATGTTAAGAAACATGTCTTTAGCTGTCATACCTTATGTGTTTTTTTAGATTACATAGTTATATATACATTAATAAATATTGCCGGCCCGGCCAACCTGTACTCGGCCATCTCTGGGAACAACATTCATAAAACAGATTAATGATGCGCTACCTGTGAGGTTTACGTATGCGCACAGGAAGTGCTGGAACCTTAGTCAGGTTTGTCTGAGGTCTGGACCAATAGCAACAGCCTTAAAGCAATGGGTTTTTTTTTCGAATTTCGATTAATTGCACATCCTTCCTTCCGTCTCTTCTTTCCATTCCAGATCTTCATCTTCTTCGTATCAGTGTCGGTGGCGGCTGTGAACGCTCAGTGGTTTGGTCAGATGACTTCGGAGATCATGGCGGACATGCATCTCATCGAGCAAGCGTGCGGACTGGGGCAGGACATCGGTTTGTCGTCGAACCGCGAAGCCTACGCAAAACTGTCCGAGACGGACGTGAAATACAAGCACCTGAGTAAGCGTCTGTGGCTCTACAGACTGCTGTCATCACTGTGTAACCTCTGCTGCGTCGGCTGCAACTTCTACAGCCTGTGTTACATGGCTGAGAACCTGGTGTCTCTGTGACACAGGACTGTTGGATCCCCCCCTCCCCCTCCCCACAGACACGTCTTTATAGTGAAGCTGTAAGTTATGTGTGGTTTGCTGAGGGAGGAATCAGCAGTGACTCATGCCTCACCTTTCACCTAGATACAATGACGGCAGCTGCCACTTCACATTTTTCTCTTTACTCTTCCTTTCGGGACAGCTTTCTTCACAGCTGGGTACTTTTCTACTAACGTGGGGCTTGTTAAGAAGTGTGTCGGAGACTTTTTTACACCGTGTGTGTACAGCTTCCATACGACCTTAGCTGCTTCCATGTTGTTCACTCCTGCTCTCCCAGTTTGTTAACATTGACACAGGTTTGTCTGCCTCTGTCCTGTGTTAGTGAGTGTGTCTCAGGTTTTAAATGGAAAGGCTAGCTTGTGCTATCCTCAGATCATTTTGTACTGTCGCTACTAAAGGTTTCAAATGTTTTACGACCACAAACACTCTGCAGTAAATGTTTCTGAATTAGGTGAGGAACGTTTGAACAGCAGGTTAGTCCTGTTTAGAGCTGTCCCCACTATCACCACATTAAGGAAGAAGTAGAGATCAGTCAGTAAGTGACACTCACTTTTTGTAAACATAAGCTAATACTATTAAAAGTGTCTCAGACTTGTTCTATTCTTTAGTAGTGATTATAAGTCTTTCTGTTCAAAGGATTTAATATATTCTGTTCAGTGTTTAAAGTTCTATCTGCCAGGATTAAGGGCTCATCTTCCAGTTTGATTGAAGATTCTTCAGGTTTTAGTTTGATCACCAAATATAAATAATAAATAAAAGTTCAATAATTAATGTAGAAGTGTAAACTGGAGTGGAAGTATGTGGAACATTCAGAATCAGAAATGTTTTTAATGGCCATGTACAGTTTTAAGGACAGTACAAGGAATTTGTCTTGGTAGTTGGTGCACAAAACAAACAAAATTAAAAAAAACAAAGAACAACCCAGCAACAATAATAATAATAATGATAAATATAAAGGATGAGGGATAAATAAAGGATAGATAGAGAATAAAGGCTAAAGGGCTCTTGTTGTGAAAAGGTTTGATTGGAAGTTGGTGTTGTAGGTTTCCAGGACCTGACTGCATGAATGGCAGTATAGAGTTGAGTCTTCAGCTATTTGTAAATCAGTGTTCTATTAATAATACAGGAAGTTGCATCAACGAAAACGTCCTCTAGATGTCACTGTTTCCCACTCAATCTTTGCTCATGAATTAATTCATTTAAATACTATTCTTTTTTTTCATACTTCTAGGATGGTGGTTGAACTACTTGAAATTGATTGCTGGGCTTGTAATACATATTAATGATCATTGATTATCTACCTTTAGCTCTATGACAGACATCATTAATGTGGATCGAACAGGTAGAAATGATAGATCTGCAGAAATCACAGAACAACATCACATGCACGTGGGTTTTATCTGTGCTATGGATTTTTCATTATTGATGTTATTTCTTATTTGGACAGTAAAGTCTTGGCTATGACTCATGCTTACTACACACCTATGACTGTATTAGCAGAGCCTTCAGACTGTTCTTACTGTAGCATTAACATCATTTTGAGTTGCATCATCACTTGTTCTTTTTTTTTTTGGTCAAAGCACAGCGCTGTGAGCTTTTTCACATTTGACTTTAAATGGAAAGTTTAAAAATGTATTCTGATTATAATATGGGTGAAGAAAGGGTTTAAAAGCCAGGAGAGCAAATTTTCCCACATTAGTTTTCCAACACCTTTGCTATGTTGGTCAGTGCTTTCACACTCGGGGGTGGATTCACTAAAAGTTTAGGGGTGTTAAAACGTGTGCAAACGTCACTCCAAGGGTACAAACCCCAGGGAATCAGGCGTGCGCGGCTGCTGTGCGTCAAATGAACCCTCAATCCATTGAGGGGTGCATTTCACAAGGAGTGCAAAAAAAATGGGAGGAGGAAATGCACATTAATACAGTGGGTGCAATGCAATTCATCAAATCTGCAACTGTTTGCGGAGATTGTAAAAATAGTACGACTGACAAGCAGGTGCAAACACGCACTCAGCGATCAGCTGCAGTAAATATTGAAACAAAACACAGCAGAGATGGAAAAAAAAGACTCCAATTAACCTTTCTAGTATAAGAAAAATATAAAAAAAAACAGCCACTGTGCAGAGTAAAGTGTGTGAGAGAGCGAGAAAAAGCTGGACGTGCACCCGCGGTGGCGTGTGTGGAGTCCAGTGGCTGTGGTGCAGAGGATGTTGTGCGCTGAGATCCAAAAATGTCGCTCCAGAGTCTGGACGCACCGCTTCATGACCTTCTGTGTTTTTCTCTCCATGTTTTGACTGTAAAACTCTCGTGTCGCGTTGATGGCAGGAGCGTCAGGCCAGAATCAGCTGAGCAGCTGCATAATTTACGCAGCAATGGCACAATGTTCACATGAGAAAGTGTGCGTGACTACTCATGAGGTCAGACCTGCTGGCTGATGGTCAGTAGCTCATCTTTAAATGGTGCTGATTGACAGACTCTGTTGCTGCATTAACTCAGATCAATGGCATCAACAGAGCAATAGGACAGTTTCTGTCCAAATCCACCCGTTTTAAGAGCGTAGTGCGAAGCACCCACATAAAATTTGTGTTCCTGTGCACTCACCTCTCTGCATTGAATGAGCAAAATGTTAATTTAAATTGGGCGGTCTCAACCACATCTATATGCGCACCTATTAGTGGCGCAATGTTAGTGAATTCCCCACAGCAGATGAGCAAACAGCGCCACCAAATAAATTAGGAACGCACCTAGTTTAGCACCCTTTATTTCAGATCTTAGTGAATCTGCCCCTCAGTGGTTTGTGGAGCACCCTAAATAAGTTTGCACTGTATTTATGTGCTGGTTATTATGGTGTTACTTTTGGTTTTGTTTGTGTTGATCAGTGACTCAACATTGGGAAGTGCCTTTTTTTCTGTATTAAAGGGATTGTGTTTTTACTTTACAAACTGAACCAAGACATCTATTTAATGCTGTTTTCATGTTCTGCCAGTTTTATGAACCCAAATGTTTGATCATCCCTTAAATGAACATGTGTCAATACTTCTAAACCATGTCTTGAATGCTAAGCATAATGATGGAAATGCAAGTGTTACATAATGTGATAAATTTAAATGAGGAGTCCGAGCGAGGACTAATGACAAACTGAGTTTGTAACAAAGTTACCTCATTGCCTGATTACTTTTTGTATTGAAATTATTTTTACATTGAAGTTATTTGATGTTTGTTACAATAAAAACAAATAAAGATGTCATAGATTTATGGATACACTTCAATAGGGGAAATACAGATGAAACTAATGAAATATTGACCTTGTAGTTTGCATTGATGATACAGAGTTGGTGTATGATTGGGGCTAAATAGCTTTGTGGTGTAAAGTTTAGCTTTACACTAGTGGTGTTAACACTAAATATTACCTACACTTTTCTCAAATTAATCTAGGGTGCAAAATCAAATAAATAATGTAGCGCAGAAACTGTTTAGTTATCAGAATGCTACTTCCGTGGTAATTTATTTAATAACCAAAATATAGGGTGTGAAAAAGAATGATAAGAAGCAAACTCTACAACATATCAAAACAGTTTTTAATGTAAAAATACAGCACTTCTTTAAATACAAGGTCCTGGTTACCATTTGACACTAAATCAGTAATGACAGTTCATAAACCATGCAAAAAAAAAACAGCTTGTCTAAAAGTAATAAATATGAAACTATCTGAATTTTAAAAAAAAAAGTATAATTTCTTTTTTTTTTTTTTTTTTTTTGAAAAGTAAACATTTAAATCTGCTTGTCATGTTTAAATAACCAAGTTTCTCCAGTAATACTTAACTTAAAATTACTTCTCAGAAAAAGGAGATACAGGGAATAC
Organism: Gouania willdenowi; assembly: GCF_900634775.1. NCBI lineage: Eukaryota > Metazoa > Chordata > Actinopteri > Blenniiformes > Gobiesocidae > Gouania > Gouania willdenowi. The sequence continues at coordinate 23,654,547 of NC_041047.1, read as the reverse complement.
TTAAAAGTGCAACTTTGTAACAAACATCGTACACTGGAAAAACAACCAACATTACCAATATGTCCATCCTGCAAAGTGAACCTGTATCTGACCATGCTGTGAAGGCATTTCAAATTACATTCCTTGTAAACAGAAAATGCAGTATAAGAACTTTCTTTCTAACAAATGTTCCATGTCCCCTTGTTGTCAGTACTTACCTGTTTAATATCAAAATGTAAACACAAAGAAAACATCTAAAATCAACTTGCAGTCCCCTTCGGGGGGGGGGGGGGGGGGGGGGGGGGGGGTCGTAACCATGGCAGCAGTAAGACAGGCACGGTGGCAGCGCCGTCTCTACAAAAAGGACATTCCCAAAACAGTGTTTATGGCGTCCCACTAAAATACCCTGCAAATAAAAGTCGTACAAAAAGTACAAACACTAAGTATCCCAACTATGATATCAAAAAAACTAAAAGAATAAAAGCCAGTGTCTGTCATACGACTACTTTCCCCTTGATGTCCAGCTTAGCGTTATCGCTGGCTTTGTTGGACTGCTCCTCTGAGAGGGTGATGTACGAATACACCAAGCTGCCAGCGATGCTATAAAAGAAAAAACAAAGCAACCTTATTTCTACAATTCAGTAAAAACTGCAGCAACACTTTACAAAGTTTCATACATAAGACTGATATTACGCTATCATAATTATGACATGACACCTGTCATTAGCATGAATAAGGTGTAATGAAGGCTGTCATCAAGTGTAGTTCGTTACCCTAACCCCACGAGATCCCTCCACCTAACCCAAAAAATGTCAACATAGCTCCAAAGGTGTCATAATTCAGTGCACGACAATTGTCTCATTGAGTGCCATTCACGTCTACGTTAATTGCACGTCTATAGACGTGAATTGTGTATTTTGGCTGGGGTTGCTAGGAGACAGTGTGACGAAGCTCTCCGGTGAATATCTAACTTGTACCATGATGTAGTGACCAACGGGTGGCAGCAGCGCACCTTTGGATGAGAGATCACCCGTGATGGGCAGAGCTCAGAGGGAGAGGAAAGGAGTTTACGAGACAAAAAATGGTGCTATGAGAGTTGATGCTGAAGTTCCCAGCAGCTCAGAGCAGCGCACACTAGACCAGAGCATGTGTGGAACTAAGTGGTATATTGAGAGTGTCACGATGGTGAGATAAAATGATAGTTAAAAAAAACGGGGCAAGCGGTGACACTCGGCATGTCCGGGAGGAGGAAGTTGCGTATGTGCAAAATGACGGGGGGAGAGACTTGGAGGACAGCTAAAATACAGTAAGAAACCCATTCAACTCTGACATAGAAAACAAAATAATAATAATGTTACCATCAAAAGCCTGGTCTCAGTGTTGTTTTTGTAGTTTTATAGAAGGAAACCAATGTTGAGGTGTCCCTAAACAAAAAAAAATGCTTCAAAGTCACTAACAGATTCTTTCAGAAAAAGACGTTTTTCTCAGCTTTTTGTCACAAACTGGTGATTTGTGTGAAATTTTCCTCTATTCAACTGCTGATTACAGAAGAACAAAACAAGCTTGAAACAAAATTATTTTTTCTGATGAAAGTAGAGTCTAATCTTTTAGATTTAATCAGATTTGAGATATTCAAAGAAAAAATAATTTGTAAGTCTTTAAAAAAAAAAAAAAAAAAAAAAAAAAATCAGTCAAAATGCTGTAAAACGGCTAGCACTGAGGAGGTAAAAATTTTGAAAATGGCTGGCACTGAATGAGTTAATTGCCTTCGACTAAAGTGTTACCAAAACTACTATTAACATTCACTTCATTAAAAGCTGAAAAACTGGTCTTAAATCGCAACAAGTCCCAGCATGCACCCGTGGATAACTGCAGGGCTGTCAGTATATTGTGTATAAAAGGGATTTCAAAATGTTCAGTATGATGAAACTTTACCAATTCATCAGAAATTGATATCCATAATAGTAGATGAGGCGATAGACTGTTGAGACATAGTTGCATCTAGCTTAAAGTTCCTTTAATAGAAATGTTATCAGGTGGCAGAGAATGATATAGCAGTGCTCATTATGTTAGCTTTGATGCTAATAGCCCACCTGTCCACACTACAAACTGAGACAACATGTTGCGTTCCTGTCATGATTCGCTCATATAGAGCCAAAAAAAATCTCATCAGATCACATTAAGCATTTCCTTCTGTTACATCACATGCACTGAAGAAACCCCAGTTGGTTTCTCAGTGTTAAAGGCAGTGTGGGTAAACCTAAACTTTTTAGTTAAACCTCATAAGGTTCACTATTCCTTTCCCATTAGAGTGAACTACTGCATCCCTATTGTGACCAGTGGAGATAAAACACCAGACGAATAGGAAATTATTCTGTTTCCTGAGAAAGTATTAAATCCCGACAGACCAGCCGAACAAAAAAAAAGAGGAAATATGAGTATTAAATATGAATCAGACTTGTTCATTCATACCTGATGTTTAAACCTATGAAGTTGGTCCAGGAGAAAATGTAGTCTCCACTGAAGACCATCCCTATGTACGTCACCAGGACATTCTGGATAAAAAAATAAATAAATAAAAAGAAGTGAATGAAGTGGAGTTTGAGCAGCTCAGTGTGAGACCAATCACACACAGCTTACCTTGATGCAGCCAACAATAGTAGTAGTTAAAGCTGAGTTATACTGAGTGCAGAGCACAATGGAATACATCAGGACAAACCTAAAAAATAAAAAAAATGGTGAAAAAACAAACTGCATCAAGAATGGAAATCCAGTTGAACAATGGTCTCATTGTTAAGTAGGTTTAATTCACAGTGTCAGTTTCCTAAAAGTTGAACAAATATCACAACAAAGCACAAATGTGGTGTTCATACAACACTCCAACAGGATTGTACATACAGTACACTGAGGTCAAACCTTACCCCATGACACAGGACAGGATGAACTGGGCGAGGAAGAGCTTGTCCCACCAACCGTCGTAATTCACAGCCTGACAGGAGACGTAGAACATGGGACACGTCAACTAAATAGTTACATTCATGTGGATTTTTTTATCTTCTTAAACATAGTTTTTCCACTCTGTCGTTTCTAAAAAGACAATCATTTACAAAGTGAAGCCTGAATAGACTAGAGCTGGGCTATATATTGAGATCCAAGATAGATTAAGTTTTCTATTTTGGTGATATAGAAAATACCAATATCGCCTATATCTATATATATATATTTTATAGCTTAATTTGTATCAAAATACTTGTTTTAGGAGTTGCTGTTCTTGCTACTTCTCAGAACAGCATGAAACGTACATAGAGATGGATTTCTGAACGCATTCCTAACCCAAGCCACACGACAGAATTCACTCACACGTGCCGTCGCTTACAATAGAAAAAGCCAAAAGTTTGTTAATAAATGTGCCTGTGCAGCATTTTTTCATCAGCAAATTTAACCCAGAATTGTCTATGCAGTAAGACTTCAAGATATATATTGTGTATCAACATTTTGAGAAAAAAATATCAAGATATGAGTTTTGGTCCATTTCAGCAGTGCTAGAATAGACCATAGACACTAGGCCTGGGCAATATATCGTGATTCAAATAATATTGAGTATCTTATTTTGGCAATATAAAAAATTACAATATTGCCTATATCAATATATATATATATATATATATATATATATATGTTTATTTATACAATCACAGTACAAAATAACATCATACAAGTATTCAATATTATTCATACAGTATGATCAAACAATGTAATGTAATGTTCTAAGATGAATATATTTTTTTACTGTTTATTTTGTATTAAAATACACTTTAGGAGTTGCTGCTTTTGTTGGTTCTCAGAACAGCATGAAAAGCATATTTAAGTACATTTCTGACCTTCCCCTAAACAAGCCACACTACAGAACTCACTCACACATACTGTCCCTTATAGAAGGAAAAGCCAAATGTGTAAAATATCACTGTTTGCTGATGAAATATGTCACACAGGCACATTTATTAACACATTTATCCCAGAATTGTCTTTCTGGTAAGACTTTATTGAGTCAAATAATCAAGATTTATATCGTGTATCGCCATTTTGAGAAAAAACATTGAGAAATGACTTTTGGTCCATATCGCCTAGCCCTAATAAACACAATTCCAGACCTGTACAATTAGATCTATTGTTGAGTAGGTTTGGTCCAGGGTAGGGAGCGTGTTAGCTTAGCATCATCATCATCATTAGTTTTATTGCACAGTTCTTATACAAGATTGGCTATCTACACAAAGGGCAAAACAGCACTTTCACATGTTCTCACTCTGGAACTTGTTATGAGAAAACTAATCTTTTAGGTGTTCTTATTGGGCTGTATCTATGTTGACAAAATGTGGATAAAAAAAATCCTGTATCAACGGGGCCTAAAAGATTAGAATAAAGAATATAAAGTAGTGTGACGTGCACTGTAAAGCATTCAGTAAAGGAAATGAATAGAAGGGAGTCGGCTCCACAGTGGAATTCTAAAGAGGTCACGACAAGGACAGCAACAAAACCAACCCTGACTTTCTACGGTTGGGTCGACCTGCAGGTAGCGCTGCACTCACTGTGCTCACACACATAAAGGCATCTTTGTGCCTCTGGGCTGGAGGGCTCCGGGGCGGGCAACCAAAGGAACGTCTCATATTTAAAGCACACACCCAGGCTTCTGCAGTGCCACTTATTTATGAATAAACATGGTCATAGTGATGGTGTTGTGAGCAGAAGAGAGAGAGAGAGAGAGAGAAAAGAAGAAGCTCACCTTCTCTATATCTCCAGTCAGATGAGCCAGCAGGACAGTGGGTAATATCATAAAAAGTGCATTATAGTACAATAATCCATATTTTCCCAACTCCTGTTAAAAAATAGAAATAAAACCAACATTAAGAAGCCAATAAGGCAGAGAAAGTATGTCCAGATAGACAACCTGCAACTTCTGATTTATGCATTTCTGTCTCCCATGATCCCTCTGAACCTCCCTCACACACACACTAAATCTGGACTCAGTAACATGAGAGCTGAGCTGCTCCTACTGTAACATATACAGACTAGCTGGGTTCTAGGCTTATATGTGTCTTCATACTGCAGGGACGTCAAACTCATTTTAGTTCAGGGGCCAAATACGAACCAGTCTGATCTCAAATGGGTCGCAGATTGTAAGTGGAAAAAAGAACAATTTTAACATCATTGTGACCAAGTTTTTAATATCTGTTCAATTCACCTCAAAAATTATTGATTTTCTCTTTAAGAGGAATTTTGTGGAATTATTTGTGCCAAATTGCAAGACTCGTGTAAATATTGAAAGTGCTTTCCACAATTTGCAATTTAAAATGACTGCATTCATGTGATAAAAACAAAGGAAAAATGCAAGCCCCTAAAAATATTACTGAGTTTCATTAAACTGGTGAATTTGAGATCAAGACAACTGGATTATTTGGTAATTTACACAATAATTAATGTTTTCTGTCATTTTGACTTTCTCCTGCGGCCCAAATTGGATGCCTTAAAGAGCCGAAGTTGGCCCCCAGGCCTTGAGTTTGACACATGTGATCTACTGTCTCACCCCCAACATGGGAATTAAAAAGAGCCAGCTCAAGGACTTGTGCACACTGAGTTCCTTTGAGGCAGACGCTGAAGGACAGTTTGGGGGTCTCTACGTTTACTAACTTGAGCTCAAAGCCAAAAACAGCTCAGAGCCAACAATGGCCGCTATTCATCTGAAAGGAGCTGCCACATACCTTAGCATCTAATTTTTGCTTCACATAGGCTCCGTTGGCTGCAGTCAGAACATCATTGAGGAGGATGAACACGTAGCCTTGCAGGTCAAAGGACAAATCAGCACTGGGAACAAGAAGAAGAAGAAGAAAACTAAACTGTACAGCGCATTACTGCTGGAACCCCTGTGGGTAACTGCCCTAATATGATCAGAATGTGGACATATTTGAGGAAAGAGCAGCCCTTTGTAGTGAAAGTGGGGTGGGGTGTGAATAGCTGGAACACCTGGATGGAGCAGAACTCACCTGGCGGCAACAAATGCCCCGAGGATCATGGTAAACACTGTCAGCTGGACCGGGCGGGAGTATTTCTTCCTGCAGAGGTCAAAGACAGAACAGCACAAAGGTCAGACGCAAACTTCACATCATAAACGACCCGCGAGTGGATATTCTGCAACGTGGTACTTTACTTTAGCAGAAATCCTTCAGCCACCATGGTGAATAAAATGGAAAACCTCCTGAGGACGGTGAACATCGGCAGGCTGGTGGGAGACGACATGATGTCACATGTAAAAAGTTTATTAAGTCCGTTAAACAAGATCTCACAAACTTTGTTCTTCTCATAACACTCACTTTAGTCTTTTGGTTCCAAATAGTCCAGTTATTTGATTTCCCACATAAAGGAGAGGTAGAGGGAATGTCTGGGAAAGGAAACAAACTCCCAGTTAACAGATGGGCTAACAGCTGCAAAATGAGTGCGACTTTAGGCTTTTTCTCCTATAATAGTTGTCTGCTTCAGGTGAGGATGCACTCAGCAAACCATCTGTGCTTTTTATACTGTTCTGAGAAGTAGTGAGTAATAAGCTATATCGACATATCCCAAAAACAGAAATCGCGATAAATCTTGACTCTCGATGTATTGTCCAGTTCTAACTGTATGATATATTAATCAAGTTATGTCCCAATCTAACAAAGACACCCCAACGAGGCATCAGGACGCCTGTATGAGACGTTGAACAACAAGATAATGGGTGTGTTCGAAATGACATACTAACCTACTACTCATAATAAGTCTGATGTTAAAATGAGTATGTAGCGCATTCACATTATAGTATGGAAAGATCGAGTGTGCCAGAAATACCCGGATGTATAGTATATCAAAACAAAAGCCTCTGTTCTTGTCTTCCATTAGTTACTTTTATAAATAAGGCTCTTGTTTTGAAGTTAACTGGAAGCTTAGTCAGTAGCACAATGGCTGGTCTCCGTAAATCTCCAAAATGTCGGCATGAAATGTGTTTCCACGAGTGTAATGGATGAAATGACCACATGTTGATATTCTACTTGGTCACTTTATCGCTTAAAATGTTTTCAGAACTTTCAAAGGTGGCAAATAAATAGATATTTGGCCTCAGTGTGCTTCAGGTTTTTGTCTGTGTAGATTCGAAAAATGCATCTTGGAAGTACACTTCAGTGGGAACGGTCATCATACTAACCACATGTAGTATAGTATAGTAGACAGTATATACTCATTGGCTTTGTAGCGCACAGTACGGTGTATGCCGTTTCAAACTAGGGCCACTCGATTATAGAAAAAATAATAATCGCGATTATTTCAGTCATAATTGAAATCACGATCATTCAAACGATTACTTGTCGACTGTAGCTCTTCATCATAAAACCCAAAGTGTTCCCACAGAAGAGCATTTGACTTTCCACTTGTTTAACAAGCGTTTTTGCTGCGTTTCACCTGCCATGTTTCAAGACCACTAGCAACAGCTTTCCTCGTGCTGGCCTGCAGGCGAGCTTTAGCTTTGAGAGGGGTGGGGCAGAGGGGAGGAGCTTGCATGTGCGTGTAATTAACAACTCCAAGTTAGTATTAATAACATGTGTGTGCCAACCTTTATTATTTGTAGATGTCCGAAATAGTGGGTTTGTTTTATTTAGTGAATAAAACATGTAAAAAAAAAAAAATATATATATATATTTTATTTTTTTTTCTCGATTGTTATTTTTGTAATCGTTGGGTGTAATACTTGGAATCGTAATTGAACTTTGATTAATTGAGCATCCCTATTTCAAACACAGCCAATGATTTCAATCTTAACGTCTCACCTTAACAAATATGCTGTCGTCAAAGTCGGGGAAGCTGATCACCCTCACCGTCTTTCCTACCCATAGTACAACCACTGTGGCAAGCATCTGTATACAAAACACAGAGGGAGAGACAGAAACACAAAGAGTTAGAGATACTGGCAGAGAAATAAGAAGAAAGAGAGATAAACATTGAAAAAAGAAGAGAGACAGAAAGAGAACGATAAAGACATGTGATACAGTGGGAGCGAGAGACGAAAAAAAATGACAAAGAATGAGAAAGTGAGAGTTTCCTGAATGCTTACTGGTACATTACCACATAACCACAATGTGAGACAATACATATAGTCTTCTGTTTGATAAAAAGTCTGTGTGTTATACATAGAGACATATTTGTTCTGTTGTTAAAACTCATTCACTGCCAGCCATTTTCAGAACGGCTACCCCCTTCACTGCCAGCCATTTTACAGCATTTTGACTGATTTTTAAAGACCCAAAGAATATTTTGTACTATGACAATCTGAAATCAGATTCTGAAAGATTAGACTCTCTACTTTAATCAAAAAAATATATATGTTTTTAGCTTTTTTGTTCTTCCATAATCAGCAGTTTGCACAGAGCCTAGTTTCACACAAATTGCCAGTTTCTGACAAAAAGCTGAGAAAACAGCATTTTTCTGAAAAAACCTCTCAGTGACTTTGAAACTTTTTTTCCAAAGTCACTGATAGGCGTCATTTACAGACGTCATTTACCTCCGCCCTGAGATTATAACCCTGACCTAATCCAAAAAACAAAACGTGTCGGTTCACTTTGAAAACAAAAATAAACAAAAATGAATTATTCTTTTTTGAGCAAAAATTCATTTTCGGGTCATGTGCATATACAATCTCAGCACGACACCAGTGAAGTTTACATAACCAAATGACATCTATGGCAGTCAATTGTTTTAATGGATTTGAGAAGAACTTTGCTGAGAAGAGATTAAGTCATGATTACATTTGGTTTGGTTTGTTCCCTCAAAAATATATATCAGTACATTCCGTCATATATTACAAGAGCAGCGTAAGAGACAGATACTACAGCTCACGTCAGCACATCACATTCATAGCTGCCTTCATGTACTTTATTTACTTTCTGTGTCTTTCAGTTATAATTGGGCAAAAAAGTGTAAATATTTAAAAACAAACATTTTCTCAAAGTGTTAAAAATGTGTAAAAAGAATATAAATCCTGTCAGATCTAAACCTGTTCATTTTTCCCAAATTATTGACATTATTCATAGGTGAGCTCTAAATTATTTTGGTCTTAGTGGTTGTTTATCAACGTTACCTTTGTATGAATTTAAATATCACCTTTTTCACAGACACTTATTTTAACAGTTAATCCCTCTTTTAGTCCTGTCTTTTAATATATGTTGTGTTTTATTTTATTTTTTTAATCCTGTAGCACTTTGAGGTTTGGCATCAAATGTAAAGCGCATTACAAATAAAATGTATTATTATTATTATTATTATTATTATTATACAACAGGGTAAATGACTCACCTGGCCTATGCCGACACATATTGAAGAGGGGAAGCTGAAAAAGCAACAGAGAGCCCAGTTAACTGTTGGTCTGCTACTGAAGCCCATTAAAGCCAGTCTGTTCTTCACTGGAGGCTAAAGGCTGGTCTTCACACAGTCTGTTAGTTACCTGTAGTTAGTGAGGACGCTTTTATTCACCACCACGATGAGAAACGAGCTGAGTCCGTAAAAACCTGCGGCCAACAGCTTGGGGAACAGAGACAGAGGTTTGTCCGCCATCCCGGACAACTTCTCACTTCTCCGAAGGCTCATCCACTGCTGCTGCTACTGCTGCCATCTCCGTTCCGGCGACACGCGCACGCAGGAAGGCGCGCGACACACACACACGCGGTGGCACGTCGACGTTTCGCAACTTCCGTGTGAGCATCTCCGGTAGCTTTTAGAATCAAGCTAGCGGCTCGTCCGTGGCCTTCGCTCTCATGTCGGTGTAGAGACGTTACACACCCCACACTTCATACACCGCCACAGACTGATGCCACTTCCTGGGATTTAACATGACGTTTTATTGGTTTAGTCCAATCACATGTAGAGATACATTTCACAACGTAGGGTTTAAAATTTAATTACCGTTTTCTGTGTTTTTTTTTTTAATTTTTTTTATATGACAGTACATTTTGATTAGGTCTTGTTTAAAGTTTTATTCATTTCTATATTTCATTTTATTTTTTGTTTGTTTCAGCCGTGTTAAAACTACATTCCCGCCAGTGAAAAAATAACAACAAAAAACTAGGAATAATAAAACAATAATAATAATATCTTAAGTTATAATGAGAAGTTAAGCCATAATTATAACTTATATATATATATATGTCCGCCAGTAAAAAAATAAAATAAACATCAAAAATCTCATGGGTAGACTTAGTATCTCATAATATCTCGTATCATATTATCTAGTAATAAAACAAGTCATGAAATACTTATATTCAGTATATGAGACTTAGTATTTCATAATTTTAACTTGGTATCTTATAAATATGACTGCTTAACATTAAAAAAAAGTAATATATATATATACTACTTTACTTTTGCTAGTAAAATAATATATTTTACTGGAGGGAATGGGCTTCCATACATTCCTGCCAGTAAAAAAAATAACAAAAAACCTTAGGAAAAGTAAAATAAAAATGAATTTAAAAAATCGAATTTAGATACTATCTCATGATTAGACTTAGTAACTCATAGTTTCTCGTATCTAGTAGTAAAACTAAGTCATAATTAGGAGATAAATGCTAATTATGAGATGCTTAATATACGAGATTAGTATCTCATAATTCTGACTTAATATCTTATAATTACATTTTTTTTCATAATATTACTTTTGCTAGTTTTTTCTTGTTTTTCCAGGCTTCCACATACAAAACAATACAAGCACACATACAGAAGTAAAATAACCGTAAATAAATATAATAATAATGATTTAAAAAATATATAAATAAATAAAAAATAAAAAACAATAGTATAAATAAATATAATACAGATAAATACATCCATGTAAACAGTCTGTTTTTAGGACTAAACAGGGTGGGAAAATCTTCAAAGTTCAGGAGACAAGACGATGTAATACTGGGCTCACGAGAACGATAGGAAATTGTATTTTTGGAAAAGGGAAAAAAAGAGCCAAAAAAATGCTGTTTGAAAAACATCGTGCTTTTACCTAAACCCTGGGAATACTTACATAACTAATACATAACACTAATAACTAGGACCAATTTTTCCTATTTAATGCACATAGACCACAAAAAACAGAGACTGGCATCTCATACCAGTCTAAAATTAAAACCAAATCATGTCATCATGACATTCTTTAAAAAATAATATCTAAAAAAAACATCGAACTAGAACAGCCTATATATATACGTATAATTTTATCAGATAAAGACATAGTGTGTATGCCTCATATACAGTACATATATCTATAAATCAAAGATAATCGTCTCAAGCAGATTAATTTGACTTTTTCATTTACATTGAAAGTGACAGTAAATAGACAACGCTATTGTACACAAAGATGATGACTATTGACTTACCGTCTGTTAGATTTCGATTAAGAAATCAAAGGTTTCAGCCAGAGCCAGGTCATTACTTTTGATGACACTGAGGGTCAAACTACCTACAGACTAAGAGCTCTTGATCCAAATACAGGAAACCCCAAAGTGAAGAAGCATAAGGAGATTTTCACAGGTGTTTCTTATTTTCGTTGTTCCTCCAGATGGCAAAACCATTCCATAAACCCGAGCTGGGAACCTGTAATAACTGACCACTAAGTGAAGGCCAACTCCATGACATGACCATGCAATGGTTGGTGTGTATTTTGGCAGGTGGTTGAGGGATAAAAACCTGACGTGTCTCTGATAAGAATTGTGTCTGTGCATGTGCCACGTTGTCCAACGCAGAGTGCAGTTCATTCAGAGGGGACACCTGAGCTCAACCATGTCAGGACTCAACGCCTCTCTTGGATATTTCCTGGCCGTTGGGATTCTTGCAGCTTCTGTTCGAACACTCCTTCAAAAATGGCCGAAGTTCAGCTTCTTGTTAGAGTTTGCCTCTTCTTTCATGCTGGTTGCATGTTGGCTGGAGGTGCAGACCATCGTAGAGGTTGGTCAGTGGGCTGGGGGGCTCGGACCTGATGTGACTCTAACCATGCTTTTTGCTCTGCTGCTAACCCATGGAGTGATCTGCAGCAATGCATTAGGGAACCCCAACCTTACTCTGCAGAAGTTTCTGCAGCTGGACACCCCCACCATTCCCACTCTGCTTGCAATCGCTGCCCAGTTTGCAGGGGCTCACCTTGCCATTCTAGTGGCCTTGTACTACTGGAGCCTGGAGCTGACCGACATGCACATGATCAAAAACCTGATGTCCAGAGAGTGCAGCACCTCTCTGCTAGTGTCGGTGCATCAGGGGTTTTTCACAGAGACTGTGTGTGCTCTCGTCTTTCATCTCATCTACTTAAACCTGCGGCACAGATCAGCCCTGATCCGGGTTCCCCTGGTTGCTGCCCTCCTCACATTCTTGTCAAACTCAGGTAAGCCTTCACCACAAATTAAACTTCTACAAACATTGAAGAAATTAAAAAAAATCCAAACTATCTGCTTCTCTTTTCAGCCAGTGGCTACACGTCGGCGTACATTAATCCATCGTTGTCGTATGGGCTCACCTTCCACTGTCCTGGATTCAGCTTCCTACAGTATGCAGCCGTCTACTGGCTGGGCCCCTTCATAGGTTAATCCCATAAATGTAAAAAATGTTTGGTTCTTTGATGACAACATTTAAACAGTGTCTGTTTGGTTTTTTTAGGAATGATTCTGGCTCTGCTCTTATACATGGGTCACATTCCAAGGATCTTCGCCAAGAACCTTCTGTATTTCCAGAAGACACGTTTCAAAGTGCGAAAAGGAGACAAAGCCGAAAAGAAGAAGTTATGAAGAAACTCTTTTAATCAGGAAAAATACTTCAATCTTTGTGAAGAATGTAAAATATTTGAAATACAAAAGACTTGACAAAAAAAAAAAGTGTCCAGTTTCTCCACATTCAATCAATCAATCAATCTTTATTTGTATAGCGCCAAATCATAACCAATGGTATCTCAAGGCACTTTACAGTAGAGCAGTCTTAAGGACGGACTCTTCATTTTGTGGATACACACATATGCATATATACGTATATACACATACATATGTATCCCACACCCAACATGAATTCATCATGGCGGCAAGGAAAACCTTCTGTTAAGCAGCAGGAACCTTGTGTGGATCCCATTCCTATGATGAACAGCCATCCACGTTATGCTGTGTTGGGTGTGTGCAGAGGAAAGGGTGGAGACAGAGCCGCTGAGTCTCTGTAACTCCACACTGAGGATCCCACGGACCTGCAAGACAAAAGCCAGAAGGAGTACAGGAGCAAACACACAAGGGAGTAAGCAGACATAGAGGGAGTGTTTGAAAGAGGAATGGGACCCTCTCCGGTCCCTCTCTAACCTAAATGACCTCTCTCTTAACGCCCTCTCCAACCTCTCTCCAACCGAGCATGCCAGACCCCCCCCCCCCGGCAGTCTATGCCTATTGCATCTTAATTATGAGCTATGAGCTGGTTCCTAACTAAAAGCTTTATCAAAGAGGAATGTTTTGAGCCTAACCTTAAAGGTAGAGAGGGTGTCTGCCCCCCGAACCGTGGTTGGTAGATGGTTCCAGAGAAGTGGGGCCTGATAACTGAAAGCTCTTCCTCCTATACTACTTTTAGAGATGAATGGAACAACGAGTAGTCCAGCATTTTGAGAGCGTAGTGTTCTGGGGGGATTGTATGGCACTACAAGCTCCTTGAGATAGACTGGTGCCTGTCCATTTAGGGCTTTATAAGTGAGAAGAAGAATCTTGAATTCTATTCTATATTTTATGGGAAGCCAATGCAGAGAGGCTAATACAGGAGTAATGTGATCTCTTCTCCTAGTTTTAGTCAGTACACGTGCTGCAGCATTTTGAACCAGCTGAAGTGTCTTAAGCGACTTGCTCGGGCAGCCTGCTAAAAGAGAATTACAATAATCCAGTCTAGAGGTAACAAAAGCATGGACTAGTTTTTCGGCGTCGCCCTGAGACAGGATAGATCTGATTTTAGCAATGTTACGGAGATGAAAGAAGGCAGTTCTTGAAGTTTGTTTTATGTGAGAGTTGAAGGATAAATCCTGATCAAATAGAACCCCAAGGTTTCTAACAGTTGTGCTTTGTGCCAGAGTAATGCCATCTAGGGCAGTTAGGCTAGCATAGGTTTCTCTAAGGTGTCGCGGGCCCAGTACAATGACCTCAGTCTTGTCTGAGTTGAGAAGAAGAAAATTTTGGTCCATCCAGGCCCTAATGTCCTTTAGACAGGCCTCAAGTTTAGATAGCTGATTTGTCTCACCTGACTTCATTGATACATACAGTTGGGTATCATCAGCATAGCAGTGGAAGTTAACAGAGTATTTTCTCATAACATTACCAAGGGGGATCATATAGATACAGAAGAGGATTGGACCTAGCACAGAGCCCTGAGGAACCCCGTAGCTTACTTTAGTGTACACAGAAGACTTATTATTCACGTGTACAAACTGGTACCTATCAGATAGGTAGGACTTAAACCAGTTTAGGGCAGTCCCTGTGATTCCAAGTAATTTCTCTAATCTCTCTAGTAGAATATAGTGATCTATAGTGTCAAAAGCTGCACTAAGATCTAATAAAACCAGCACTGAGAGTCGTCCTTCATCTGAAGCCCAGAGTAGATCATTAGTTACTTTAACTAAAGCAGTCTCTGTGCTGTGTTGAGCTCTAAAGCCTGACTGGAAGTCCTCGAACAGGCTGTTGTTTTGAAGAAATTCACAGAGCTGAGCTGCCACATTACTTCATGTTTTTGAATATTAGCACTACAATCACAACTTTGCAGTCTTTTAGTAGCACAAGAAATTAACCCCACAAAAAAACTAAAAAAAAGAACCTAGTTGTTATGTGCTCGGAGCATTCTGACCAGTTCTGGTTTTGGAAGACTGCGATCCGTCCGGGTTTTTGTTTTTTGGCCGATTTTTCGCAGCTGATCCAGGCTCTGGTAAAAAACAACAACATTTAGTTAAAGCTTTACATTAGTCAGGATAGTGTTTCATTACACTGATAGTAATATAAATATATTCATGCACACAGGTTTATCACCTGGTGGTTTTCGCTGCTCCAGCTTCGCCTCAGGTCGGTCGGCCCATAAACAGTAATCTGGATTATTTAGGAAGGACTTGCTCTGTCCACAGCTGAGGCATCGTATCACGGTAAAGCGAGTCCTGCCTTTCTTTTCTGTGAGACGCAGTTACCAAACAAGAGTGTCGAAAAAAAAAAAAAAAAAAAAACAGTACTTATATGGTGAAAGAAATCCAAGGACATCTTAAGACGTTCTTACTTCTTTGTCTGATTGTAGCCGTTACTCCGGGGATCAGTAATGAGCTGCAGTTCTTGCATAAAGTTCTCTTCACAGACGGGTCTCTGCAATAAAACAACACATTAGAAACACTATATTTTCCTAGTGCATCCTTATGTTTCACCCTTTCAACATGGCTTTGGCTTTCGCCCAAACACAGTCTAAACTAGGAATGTAACGATTAATCGTAAGGCAGTTAAAAATCGATTCATAGGTATCAAGGTTCACATCGATGCTGTGAAAATTGCATCGCAGTACCTTTTTTAAACAGCAGAGGGCGCTATCCAGAAGTGTTGGCAGCGGGGGAAAGCTGCTAATACTTTCTTTCTGGCCGCCTTCTACTCTTAAACCTATTCATAAAAGATTCCTTACCCCTTTAGCACCGAAAGAATATCTGTAATATTACGTGAATATCTGTAAAAGTAACGTTTTTCTATTAGCTCTGTGTGCTAGCGTAGCATCTCTTCTTCACTGCAAGATATCTGCATGCCAACCGACCACTGGGTTACCAGCGCCCTCTGCTGGTCCAAACAAATATCTGATGTAAAAAAATAAAAGGAAAATAGTACAGTATTTCCCCCCCCAAAAAAATTGAATATTTTTCAGTCATTTATGTACAGTCCCATTTTGTAAAATAAATCGTTAGAGAATCGTATCGTGAATCGAATCGTATCGGGAGTTGAGTGAATCGTTACATCGCTAGTCTAAACCGCACTAAACATAGTCTAAACTGCCAAAAAAAACTATGCAAATCATCACTGACTCCGAAATCAGAGCCACCAGTGCCCGCTTAACTTTAACATGTCTGTAAAGGTCCGTCCGTTTCTCATGTAGCGCTGCAGCGCTTCGTGAAAACATAATCAGCTTTAATCAGTTTTACCTGCTCAGAGTGTTTTAAACATCTAATCAGAGCTAATGAAGATCTGTGGATAAAGTTGTTCTGTTGTTGTGGACTAGAACATCGATGTTAGGGATTATAGAGTCTGAAACATCGTAGATTAATGATTACTTCTGGTAGTGTCAAATATTCTGACCCCTAGTGGTGAAATAACTGATTCATCCTTGCATCCATTTGGTTTTTTTTAATCATTACAGTCTGGAATAATGTAATCAGGATCATTTAAATTAGGTTAATTTAAATTAAGTTAATCAAAACTTAAACATTAAACCTGCTCATTCAGTAAATTATTGAGGGGAAATTGGGTGACATTAATGCTGCTCTCATACATCTTTATATGACATGAATAATAAAAAAGGAGCAGTCAGCATAATCATTTTTATTATTGACATACATTTTTGTTTAATTATAGTTTTCTTTTTTATTAGTCTTTATTTTGTTTTGTCACAGTACAACTTATATCTACCTTTTAATTGTATCTTACTTTATTTTTGACATACATTTTTGTTTAATTATTATTATTATTTGTTTTGATTCCTCGCAGGAATTAAAAATTAATATTTTCTAGAATTTTTTAATTAATATTAAAAATGATGTGGAAAACAAAGACATTAGAAAAAAAAATAAAACGCATCTGCATTTAAATGTATAAAAATATATATATTTTTAAATTGAATCACAAACCCAATATCTGTCAATTTAAGAAACAATTCATAATAATAAATAACAAAATTGCAATAATTTATTTTTTTTCCACTAGCACTTATACATGTATGTAGGCAGTGGCTATCCATATGGTTGCCGTATCAATATATAGACATTTTATCCGTACACAGCGCCCCTTTTTGGCCAGTTTGGGTCACGTGATTGGTCAGTCATTGGCCAGTTCGGGTCGTGTGACTAAGACTTAATTATGATTCAAATGGTTCAAAATACATAAACAAAAAAACAAAATATTTTCGGTTATATCCTGGGTTAGAGTAGTAACTAAAAATAAATATGAGCTAAAATAAAACTGACGGAATTTTAAGTCACGTGGTACACCTATCACGTCACCTAAACTGGTCAATGAGGGGCGTTACGTATGTATAGACTGAGTATCTATTAATACGTTTTCGTATCAATAGCCACGGCCAATTCTTTTTTAGGGTTAAGTTGCGATATTGGCTTATATAACCTAACCCTAACCGAAGACACTACCAATGGCACCAGGCAACCGTACAAATAGACACTTTCATGTATGTATGTGTGTATTACAAGCACTAAAAACGACATTAAACACTAGTAAAGATAAGAAATAAAGACTCACTGTCTGATAACTAAACGTCTTGCTATTGTCTTCTGTGTGAAGCAGTAAAAACGCGCCAACTCCACATTTTTCGGGTTTTGAGACAAAACACAATGAGCAGCCTGTGAAGAAAGAAGCACACAGAAGTTCAGTGATTATTCATAGCTAGTCACAGTTAGCAAAGGAACAAAGTCAACGACTGTTTCTAACCTGGTAGAGATAGTTCAGTCTCTGGTAAGCTTCTTTGTCTTTTAGAGGTTGCGCCATTTATATTAAGTATTGTATCACGAAGTGTTGATGTTAGCAGTGAGCTACATATGTTATGCTAACGTGATGAAACAAGCTCCGCCTGCGACAGAAACACTTCCGGAGGAAACTTCCACAATAAAGGTTTATCACAGGAAATACGAACTTCACCTCAGAATAAACCACAATAACACCAGTCTTTACTATCATGAATAAAAAATAACACCATTCATACTATGTAATTTCTTGTCCAACTGTCTGTGTTGTTGTGACTTCCTTAGAAATGAATAAAGTCTAATGATTATCAAAATTCTCATATATAATTTAAATTCAAAGTATCAGAGACCAATTTATTGAAGGTCAAACCAGTAAAATGTCTGAAATAAATAGACATAAGCACACTAAATGAAAATGCAGCAAGTAAAATAATTTCATGTAAATAGTGATCAATAGTGGTAGTAAACAATGTTTAGGGATATTTTGATCATTTCAATATGAAGCTAGGAACTTTTAGAAAAGTTAAATTCAGCATGCCATATTAGCATCTATGGGTATATTTCGTAAATACAATAATGAATTTCATCGCAAGAAATTCAATTTCACCTAAAAAACTGAATTTAGGACACACATTAAGGCAAGGCAAACATCAACATTCCCCACCAGATTGGTTCTCATTATAACTCACAATCTTTTCCTAAATGTCCTAAATCTAACTTAGATGTATATATTAGAAAATATTATCACATCAGAATATAAAATTACTATCTTAAACATTTTCTAAGAAAAACTGTCACCTTTGAAGATACCTCGAACAGAGTAAAAAATAAATAAAATAAAAAACAGCACAAGGGCAATAACTCCAGAAAAACTCGGACGGGATGAACGGGGCTCAAACCTACAGTACATCCCCTTCCACATTTTGTGGCAGGGATAATAACCAATATAATTATCCCTGGAACAGGAAGGATCAATGATTGATGGCACTGACTTGCAAAGGCTAAAGTTAATTTTCTTTATCTAAAGTACATGTTTTAGTCATACTGTAGGCCCAGAGAGTCAGTGAAAGCAATATATATGGCACTGAGTTTCTCTGATAGTATCTACTTTTATATATAAATGCAGACAATATTCTATATCTTCTGTTTTGCACTCAACTGGAAACACCAAACAGTAAAACTAGGTTAGCATCTTTAGTTACTTTCTTACTTCTTTCTTCATCTGATGAGAGCCCATTACATTACAGCAGCATGTATTCATATTTCTACAGCTTCAAAAAAGTAGAATATTGGCAACTACACACAAAACACTTTCACGAACAAATTCAAAAAAGCAAAGACAACTGTATTTATTTGAGTGCATGGACATGGTTGTTAGTCATCCAGATGAGACGAGAGAAAGAAGAAAGAGAGGGAAGAAAAAAAAAAGAGACAAAGTTAACAAAGGCTTTTTTAACCAGCCAACTACAGCTAACTGGTATGATATGGTTAGTTATTTTCAAACTAATAAACAAAGTACACAATATACACATGTGAAAAGCGCACTTGCTTTGTCCAGAAAACACAAAAAAAGACAGAGTTCAACAACCAATACTTACTTTAATAATATCGTTGAAAGTAAAGACCCTGTGGAGCTAACATTTAGTTTTGCCTGTAAGGTGCACCTCTGGTATCAGGACTAATGAAAACAGGGGGGACATGTGATACAGTAGGTTTTTCTCTTGTCACAGGAGTGGAAGGACATGATCAAAGCACATTGTCATGACGATAAATGCACTGAAATATTTCCTATTTAAAAGGAAAAAAAAAAAAAAAAATCACTAAAAGAAGAAATGTGCATTAATTGAGTTCTGATGTGGAAATAGCAAGTGTTCGTTGAACAGAACACTGATGAACAAGGAGGGGGGGACAAAGGTGAAATTCAAGTATAAAAATAACTAAGACACTGACAAGCTGAACAGGTCAATTACAAAGGTAGTAAAAATCATGGGAAAAGACATTGACACAATCAACATTACATTAGGCAACGTTTTGCATTTGTTTAAGGCAGTTGATTTAAAAAAAACAAAACAAACAAAGAAAAAACACTACAAAGAACTAGGCATGTTCTTCATTCCACCTTAAATACGAGCCTAGCCCTAACGTGTCACCAGGAGGTTTGACGTGCAAAAGCAACGGTGCCTGCCTCTGAAGGAAAAGCACTTGACTTTGACTTGTCTTCTGACGTCTGAGTGAGAGAGAGTTCACGTGGACAGCGATGGGGTTGTGCTCAACGTTTTTGGTCTTCTTCACAGTGAGGTTTGTCAGGGCTTCTAAGGCTGGTACACCAAGAGTGGCGAGTCACTCTCAGCCTATTGTCTGGCAAAAAAATTTTAATCTAAAATAGTTGGCACGTCATCTGTGCACAGCATGGGTAAGCGGTGGAGCTGGTGTGATCCGCTAACGATTGCCTTTCATGGCGTCCTTGGCTGCCAAGATTAGAGGTGTGAGACTTGAAAGAGGCTTGGCCAGCTTCAGGAATGGATGCTAATGGAGGGGACATAACCACAGAGAAAAGAACATACTTAATACAAGGTTAACTGCTCCAAACAAAGAGCAGGAGGGTTAAACCACAGTTCATTATGAGTTTCTAACCTGCAGGAGCTCTTTGCCTCCGCCTCTTTTCTCAACATCCATCTCCAGGCAACGGTTGAGGAAGTCTCTAAAAACTGGAGAAAGCTTCTCAGGGTTCTGGAGCTCTGGAGTGCCGTTTGTGGCAATCAGGTACAACGCCTGCACGCAACGGAGAGGTGTTAAAGAAAGACGGCTGAAAACTCAAGAATTACAATAAATACATAAAGCAAAAAAACGTCTTAAAATGTTTGCCCCTCTGCTGTTATCTAAACTCTGACCTCATTTAAGGTTCAGGCTTGTGGGGGTTGATCTTATTTTCAGTAACAAGATCACTGATTTTTTTTAACTAAAACACACACACAAAAAATAAATATTTTTTGGTGGTTGAAAATTGGTGATTTTGCACTATTCCGTGATTGTGGGAAAACTGACGGAATAAAAGGGAATTCGCTTTCTGAAACGGTAAATTCTGACCTGGTTTTTTCCCCTTCATGTATACAATCAGGCTCCAATATTACAGGGAAATGCCTCACATGCATGTTTTGGGACAATATCAAGCATTTAAACACTATTTTTTGATGGAATGTTTATAAAGTGTGACCAATATGTCCAACTCCCTGGTAATCCCGTTACGGTTCGTTTGATCGAAAACAAATGCAAAGCTTCATCTGAAGTGTGTTTGGTTATTAGTTAAACTGGTGGTCATTTTACCTAGCGACACGTCATGGCAGAATTATCTACAATCACATGATTATGCAGTGTTTTGTGCAAAACGTGATGGTAATTTGCCAGTTGAGAGTAATTAATGGTTTACAAATAATGTTTTGGGACCATATCACATTTTTATAGTGTTTTTCACATAAATGGGTGGCTGAGTGTGGCCTGGCAGTAGACCTGGGCAATATATCGAGAGTCAAGATATCACAATTTCTGTTTTGCCAATATAGAACATTTAAATATCGTCAATGTCAATATATTTTCATTTTATAGCTTATTTTTTTCTTAAAATGCTCATTTTAGGAGTTGCTGCTTTCACTACCTCTCAGAACAGCATGAAAAGCACAGTTCAATGGATTGCTGAGTGCGTCCTAACCAACCTAACCCTAAACAAACATATTGAAGTGGCACATATTATGCAGCTGTTTGTTAATAAATGTGCCTGTGTGTGCCGTTTTGTATCAGCAAATTTAACCCAGAATTGTCTTTCTGAGAAGACTTTGAGTTAAGATTATTTAGATTTATATTGTATATATCGCAATTTTGAGAAAAATATCAAGAGATGAATTTTGGTCCATATCACCCAGCCCTGCCTGGCAGTATGGCTAATTTGTGCAACGTAATCTTGCGTGACTGTATTGTAAACCATCTCGTCTACGTAAATACACTGAAGCATATAAAATCAGTAACAGTAGTTGACACTATTAGCCCTATGTTTATAAAGTTCAATAGCCAGTATACTAATCTGAATAAGAAAAGACAAAACAAAACGTAAACGTATAAAGAGACCCTGAAACTCAACCTCTGTGTACTCACTCGTAGAGGGTTCTCATTGAGGTATGGAGGCTCTCCTTCCACCATCTCTATGGCCATAATACCCAGTGACCAAATGTCTACTTTGGGCCCATAAGCCTTTCTGGTGACCACTTCAGGAGCCATCCAGTAAGGAGTGCCCACCATGGTGCTACGTTTGCTCTGCTCTGGAGTGATCTGGGCACAGAAGCCAAAGTCGGCTGTCAAAGAAGAAACGAAGAAGAGTGAATACACAGAAGCTATCACTGAGAACTGATGATGGCAGCACAGAACTCACTCAGCTTCACAGAACCGTCCATGCCCAGCAGCACGTTATCACTTTTGATGTCTCTGTGGATGACCTGGTTTGCGTGTAAGAAATCCAGTGCTTGTAAACACTGCATGGTCACAACATAAAACAAGAAGAAAGTGGTCATTAAAAACAGCTAGTTTTTTAGCGTGTACATTAAACGTTACTTTGAGTCGATGTCTTTGATTACCTCTCGACAGACTGCAGCTATCTGGGCTTCATCCATACAGGTCTCCGTCACTACATCTGTCAGTGAGCCACCAGCCAAATACTCCATCACCACAAACAGCTCCTCCCCCATCAGGAAACTAACAGTCAAACACAAATACCTCAATGACATCTTCATTTGCATTAATGCAGACCATTTAAAACCTGCAGGGTCACCTATACACGCACCTGTCTAAAAAGTTAACGATGTTGGGGTTCTTCAGCTCCTTCATGACCAGAATTTCATTGATGATCAGCTCCTTCTTCGGCTGCTTTTGTAGGTTGATCTGTTTTATGGCAACCTGGTGAACAAAAACAATCCATTTATTGTTCAAGTGTCAGTGTGTGCTCAACATTTTATCCCATTCTAAAATATTTAGTAGTTATTAGGAAGCACAGACTTGTTATAATTATTGCCTTTAGGGTCCTGGCTCAGAGAATGTAATAATATGTTTTGGGAATCCCAAATAAGTAGGAAATATTTACCAGGTCTTTTAAAAAAAAAAAAAAAAAAAATCTAATTCTGGCATTGCCATTATAATTCTTAGTCATTGACCTTTTTAATCCCTACACAAGACTCAGAGTTGTATGATTTGATAAAGTGACTCAGTGTGAATAGTCTAATCTATGGTCCAGATAAAATGATCAGCAACAGAAAGCAAATAATTTGTGTCTGATTAACATGATTTGTGTTAGATCAATCATGACCAAAGTTAATATCAGTCTAAATATGAGGTATATAGGAATCCCATGAATATTTTATTGTGGTTATACAATTTTAAATGCCAGGTCATTACTTTAATTTTGAAAAATTGTATCTTGAATCCTTACACTTTTGCATCCAGGGACCCATAAGAGTTAACAAGCCAATGTAACATTTTAGTTGACTCCTTATTACTGTAATTTGCAGGCTATTGAATGTACCACTGTATCGGCCACATTTCAATAATTTACCAATTTTCCAAGAAAAATCCACAGTCAGGCTGCTCCGTAGTATAGGCTACACCCTATTGGCTGATGAGGGTCAACTTCAAACGACTCGGCCAATCAGAACAGGCAGGTAGGCGGGCTGCTGTACTCTCATTAATGGAGGTTTCTGTGTATTTCCACGTATTCTGATCAGTTTCAACAGACAAGTTTCCATCTCCACATAAAGTTTTCTCCTCACTGTCCCATGTGTCTGCATATTAGTACATTTACATCTTCTTATGGTCACTTTTTACTGGAACCAGACTGATAAACCGCTCTCTGTGCAGAGATCACGTCAATCGGACTCTGTTTAGAAGCAATCATGTCCATATTCTGACTCAAACGTAACGTGGTGATTTGGCACCGTTATGTAGTTTGTTTCTATCATTAACCAGCTGATTTTTACTCTACCCGGACTGTTTCAGGGCGCTCTCTCTCTGTGTGTGTGTGTGTGTGTGTGTCAGTTATATCACCATCTGTCCTGTGTGTTCGCTCTTGATAAACGTAACGCAATGATTTGACAACTTTATGCTGTTTATTACATTACATTTTAAACCTTATTGTACTTTTTATACGCTGTTCCCACTGTAAATAAATATGAGCCACCACCGCTCACCGGTCCAGAAACTTATATTTATTAGCGGTATTTTATTTTTATTTAAAAAAATCAGCAATCTTATTTTCTGTATAAATAAAAACAAATATCCAGCAGATGAGACTTCTGCTGTCACTCCCATGCAAATTCCCTCCATGATCAGACACTGTGCTGCACACAGACCATGACGCCTCCGTCCTACGTTATTAAAGCTGTAAGAGCATCACTTCCTACATTATCTGAAAACGTTCAGTTCACCGTTACAGTTCAGTCATTCCACTGTCGGTGTGACTGTCAGTAAGATTCTGCCTCCCAACGCCCACTTTCACTGGACACGTGTGTGACTGAGTGAAAAATCCACACGTACAGCGCACCACCACATTGGCCGCATCCTCAACTTTAAAAGAAAAAATTGCGTCCTGTACGCCACAAAATATTTTCAACATTAGACAAGAACAGTAGAGGTTTTCTTACTTTCTTTGAATGTTTAACTGGTGGGAGTGAGGTACTGTTATAGAAT
Source organism: Gouania willdenowi (assembly GCF_900634775.1). Classification (NCBI taxonomy): domain Eukaryota; kingdom Metazoa; phylum Chordata; class Actinopteri; order Blenniiformes; family Gobiesocidae; genus Gouania; species Gouania willdenowi. The sequence goes on along the minus strand of NC_041047.1, from coordinate 23,630,084 downwards.
CATTCTTTCTCATGCATCACTGGACTGCAGAAATGTTTGTTTTTTACTAATTTGAGTGTTTACCTCCTGTCCTGTGGCGACGTCGATGGCTGTGAACACTGTTCCTGATGCTCTGTAAAAAGATTGAGATGAGTTTCTTTCATTTGAAATGCAAAAAATACAAATCTGCAGTGACCTAAAGCAGTGATTCTCAACTGGTGGGATCTAACGGGATCAGGCAATGACAGGCTGGTATGGGGGTTGTAATTTAATAACCGGGGCAAAATGTGGGTCCCAGGGTGAGACCAGTTGAGAACCCATGACCTGAAGGACTCAATAAACTAGATAAATTAAGCTAAGCCTGCATAATGAGATCAAAGTTTACAATAAAGAGAAAAATGGTGACATAGGGACAAGTTCAATGTCATTTTAGCTTAACTTGACTAACTATATGCACAAAACCCATTTTGTGTACATCAACTCATTTGTAATTGTTGTTAAAAATCACAAACAAATAACTTCCACCTGTTTTCTAGTAAAAAGTCTAACTGCTACTCACCCCTGGCCAATTTTTTCATATCTCGTGTACTTCTTCTTAGGATCTCCGATGCTGACGATAGTCCCTGAAAAGCAGTAAATGATTACAAAGTTAGAAGATATGGAATAACACTTTAAGAGCAGGTTTTTCAGTAATTTTGCATATTGGAGCAAATATTTACTCAGTTTGTCCATAATCTCCTCATCAGACATCTTGCCCTTCTTCTTCTGTCTGTCTGCAGCTTTAGTGGCAGCATCTCCATCTTGACACGCGCTTGGAGCAGGGATTGGGTCGATAACTGAGCGAGTGTATACCTGTGCAGCACACCACAGCAACCACAGGCAAACAAACAAAAACGTGGAACAATGAACTTAAAGTCAAATCCATTTTAAAGTGAAAATAACAAAGTGAGTCCAAAAGATATTCATTGTGCTGTGTAACCAGCTCACACATACGCTCTTTGTATGTTCTGGTCTTGGTGCAACAACAGGAGGAGGTGCTTCATCATCGTCATCATCATCAATGTCTCTAATGTTAGGAGATGAGGGTTCAGTGCCTTTTTTGACCGGCTGTTTCAAAAAAAATAACAACGGGTTTACAATCACAAAAGGAAAAAAATATAGTGAGAGTTGTGTGTCTAAAGAGTTTGAGTAACTTACAGACTGAGGCCCTGGAGTGAAAGCATCTTTTTCTGATTAGAAGGGGAAAAAAAACACTTCTCAGTAAATGCAGTCAACATCTTTATGTGTTTATTTCAAAGATGACGTAACAATCCGTGGTCTGCCTGAACAAACCTTTGCAACAATCAAAAGGAGTTAAACAACTGGTCCGTGTACAGAAAATATGACTGTCAGTTATTCAGGTTTTTTTCTAAATAGTAAGACATCCAAGTCTGAAACAGTTTTACCATTTTATGGTTATATAGACATATAGTCAATATAAGAGTAAAATCTACATAAATAGACTATATACTGAAGTTTAAAGCAGAACTAAGTAACTCCCCTAAAGGTCCCTTTTGGTTATGTCACTGTAGTAAACACTCCGCACCCCTCGCTGCCTGCCCCACCCCTCACCCACCTTTGCTCTCCAGAGACGGTAGCAACCGATCACTGAAAAATCCTAAAACAACAGTGATACTAAGGGTGCTTTCACACATATAGTCCCATGTGACCAGTATGAGGAAGAGAGACAAGTAAAATAAATGAATGATGTGGAAGTAATACGGAAGGGAGCGTGGAAAAGTGTGTGATGTGTTTGTTTGTGTGCTGATCAGCAGCTCTGAAAATGGATGGATAGGTAGTTAGATAGATATTTGTGTGTGCGCTGCCTGATGGAGCGCTGGGTTGTGAGTGTGTGTGTGTGCCTGCTGCCGTGATGACAGTGTGTGTGATTGCTGTGTGTTGCTGCCGGGCTGTCACTGCATGGAGTTGCTCCGTTCCTCGGACAAAGGTCTTCTCTGCCTTTTTTCTGTTGGCTCAGCCATGATATAAGTTTGAGAAAAGTGAATTTGTAGACCACCGTGTGCAGCCACGGTCATAATCTAGCGTTAGTTTGTATTGGGCTGCCATAAAGCAGTATGTCTTGCTACCGGGTCAGAGGCAGGGAAAGTTGCAAGTGATGTTTTCTGGCCAGAGACAGCGGGGGGGGGGGGGTGAAAGACCTCCCAATCACCCCATAAACACTTGTATTACCCTCACAGGGACTATAAGAAGGGTTTATTATGGTGAAAAAGTTACTTAGTTCTGCTTTAAAATAAGCGTGTTGATTATGGTTGAGGCACATGGGTTCTGTGTGCATATTTAAAGAAGAACCAGACAAACACTGATTGTAATTCTCCTAGGTGTTTCTGTCCTTCACGTTCAGTCTGTATGAAGCTGTAATCAGTTGTCATCAACAGTCTGCTTAACATAAGTTTGTCGTTTGGGTCGTTGCCATAGCCTTGTGTGCAGTCAGTCCTTGTTGGTCAGTCCTTGTTTAAAAGGGACAGCGGGCATTTCTGCGGTCTTGACTCAATTGTGTCGTGGCAGAGATTGTCCGTTACCTGAAGACGAGCCTGTTTAACTAATGGCACACACTTTAAGGTTAAAATGTTTTAAAATGTGTTTGTGTGGTGTTTATTTATATAAAATTTGACTTGCAGTCTGTTTATCACCATACCTTTTATTTAGTCTCAATTAGTAGTTTTGTACTGTAATTTTATGCATTTCGTACATTAATTAATTTTACCCATCTTTGACTTATAATAAAAATGGTTCAAGTGATATCCAATTTGAATTAAAAACAGTCTTACCTGAAGAAGAAAAGCTGAGGTACTTCTGGCGGCCATTGCCCGTCGAATCGTAGAACTTGAGAACATCAAGCACCGCCTGTGGATTTTTCTTCTGCTCTGTCTTGGTGATGTTTGAGGTCTGCAGTAGACGTGCCCATTGCTCTGGCATACCCTGAAAGACAACACAGTGTAGTCAAATACCAGGGTAACACTTCTGTGTTTCATGCAACAACTTACCGTGAACTCTCCTGTTACTGCGTCAAAGCCAACGTGGATGGTGTGCTCAAAGTCCGAAGGAGGAGAGATCTCTGGTCGCTCTTTGTCTCTGTCTTTTTTCCTGCCACCTACAAAGAACCACACATTAAATGAAACTGCCCAGTAAACACTTTGATCTCCTTGAGTAACGGGGCATTCACTGAATCCACCAAAAAGCACCAAACTGTGTCTCACTTTTCTCAGCTCCAGAGAAGATTGAGATGATTTTATTGCGAGGCTTCCTCTCCTCAGGGACAGAGGGCAGTGGTTTGGAGCTGTGGTTCGCTGACAGCGAGTCTTTACTGGAGCCTGTGCTGAAGATGGTGCTACTCATCCTAACAGGGGGGGCAGGAGGTTTATCTTCAGGGTCTCCATTATCACACATGGCGTGGAGGTTGCTGGGAGCCCCACGAGGCTAACCAGGAAGTGGGGCACAGAGGTTGAGGATGAAGAAGAGGGTAAATGCCACTAATGACCCAGTGCTCACAGCAGCATCAGACACAGGTGTGCTCATTAACTGGAAGGGAAAGGAAGCGCCAAGAGGCACCTGGAGGAAAATCAGATAGTCAAAGCAGATTTTAGTGAGATCATACATAACCATGTTGAGCTATGAAAGTTGCACTTGCATCCTGTCATTATGACTTCAACATATGGAAGTGCTGTAAAAGAGACTAAGCACTTATCATACTGCACTGAAGAGATGCAGTATGATGATAATGTAATAGAGACAGTAATAGGAATTTACTTCTGACGGCAACAGCACTCAATGTTATTAAACTATAATCAAGAACAGTGGTTTTATTCAAATGATCCAAAATAGATGCACTAAATATATATAAATATATAAATACCAGATTGATAGATGATGGTTTGTGGTTTGCTTTAAGCGTTTCTTAATTTAAGTGTCTAACATTCTTTTTGTGAGTCTTTAAAATAATCACTCACTGCATACATGCTGAAGAAAAGGGGAAAACATGGCTTATTAGTTACAGGATGTGTTTTTTCCTCTTTAGCAGCGAGTCTTATTCCCTTTCTTTTGTATGATAAAATACAATACTGTCCTTTTGAATATTACTGGCAGAGGACATGCCTCTTCCATTACGATTTAGTTTCTTGTACACTGGTGATTGAAGGTGAACTGGAGGTGCATTGGTGCAGTCCAGGTGAGTCATTAGATGTTGGCACCATCAATATGGCCAACCTCGACTTCACCCATTGATAAGGTGAGCCGCGTCACACAATGTGGCATGTACTAGTTTGCGGTAGTCTAAAAATCACTCTACATACTTCTATAAACAGATAACATTGGTTTCTGGAGGTTCTGTCACAGCTTGCATCACTGCATCGTCTGAGCAGAAAATTGTTGTGTTTAAACAGAGAATTCCATTGGTGGAGAAATATTGGTGAAATATTGAAAGTTGTGGTTTGTGATATTTGTGTTGGCACTTTGTATATCAGTATGCTGATAGTGTACAAGCCTAAATTAGGATTACAAAGGAATAGCCATTTAAAAATAATATGTCTGGCTGTGAGATTCAAGTGATTTATGCTAGAGGTGGGAACCTCTGGGTACCTCACGAAACGATACGCGATACAAAGCTCACGATAACAATTATCTGACAATATGACGATACTGCGATAATCGATATTTTGGTCAGAAATCAATCTAATCTATGACATAACAAGAAAAAAAAGATTAAGTGGAAAAATTTTATTTTTATTTTAAATCTCTGAAAGACAATACATTGAAAAAGTGTCGTATGAACAGGGACACTATTTTAGTGCAACATTTCTGTAAATAAGTGTCAACATACCAATGTAAATGAATAAGTATCTCCAATAGTGCTTTCTGTAAACAAAAAATAGGGTCTTTCTTACCAGTGACACCATTATAGTGCAATATTCCAGTAAACAATATATTGGTTCCTTCAACAAACAGTGACAAAATTTCTGTGAAGACGTACCTGCACATTTTAGTGAAAAAGCATAAAATGTTTTGGAAAAAATAAATAAATAAATAAATTTTAAAAAAAAATTTAAAATTAAAAAAATAAATGTATAAATCCATACTTAGCGGGAGCAAATCGATAAATATTGCGATATATCGTCGTATCGAGATATTGTCACACTCCTAATTTATGCCAAACCATCCAATAGTCTGCTCAACAAGTTAGAAAACATTAACATGGATACAGCTGAGGGTAATTTGATTGCGGTGCAGTCATGTGACCAGTTAAAATACTTCAGAGGGCAAAGTCACTCTGGTCTACACACCTGTCCTCAAACATGTTTACAAACTACATTCAATTAATGAGCTTTTAAAGGGACCTAAGAAATTGATTTTATTGTGGGAATAAAATGTAGGAAGTAGCCCCTGGGACTATGGGTACGTCTTCCGGACCTTTTCTACATAAGCACTGTACATGTGCTTGTATGTCAGGATGGTTGAGTGGTCTAAGGCGCCTGACTCTAGAATTCTTCCTTCTGCTGCCGTGGCTTCAAATCCCACTTTTGTCAAATATATTTTTTTCATTTTAACATATTCAATGCTGCAAATTCCACCTTTAAAAATACATATATAAACATTTTATGGTATTTCCTAAGTTAGGGCTAAAATAAAAGGGTTAGCAGGCTAGCTAAAAATAAATATGAGCTCAAATAATACTGACGGAACTTTAAGTCACGTGGTGCACCTGTCACATCACCTAAACTGGCCAATGAGAGGCGCTGCGTATGAATAGATTGATATTTCTGTATTCATATTGATACGTTTCCGTATCAATAGCCACGGCCTAAAATGTATTACAGTATATATAGAAACATACCAAGATTGTCTAAATGTCTGATAATTCTATGTGAATGGAAAACAAATTCTGCGCACATGAGCAACAAAAGTTAATTTAATATGCATTCTCTTCACAACAATCAATATAGTTGCACTAGTTATCCTAATATTTAGCGACACAACTACGTTTCAAATGCCCATTCAAAATGCCCTTCACAGGAGTATCAACAGGGACGGTGTTCTGGTTCATTTGGTGACCATTTTCATTGGTGACAAAATTCTGTTTTTGATTCTGAGTTCTAGCAATTAATGCCGTTTAATACGATTTCTTTTTTGTGCGTACTTTGTGAGGACTTTAGACGTGTTATCGTCTTACTATACGGGACTTTGTCCAACATCAATGACCAGCAGCAGGATGAATTCAGACACTGGTAAAAAAAAAAAAGTGACGTGGTAATTAACTGGCAGGTCAGTGTCTGTCACGGACACATTTATATGAAATCAATGTCGTTTTCCAGTTTTCTACAACTCTCATTACTACTATCAACGTGTTGGGGTCCACAGTTAAAATGGACACGAGTTGAAGCAGAACAGCAGTTAGCAGGCTAACGCTAAGCTTGCTTTGACCAACAAGTGTGCTAACAAGAAGCTAAGCGTTAGCCTCACAAGCAACAAAATAATACAACAATAGCGTTTAGCTTGGGGCTAAAGTTAACCAGCGAATAATAGCTAGTAAAATGATTTAGTTTGTATTTAGGAACAGAGAGTAGAGGGATATGCTCCATGCTAGCACACAGCCCGGTCTGAATATGTCTTGTTTGTAGGCTAACAGGAGCGACACAGCGGTAAGAGAGCTCACCGGAGATCCCACAGCAGTCAAAGTTGTTCCGAATAAAGGATGAGTCTCGGCGACGAGGTAATTGTCTGTAAATCCGTTAAATTGACTTTCCCGTTAACACGGGGCATTGATGGAACTCCAGGCGCACTGATATTTTAGGTGAAAAGGCCACTTCAATTGTTTACAGTGCAACTTTTGGTCTGAGATGATTCCGCTATGGCTAAGAGGAAGCGGAACTACCGACCCAGCCCTGGCCTGTTCAATCCATGTGTGAATGAATGGTGTGCATAGCTTTCATCACCGTACCGGTGCTAAAGCAGCTCTGCTAACACACAAGACCCATTTAGAAAGCGTGCGAACACACACACGAGTAGCGTTTTATTCCCAAATGTCAGAAAATACAATACTAGAAACTGGAAGTTATAGTTGACTTCTGTCGAAAGGCATTCTGGGTAACTGGCTAGCAAACAACAGCTTGTATCACGTCAGCTGACGTAACGTTCATTATGTTGATGAGGTAGCAAGTGTATTCATAACATGCTAACAACATGGTGAAATAAAACAATAAAACTTACCAGGATGAGTATCAGTGCTCTGTATGACGAGCTCCGTCATGGCTAAAGACCGGTGTTTGCGTCACTACACGGTCCGTACCGCTCGTAACCTCACTCTTACTTTGAAAACTGTAACTTCCGGTATATTTACGTATATAAAATATAAAAAACAGACTCTTTTTATGTTTCTGTCTTCTAACATTTCATGTTTTTGTTTTTAGAAACAAAAATTGAAAATCAACCAGTTTTTTAAGTTTTGATCATCCCTTTTCGACCCCTTTAAAGAAAAAATGCCTTGAATTTCAATTTTAGAATTTTAAAACAAAAATCAAATAACCATTCTTTATTCTACCTGTATGTGCTTTTCTGTCCCTCTGTCTTGTGGTAGACAGGAACTGTTTCTTGCAGTGGCACAAATAATTTGTGGCATTCGATTGTGACGTTTTTTAAAAAGTTCCAAAAAAACACCTACTTATTTTAAAATGACCCTTTCTATTTACATTGTATATTATAAAAAAAAAATAAAAAATGATTTGTTAAACATATTTGTGGTTTTCACAGTAAAAAAATAAATAAAAAAAATGACCTTTTTCTACTCAGATTTGATGTTTGTTGTGTAGCTTTAGGTCCAATGTGTTAATATAGCGTGTCAAAATGGAAATGTAGCTGTAAATTCACACTGCTGAAGTTGAGCTGAAAAATATGATACCAAATATAACAAGGTAAACCTTTTTGATGTTGAGATATAAAGGTAAAATTAATCAAAAAATGGCCAGTAATACCCTGGAACTCAGTCATGATCACAAAATGACAACACTGGAAGAAGTGCACTAGTTGTAAAACATTTTTCTTTTATTATAAAAAATAATAACCTCTTTAATAAAGTTAAGGTTAAGCATCAACTATTCTGTGTTTCCACATGTATTTGGTCAGTGCAACACAGCAAATCAACGTGATAAGAAGAGTCCCTCCACATACAGGCACCACCAACGACCCATCACCAACTGGAATCTGGAAACTTATTGGACCAATCATCTGTAGGGTATGAGATATTTTGATGTGAAAGTAGGGAAGCAGATAGATGTGTAGATTTGTACAATTATCTACTACTGGGACAAACCTGGTTTTGCTGGATTTGAACCCACCCACAGGTAGTCAGGTTGTTGACAGTGCAAGGAGCGTTTACAACAGCATGTGGCTCTAAGCTGCTGAGCCGTGTGCCTTAACAGGAAACATGCTGAATTATCAAGGAGCATGGTCAAATCACTCGTGCAGAAGGTGGAATGGTTATGTACAATGAACGATTGATCAAAAAAAAAAAAAAAAAATCCCACAATTTGAAAACATGGAGGTTGTTTCTGATATTGCCTGTAGGAATAAATGAGTGTTTGAATGAATGTTATTTTGTGTCTATGTGTTACCCTGCTTATATCCTGTGAAGTTTGTCCTTGTAAAAATAATGTTGACTCACTTATTGGCAAATGAAGTGTGAAAATTAACCATTGGCCTGAGTGTTTAGCGTAGATATGATGATCAAAGTAAATTGTCCTATCATAGTCATAATGAGATTAGAATGCCAATAAAATATTCACAATCCACTTACATGTTTCTGTGCGTAACAACAGCTCAGGAGCTTCTATGGTGATGAATGTAAAGGCTTCTCCATCAGAGGACGGCATGTGGTATCGCCCGTGTACTGGGATGGTTACTTTTAGTGGTCCTGAAGTTAATTTACTGAGACCAGGATAAACAAAGGTGACAAATCCTGAAGTCTGATGAGCAGGCAACTCAAGGTCAATTGCAGAATCCAGGAGTATCTTAAAGAAATTAACACACAAAATGAAGATTTGTTCAAGAATTGACTTCGCAGTATTGTTTAAAAACTGAACTGCAGGTTGTGATGTTCTTTTATTGAGTAAAAATGAATGAGTTTTTTTAGTGCTCAACATTACCTGCCAATCACGCTGAGCACTCATGGATGCCAGTTGAAATGGATCAACATAGACGCCTCTAGGCCATCTGTAAACCAGTAAAACTCTGACATTGCTGAATGCATCAGGACTGAGCTCAACAGTGGTCGTTAATTCCCTAAAAACATAAGAAAACACATAACTTTAATGATAATAATGGCTTAGATTTATATGGCGTTTTTTTTTTTGGCAGAGACTCAAAGGACGTTACAGAAACCATTATTCATTCATCACACTAGTCACTCACACAGTCATACCGGTGGTGGTAAGCTAGTAAGAAGCGTGGCTGCCATTTCGTGCCTACGGACCCTCTGACCACCACCAACATTTATGTACAATTCATACCCATTCATAGGCAATGGGGGTAAAGTGCCTTGCCCAAGGACACAATGACTCGGATAGAGTGGGATTCGAACCCGTAGGTTACTGGTTGACCTTTTGCACAGAATATATTTCTCGGTTAAAATCCAAATCTCCAAAGCCAGGAAGCCACATACCTATGATATCCCTCTTTATTCAGATCCACTGACATTGATGAGGTTTCAATCCACTGCCTCAGAAGACCACATGGGTCCTGGTTCTCCTCTGCAAAACAGGAAGAGGTGTGCAAAATTTAGTGAAAGAATGGGAGACTTTTATTGTGAAAATCAATTCCTTAGGTTTTCCATTCCCTAAATATCCCATATTCCTGTATTAACAGCATGATAATCAATTGGAAGCTTTTAGAAAAAAGTACCATCACACTTAGAAAAAAAAATGCAATCCAATACAAGTTAAAAATAAACAACACAGAAGATTTACAGTTTTCAATGACATATAAAATAAATCAAACAATGCAGCTCAAAAAAATCAATGAAATAGTGCCTTATCTGTATGTAACAATTGAGATAATTAAATGTTGAGGAACAAGAATCCATTGAAATATCAGATTTTTCAAAATAAAATACTGAATATGAGTAAAATATCAAAGTGTCCCAATACAATTTGTGCAGAATTAACCTGATATATATATATATATATATTAAAGTATACAGTAAAATCTGATGAGAATTCCCAGGGTAATAGCCAGGGACATGAGGAACAAGAATTCCTTGAAATAATTTGTCACCTGTCAAAGATTTTTCAAAATAAAATATTGAATTTGCGTAAAATATAAATGTGTCCCAATACAATTTGAGCAGAAATAACATTTAATTGTCTCAAAAACTTTTTAGGAAAACTGTCCAGAGTTATAATAATTGTTATAATTCAAATTTTATTTTGTGTTCATGTTTTTTGGGTGCTCCTAGCACCCGTACCGTAAGTCCTAGCATAGACGCGCATCATATTTCGTTCGGCTTCTGGCTTGATCAGGGTTTTGCAAATGACGACTGACCGCAGTTAAATACAGCGCTATCTCACTAGATGTGGTGATGATTTTAGCTCGAGTATCATCTTTCCCTTACTGAGCAATGCTGCTGTGCATTTAAATCATACATTAGCAATTTACAAATCACACTGACACTGAATCAAAGAACAAAACAAAGTAAAGCTCACACAACTGACACAGATCAGCCTGTTTTTAGACGTACCGTTGTTGTCCAAACAATGACATGTCGAGAAGACGAGCAGCGCGAACAGTACGAGATACATATAATACGAATCACTTCTAAAAGTCACTGTAGTTTGTGTTCACCGTGTTTGTTTACGGAAATGGGTTTTTGGAAGACCCGTTTGTAGTATTTAGTAGGCCGTTATAATGCCTGAAAAATAATGAGTAGGAATATTAACCAGACACACAAATAGTATTCCAACATTAAACAAATGCTGTTATTCAAGTTGATTCTGTGAGATATGTGATGCTGGGAAGCAACACAACGCACAGTTTTTGTTTGCTTTAACACATTTCCCTTCAGGCGTCACCAAAGACATGCTTACATTAATGCATACACTGTTCTTCAGTGAATAGCTTTGAAGCTGTAGGTTTTATTTTTGTAAATATTAAATTCTGATGTTACAATGAGAGAGAAAATAGCCAAATGTAACCAGCTAACGCGTTAAAGAACTTTGCCCAGGGGTAAAAGCAGCAGAAAATGCGTTTCCAGGCTAAGCGTTGTGGAGTGCAGTTTAGTCCTCAGTCCATCGTTTTAATTTACGAAGACACTGAAATCAAACAGCTCCGCAAAAGGATCATTCCTGTGCGTAACTTCTTCAAAGATTCCGGTAAGACAGCAAAGCTTCTTGTTACTAACATGGCAACTTTCTTTTAGGATTAACCCTTTTCGGAATCTGCAAAAGCTCAGTGGTTTGGTTCCATCCCAGCCTGGGCGATATGGACCAAAATTCATATCTCGATATTTTTTTTTACTAGTAATGGGCGATGTACGATATAGATCTCAATAAAAGTTTTACCAGAAAGACAATTCTGGGTTGAAGTTGCTGATGCAAAATGCCACACAGGCACTTTTATTAACAAACAGCTGCACAATATGGGATACTTTTGCCTTTTTCTGCTACTTGTTATTTATAAGGGACAGCACATGTGAGTGAGTTCTGTAGTGTGGCGTGTTTAGGAGAAAGTCTGGGTTAGGACTCAGAAATCCATCTACATGTGCTTTTCATGCTGTTCTGAGAACTAGGGATAGTAACGAATCCTAAAACGAGTATTTGAATACAAAATAAGCTTTAAAATACAAATATATATCGCCTTAATAGAAATCATAATATATCTTGAATATCAGCCTATTCCAGTTCAAACTGGTCACTCTCTTGTTTAATTCCAGACCACATCACAGCTGCAGAGAACCTGAAGAACCATCCTCGACACAGAGATTACCTAGAGGCAGTCTCCCAGAGCCAGCTGGAGAAACTCCACATCATCCTACGGGATCATTTGCAGGGCTTCAGCCTGGAGCACAGCCTTTCTTCATTCCACCTGGACCCTGATGAAGACCTGAACAAACTGGATGACGAGAAGCTGGCTCGCAAGAAAGGCCAAATGGAAGAATTGTTTGAGAGAAACCGCACACACAGGGATGACGCCAACTTTGTTTATGACCTGGAAGTGGATTTTACCAAAGCTTCCCAGGAGAAATGTAGCTGGGACGAAGACTCGGATGACGGGTTTTGATTTTTGTTAGGATGGGATGTCATTTAAAGTTGAACATGCTAAATTAAACAGCAAATATTAGCAAAAAAATACGTTTAAAAAAATGTGTTCATTTTTTTTACCTTACTTTTGACCAGATTTAGAGAAACATTTGTGAAATTACTGATTTTTTCGTGTAAAAAATACATCAATGTTAAATCTATTATTAACATTTAGATTCAGGTTTAACATTAAGATTTAAATGGGGTTTGTTGCTAAAAGTTGCCGTTTATTTTACCATGCACAACTTTACAATCGTATACAACCCCATATGTTAGTAATGTTCATGAATGTAGACTAGTAACTTACACGCCTTAACAAAAATATAACATTACTTTGTTTGACTGCAATGACTCAGAGAGGACACCTGATGTTTGGGAGGAAATAGTTATTCTACTGTATATGATGTTCTTGAGAAGTGAGACAATATGAGAAGAAACAATGTCAGATCTCTGTGGGAATAAACAACAAAGCTGTAAAAACAATCACAATGAAGAAAACTACACATATACCAGTAGTTATGGGATATTTATAGATAGAAAATACAGAATTTCTCAAAATACATACTTTGGTTTTCACTCATTTGTGGCTTTCACCTGTAGTGATATTCTCCCTCGAATATCACACAAGACGCTAAAATCCTATTACATAAAATGTAAAGTGTACACAAGCAAGTAAGCAATAAAACACATATGCTTGGAAAAAGGGTCCTTAAAATATACTTTCATATTGTACAAATATATAGATTTCCATAGGTGGTTTGATGTGATAAACATTTTTAAGATAAACTCTTCTTATAAAACTAGGCCTGCATATTAAACCCCCAAAGGGAAAAAAAAAATAAAATCATCATTTAAAGTGCACTAATACCTCACACAGTAGTTATGTCTCTTAACATACTGATCATTAGAAGCACAATACATTCAAAGTTGTCACTTTTTTTTTTTGGATGAAACTCAATATAGACAAAGTCAACACTGGGTTACCGCCAACCAACACCTAATGGCGTTAAATGGTTATCAAATGCAGTCTTCTACACAGTGCTTATATAATCCATTGGGAGGTAGTCGCAGGTAATCTGACATACAATTGTGTTAACCATAACCATTGTGGTAAAACTTTAGGTGTTAGAACTCTCAGCAGGCTGTTACGGTACTTTGATTAAAAATAGTTCTTTAAGGGGATCCTCCAGTTTTTACAAATGACCTAAAACCTTTGAATTGTCCTTTTTAGAAGATCTATGCCTAACGCATTATTTTGGACCATATTCGTTTTATTAACTGGGACTACTTTACCCTATGCGTCACCATGTTGAAATGAGGACACCAATCGCCCTTTCAGTCCATTGAGTTCTATAGAAGTGAAGCATTCAGGATCATTGAGCAACTTGTGCTGCTTTGGGTTGCATGTAAATACAGGCAACCAAATTAAACTGCTGCTTTGAGCTCTTAGCGTTACACCATCATTTATGCTGCTGCTCTGAGCATCTTCTTCATGCTGTCTATGAAACAGCAGAGTTGGAACTGTCGCCCTCTGTGATCAGAAATTTTTTCGGCTAACTGATTTTGTTGTTTTACTGATATTTAAAACAACCCAAAGCAGCACATTTTGTTAGGCAAAGATCTTCTAATAAGGACAAAGATTTTAGGCCACATTTGTAAAAGCTGTGGAGGATCCCTTTAAAAGGAGTTGCTTTTCAAGTACAGTATAACAAAGATATAATCTGGGATGTTTGCATTTGTAATCATATACAAACAGAGCAAGGCCTGTGTAATTCATAAAGGTCTATGGAATCCTACCAACATGACCCATTTGAATAGCCTACACGAGTAATAAAAAGTGAGATTATGTAATAAAATCCAGTAGCACAAAATAAACAGAGGTATTAACTGAGCACAACATGTCTTACACTAACACTCATCACCAAAAGATGAGAATTGTTATTGTTTGGGTTAAAATGATAGAAAACATAACGGGTTTTATATCATAAAACTAATCAGTTTAACAAGGAAGCCAGAACAACTTTTCAGTTTGTAAAAAAAAAAAAAAAAAGCATGTTGAGCTTTGAGTAATAAAACACTAAAGATTGTTTAGGTCCCAAAAATATAGAGATAAACCAATAAAATGTTCTTGTAAAATTTCATTCAAAAGCCAAAGATTCCTAACTTGTAACCAATGTAGATGTAGCTGTATTCCAGATTTAGCAGATTTTTTCATTTAAAACAATATTTCTATGCAGAGCTGTAAGATGGAAAAGCCTGTGATACACTATCACATACAGGAGGTATGTTTCACTGCAGGAAAACTCATTTCTTCTTCTTGTCTTGGGTACATCGTGGGCAAAACCTGTAATTTAGAAAAATGAGGGAGAAAAAAAGATCAACACCACAAAAGACAATTGGTGGATCAAATCCTCTGAGGTGAAAAAGGCTTTTACCATTTTCCTTTGGGCTTTGTGGCGAGGTCGACGCAAGCAAAGTGAAACCACTCGATGGGACACTGAAAACATGTAACAACACTGTCAACACACTAACATCTTCTGTCTTAAAGCACGGGTGTCCAAACGCTGTCCTCGTGGGCCGGTAGTCCACCAGGTTTTCAACGTATCCCGGTGTCGCGTACTGACTTTGTAACCTTACTGAGATTGTAAGACAATCTGAACATGCAGCTGTCATGTACTGCGATTGTACCTGTGCTGGAATTACCATGTGCAAATTGTCCTACTAAGATTACAATGATATCTTAGTTGTAATTCACATTAATATTGTGTATTAAGAAATGTATTTTAAATATTTCAGCAAGTTATTTGTCAGTGAAGTGCATTTAATGGCAAAAATTAACTTTAAAATTGAAGCGAAGTAGCAAAAATTAATTTACTGGTAGTGAGCATGCACATATACAATCTCAGTATGATGCTCAAAACACAGTTGAGAGGCTTGTTAGCAAACTTTCTACACAGCTGCTTCAGGATTTCAGAAGTGTTGGAGCAGGGACACATTGAAGAACTGGTGGATTACCAGCTCTCGAAGTCCGCTTCTTTTTTTTCTTTCTTGGTTATTGGCGTGTTGCAACCAACTTCAACAGGTGCATATCACCAGCTACTGGACATGTTTTATTTCATTACTTTAAAACTCTTCTTGTAGCCCCAAAACACATCCCTTATGTGTCTGGAGATGTGTTGAGGAACACCCCTCCTTAAAAGGATTAGGATCTACTCGGCTATCCACAGAGCTGCATCAGATTCAGGTGTGTTGGTGAAAGGAAACATTTAAACCCTACAGGATTGTGGGCCTCCAGGACTGAGTTTCATTACTCCTGATTCAGGAGGAATAATAATAATGAATCAATCAATATTGCGCTTTTTTGGACACTCATAGTCGCTTAACAGAATTAAGGCATTAGTCTTTCACCCCACACGTAGTGGTGGTAAGCTACTACCACAGCTGCCCTGGGGCAGACTGATGGAAGTGAGGCTGTCATAGTGCGCCATCGCCCTCTCCAACCAACACCAACACTCAGACACACTACATTCATATGAGGCAATGTGGTTGAAGTGTCTTGGCATCTGGAATTCTCAGTGGTCTCCCATCCAACTACTAACCAGGCCCAAACCTGCTTAGCTTCAGAGATCTAACAATGACAGGCTGGTATGGCCAGCTTGGGGAGTGTAGTATATCAGCCATAAACATAGTGTGGCTTGTGAACAAGTTGTAATGTGTGTATATCACACCAAATGCATGAGACTTGAGAGCTTTGGTAGTGTGTGCGTGCGGCTCAGATGCCCCTCCCCCCTCTCATGTTCGTCCGGTCTAAGCTGCGTTGATTGATTTCAAAATAAAATGAAAATAAACAATCACCAAAAAAGTCCAAAAATAATGAATGCACACCCTCGGGCCGTGCGCACGCTTTTAAAAAGTTGTATTTATAGACAAATGTACCTGTGTGGCATTTTACATCAGTATAATTAACCCTGAATTGTATTTCTGGTCAGACTTTATTTGAATTAAAATGATCAAGATTTATATCGTATATTGCCATTTTGACAAAAAAAATATTGAGATATGAGTTTTGGTCCATATCTCCCAGCTCTAGACTTGTACAAAATTGGAAACTTACATCTGGATTATCACATCCAATCATCTCTCCGTATGACACCTGGTGACACAGGCAGTAGGTCGGCTCGTTGGGATCGACTGGCATATCCAGAACATCCGAGGATTGCATTGGCAGGAGGGACTCACTCAAGTCTGGGCTGAAAAGGACAAAAGAAACCCCGTGAAGAAGGTTAAATCATAAAAACCAAGCAGGATTCAGAGGAACATCAAGTAGAATTAATCATTTTACACTAACCTGCTTTTTATCTTTTTCTTTTTGGGGGAATCTTCATCTGAGCCTTTCCTTCCTCGGCCCCTGGAGCCACGTTTCTCTTTCATTCCTCGCACCTCACCCTCTAAGAAGAGAATAAAATATTATACAATGAATACACGTGTACAGAAAAAGTAAGAATTTTAAGGATCTTACTTTTGACTCCTTTTCCTTCGGGGCTTTCATAGCCACTTCCTTCAAGTTTCTCTTTAAGCTCATTCTCAAACCGTGCAAGATCTGCATCGAGCCTGCGAATGTGTTTGTCAACCTACAAAACCAGGATGTGAGGCAGATTACAACCTTAATCAGTGATATTCTGTACAACACCTGGGAAGTATTTCTCATTTGTAATCAAACATTGATGATTCAAAAACAAACAAGTTCACACTGGCAAGAAATGCTTGACTGACCATTTCATACGTCTGCATCGCAAGTTGGACTTTGTCGTCACTGAACTCTTTACACTTGCTGTAGGCATTTTGAATCTTCTGCAGATGTTCGACTCGCTGCTCCGATGCTAGATTCTTCACCTTTGCTTTGTACTCCTCTGCCAGTTTGTCTATCTCCCCTTTTTTTTCTGTGCAAAGAAATAATTATCACAATGAAAACTAAATCACAACAGAAAAAGACACAAATCTGAGTTTGTGGGCCACTTTGATGAAAAATGGTAAGGAACCAACAACCAGCTGATGCAAGGTTTATTACCATTACCACAACCCCCCCCCACAAAGTATTTTCCTCCATTGTTAAACAGATCTTTACATGTGACTGCAGCATTAGGGGTCAAACAGTGGGACACAAGGTATTCACCTTCAGTCCTGTTGTCCAGGTCTCGCATCAAAGTGAAGTTCCTCTGAAGCTCACATGGTAGGTTTTCTATACCTTAACAAAACAAAAGTGTAATGTTTAACATGTCTGGATCCCAAATGGCAGCCTTTCCATGTGTATTAACCATTATTTTTGCTCAATAGGATCAACAAACATGCGAATGATTACAGAGGTCTAATGTCAACCAAAAGAGTAAAAAATAGTTTGAAACCAAAACAAAAAAGAAAAACAATTCATATACACAATTTAACGTAACTCAATCACAGTATGAAATAATGTTACGTATTTATCCAAATCCCACAGAAGTATTTGAAACAACTGACTGTTTACGTACTTTTTAGCTTTTGGAGTATGTAGTCCCAAAAATATACATGAAAATCATAAAATTGCTTGAACCCTTTTTTGACTTTTTATTTATAAATTAAACATTTTCAACAAACATAAAATGTGGGACACAGTTTAGTAAATTTATTATGACTATATATGCATAGTTTTGTGGTGGATAATGGGTTAAAATTATGTTACTATATAAGTATAAATACGACATGGAGTCTTTGCTAAAAAACCTGCCAATGTCTATACTTTTATGTATGTAGAGACAGTTATTGTAAGTGTTCTGTAAAGTGTTGATGTGTATTTATATTCAATTATCTGATAAATATATATATACAGCCCAATAACAACCACCCACTAGATGAGCCACATGTGACGCACTTCCAGCTCCGCCCCGGCGCGTAAACGGTTACTGGAAACGCGGTCAACAACAGGTTGTAACCCACACATCTATCTCCCGCTTAAGCTTTACTGCAGACAGAAATAAACCCCACAACATATTCACAAACTTATGATACAAAAACAAGTGCCTACGCATAATATACAAAGGCTCGTCTTTCATTTTAGATGCACATTTTCTAATACGTTCCATCTACGCAACCACTTACAAGAAGTTATTGCACTCAGCAACACATTCTACATAATAAATACTTTCCTGCTTATTTACAGTCGGGTTTAAATGTGATCTTACAAATGTTATTTTATTCTTTTTTTAAAAAAAAGAGAAGCCTTTAGCAGGCGGACTCATGACCCAATAGTTTAGCAACAACCTGCTAGCCTGGTGCACTACAGAATGGTTATCTACCGACCATATTATTAAATATCACTTCATTGTTCCTAATGTGTGTGGCAAGACTGGAAATGTATCAATAATCCCAGTTTTGAGTTTGATACGTACTGTCAAGATAGTGCTCCAAGTAAATTGCCGTCGCCATCTCTGTTTAGCGTTCAGCTCTGCTTTAGCTTAGCTTAGCTATGGCTAGCACCTCTCAAACGGCGACGCTCAGTTCGATTTGTGAGCCTGCGCTGCCCGCCGCACAGCGGGGTGGATGCGATTCAATGGGGGAGGAGGCGGAGCTTACAAGGAACCCACTTTATCACAGTTTATAATAATGACAAAATCGTTTAATTAATAATTTCATAATTCAAACGAAGATGTAAAAACATGCCATGCTTTTATTTATAGTATGATGACAAAGAAATTGAGACATTTTTATTCACACCTTGCAGAACAATTATGTAGGCTATATCTTATACACCACTGCTAACATTAATTATGTTTTTGTTGTTGTTGTTTAAAGGTTTAATTAAAACCCGTGTTTTATGAACATGCGTGCACACGATCGTCCACGGAAACAAACAAACAAAGCCAGAAATTGTCGAACAGAGCCGAACACGTCCCCGCTCCGTAAGTTCCTTAGTTGTCAGCTGGTGAGTGACGTCACCACAAACAAGTGGCTCACGCTTCAAAGATATTGTCATAAGAAGATGCTTTACATGCAAAGCAAACGGCAGTGAATCACGAGACAGCGAGGGCCTAATGTCAACATTAGAAAAATGACCAATCTGAGCATTAACACAGGAAAGAACTATAGTATTTGTGTATTTTTGTTGTTGTTTTGTTTGTTTTTGGAGTCAGTTTTGTGTATTTGTATATATATATTGACTTTTCATGTGTTCTGTAATTGTCCATGTTTGTCATTCATTACCGCAGTAGGGTAGGTTTTTGCTTTTTATTTTTGTTTGTCCTTTTTGTTCCTTTTTTTTTTTTTGTCATTTTGTTCACTTGCATTTATTTTTATTTTTTGCTATTTTGAAGTAATATATGATTTTAGAGCAATTTTGTGCATGATTTGCTATTGTTTCAGTTATTTTGGGGTATATTTAGGTATCGTGTGCACATTTTGTATTTCTGTTGTCTCTTTTTATATATATTTGTGTCATTCTTTTTTCTGAAATTAGTTTTAGACATCTTGTGTATTTTTGTTGCCATTTTGTAAATTCCTCTGTTATGTATTATCTAAAAATACATTCAGCCATCTTGTCTGTTTATTAATTGATTTTGTGAATTGTATTTTTGTTGTCCTTTTGTGTATCTTTCTGTAATTTTCTATGGTTTTTGTTATTTTGTTTATTGACTTGGGAGTAGGGCTGGGCAACAAGGAACAAAACTCAATATTTTTTTCTAAAAATGGTGATATTCGATATAAATCCCGATATGTTTTTAACTTGATGAAGTATTACCAGAAGAAGAAGGTCTAGTTTTCGCTCTACGGTCACACGTTTCCTGCTCAGAGTGAACCATCGTCGCGTGCGTGCTGATCACTTCCGTGTTTGCTCTTCATCAGCTGAGGTTCCGCTGCTTCCCAAAACACTCAAGAAACACAGTAAGTTGTCAATAAACTGGACATTTACCGACACATAGAGTCTCAAACCGGAATATAAATGCCTTTTTGTCATTATTTATTGAATTAATATCGGGCTAAAAGGTGAGAGATTGTACGTCTAAGAACAACGAAAGCTAAGTATAAATATCTTCTTTTTTTTTTTTTTTTTTTTTTCCCACTCTTGAGAAACCAAACCTAATAAAGCCGATGCAGGATTCCAGTGTTGAATGTTTTTAATGTTTTACCTTCTTCAGTTTACCAACACACTGCGCGAGGGGGCGTCATGAGGCCTGTTTCTATCAGCGCGTGCAAAACATGGCTGACCGGGATAGTTTTCACAATAAAGCCATTATTGTTTGTGAGATTAAAACTACGACAAATCACTCAGAAATAATATATTTTTAAAGTTGACCCAACGAGGCACGATAACACAATGCAGCACATTGTGGTAACAAGATTCATGTAATAATCTATTAAAACAGAAATAAAAGAAGCATTTAAAATACATGGTAAAGTCGTGAAAACAGCTAATTTAAAACCAAAAGGAAATAAAAAAAATAGTCTGCATTACTTTTATATAGAAAATGAATGTAACGTTTGTCCAATCTAACCTTCCAGTTAAGATTTCCCAATTATTTTTCATTTATTTGTTTTTTGTGTTACCTCTGATTCCTTTTGCGTTTAGCTTTTATTTTCTATTTACTTGTTGATCGTCAATGTTGTGTATTTTTTTTTTCTTTCTATCAGTCTGGTTTTTATTTGTTAATAGATGTGTCATGTGTGTAGGCTATGATCATATAATATTATTGTAGAAAGAGTAAAACAATAATATCGACAGTGAAATGCAAACTTAAAGGGGAATCCAATGCAAACGTCAATGACAGTTCAACCCGCAAGACTATTATATGTAACTTTACCTACTAGGAGTGATTTATGCAATAAATACATTTAAAAAAAAGCACTGTAAATGTAAACACACACTTGTTGATGTCGACATGTTTGACAAACTGTGACGTTGTGATTATTCAACTTCCCTATTCACATATAACTCGAGCGAGCCTTGCTCAATGGCATTTCTAAAGTTAAACCCGTCCACTGTAAACTAGAAGTTGCTTGTCTTAGGAATAACGTCGAAGGAAGTGGACGACAGGCATCTATCTAAGCACTAAGACTTTCTATGGGACCGTTAATACAAAGCATGACGAGAACATGATATGAAAATGGTGATGCACACACATAAAGAGATATTACGAGTATACATAGATTATAAGTTAATATAAATGTCCCCAGTGACATTTCTTACACAAATCATGAACAAAGTTCTACTATTTAGCTTCAGAGCTATCATTTAAAGTGCATTCATGTGATGGGTTGCATCTTCTTTAGATGTATCTATGTTGTAATTTACATACCTGTGTTTATTATAGGATGGCGATGGTAAAGAGTGGCTGGCTTCATCGGCAAAGTGAGTAACAGGAATAAAAGTATTGGGTAACACTTTACTTGAAGCTTTATACATAATGCTGACATTACGCTGTTATTAATAAGACATGACACCTGTCATTAGCATGACTAAGGTGTCATGAAGGCGGTTAATAAGTGTCGTCCATTTTCCTAAACCCAAGGGGTCTCCAACCTGTGGCCCTGGAGCCTCATGTGGCTCTTTGACTCTTTTGCAATGGCTTCCTATAGCTTTAGAAAAATATAAAAATGAGTAATTGTTATTTTCTAACAGAGGGTGTTAATGATTAATGACATTGACACCAGATAAAATCACGATATAACAAATTGTTAACCTAAAAATCAATGACATTGTGTAATAACTGTGCCACCCTCCGACTTCACCTTAAGTTTGAAATCCCTGGTAAGATAACTATATCAACTAAAGGACTATTCTGGAAGAAAATACAGATTTTAATTGTGCGGGGGATAGATTTATTTAACTGGCAATGTGCCGGTTAAATACGCATGCTTTATGTGTGTGAGAAATGAACAATTAGCATTATTAGCATGTGCTGACTGACATGATCATGTGTTATCAAGTTGACGTTATTTTTTTGTAGCCCTTCAAATATATGAGCTCCAAAAAACAACCTTCTCGGCATAACATTATTCGATATAATTGTAACTATATATAATTTGATATACTATATTGTCTTCATCGAGAAGGTTTTTTTTTCTGGTCCCGGTAGAACGCTGTTCTAACCCTTCGTTACCCTAAACCCTAACCCCACGAGATCCCTCCACCCAACTTAAAAAATGCCAACATAGCTCCAAAGGTGTCGTCATTTTGTGAACAACACTTAATGACAGCCTTCATGACACCTTATTCATGCTAATGACAGTGTAATATCAGCCTTATGTGTAAAACTTCCTGTAAAGTGTTACCAAATATTGTTGATCAATCTGAAGGTGATGACGCATGCTATCTCGTCCTAAAGGTACCATTCTGCGTTGGTGGAAAAGAAACTGGTTTGATTTGTGGGCCGACGGACGACTGGTGTTCTACAACAATCAGCAACGACGGGACGTGGAAGATGACATCCACATGAAGATCAACTGCATCAATATTCGCAGCTCTGCCACGTGTCAAGGTGTGTGTGTGTATGTGTGTGTGTGTCAGCGTCTCCTGATATCTGTGGTCACACGCTGTAGCTGTAGCTAACCACACTGGGGACCAATGAGCTTTGTGTTTGTGCTCAGAGCTGAGCCCACCAGAAGGGAGGATGCGTGACGCCCTGTTCCAGATCGTGTGCAGAGACGGACGGGTCATCAGCCTGTGTGCAGACAGTGCAGACGACGCTCTGTAAGACACTGCAAACATGCTGAGTCATCACTCTATCACGCAATAGCGAATCTACGTAATTGTTAAAAAAAAAAAAAAACTTTTTTTTTTTTTTTTTCAGAGCATGGACTATGGCACTGCAGGATGCTAGAGTTAATACGGTAATGATTTTACTGAGCAAATAATTGGAAATTGTGGAAAAAATTGTGCAAAATTACTCACTTCATTTTTTTTCTCCTCCGTGTGATGCAATCAATTTTATTTATTATATATATTGTGGGACAGGTGTCACTACTGTATGAGTATTAGTGTGAAGAAATGTGCCTCCTGTTTTAGTTGCTGCTAATGAAGTCTGTGACGTGTTCAGGTGGTTGCTGCTCCACAGATTGGCCTCCCACAGGAAGTAATGGCATCAGCTCCTCCCCCCTACTCAGAATATGCCCCCCCACAGGTACAAGAATCACCTACTGATCACCTGTAATTAGGGGTGTCCCAATTCGATATCGATATCGGTCCGATATTAGCCTGAAAATGGATATCGGATTCAAATTTCAGGATTCTCTGACATTTTTTTCCGCCCCAATTTATTATTTATTTATTTTATTCAATTGTAGAATACTGTAGATATTGTGTTGAAGGTTAACATTTATGTAACCAATTGGTTAATAATAAATGGGTCAGTTTTTCTCATACCTACTGTTACTGACTATTGTTCTCTGTTTGAGTAACATCACGTGATCAAGCCTATTCTAACATTCCACACTACAAAATAACTAATTATTATTTTTTTTATTCAAGGAAAAAAAAAAGTATGTATGATTCATGCTGGTATCGGATCGGTATCGGCCTATATGCAAGGCTGCAATATCGGTATCATGTCGGAAATGAAAAAGTTGTATCGGGACATCCTTAACTATAATATTGCGATTATATGATGTATATGTTGTCATTTTGGTGATATGTGCATATTTATTCAGATGTTTTGTCATTGTGTGTAAACTATGGATGCTATTGATGTGTGTGGGACCGGTGTCTTTTATTAGACATTAATCCTAATTGCTTTGATGACTTTATACTAGTGTGTGCATCTATTCATGGGAAAAAAAGTAAATAATG
Source organism: Gouania willdenowi (assembly GCF_900634775.1). Classification (NCBI taxonomy): domain Eukaryota; kingdom Metazoa; phylum Chordata; class Actinopteri; order Blenniiformes; family Gobiesocidae; genus Gouania; species Gouania willdenowi. The sequence continues at coordinate 23,605,955 of NC_041047.1, read as the reverse complement.
GCTTATGATCAGGTAATAAGATATATAACTGTAAAACATTATACATTATTAAGACTCACAACAACATCAACACAAATAATTACTGTGCCGTTTTGGAGATGTATGGAAATTGCGTGTTTAGCACCCTCTACAACACCCCTAGTAAACACTATTTATTTATATTTAATACACATTTTTCTGAGTTTGCCCCAATTTGTTCCTTTTTCAAACAACAATACATTTGAAACTTTATTAGTTTAAGACTCAAAATTGTTATTCTTAAGTTTAAAATGTTTTCAAATAAAAAAAAAAAGATCTGTACCTTTATTGTGCATCCTTTGGGAAACTTATGTGTACATTTTTCCAGCAGGTTTATTCTCCAGGCCAGTATGGGGACTATGGTGCTCCTCCTCCATATGCCACACAGGTCGTCTACTCTCCTGATGGGCAGCATTACGCTGTGGCGTATCCATATCAGTACCAAGGTGTCCTGCTACACAATCGTTCATAAAGCAATATAAATATGATCTGATGGTGTGTAGTTATTAATACAAACATTAACCACATCTGTAGGTGGCTACGCGATGCCAGATGTGAACCACGTCATCATTCAGGAACGCAGACGTGACGATGGGGGAGATGTTGCTCTGGGAATGCTCGCTGGAGCAGCTACTGGTTTGGCGCTGGGCTCACTCTTCTCCGTCTTTTAGTCGAGTCAGAACTTCTGCACATCTATCAGCGCACTTTTCTCCCCATATTCAAAGCATAAGGCGACTGTGCCGTCACATGATGGGCTACTACATGTGAAGCATGATTGTGGTGCACAGTGAATACATGTGTCCTATATATCTCAGTTAAAAAGAGTTGCACTATCTCTTATATCAGGGGTTCTCAACCTTGGGCTCAGGAAGTTATTTGGGGCTGCAAGACTGGGAAGGGGTCGTCAGATGCCTTCAAGAAAGTGGGGTACAGTGGGGTTCCCCGGTCTCTGACACCTTTATTTTGGTGTCGCGGGCTGAAAAGGTTGAGAACCACTGTCTTATGTTTTTATTCTAACTAGATGTTTTTCACTGAAAGGGTGGGACTCCTGCACACTTTGGGTTTGTTTCCTTTCAGTGAAGCCCAGTTGTGTTTTATTAGCCTTTGTGTTACATTCCATGTCATGCTTCTCTGTTTGCTTTTCCTCCATTTGAGGAAGTTATTATTTTTGACTTAAATTTGCAGGGAAGGTGATCAGAGATCAATAATGAAGCAATAATCACTTATCGTAGCATTTGTCAAAATCGGGTGATGTGATCTTGACTCAAAGTTAGTGAATGTATAATGAAACTAATGTGTGGATGTTTTGTGTATGTTTAATTTTATTGGCAGCTGTTGAATCACACTTTGTTTGAGCATGAAGTGTAAAACACTCCTTTAGAAATGTAGTCTCAGTAGATTTAGGAAATAAAAATCAACTTTCCATTTCTGCTCATTATTTTCCTTTTTTCAAATAGATATGGTCTCTATTAATCATCACACGGACAGAGAAGTTTAAGCCTGATGTCACTTTAACGAAGGTCTTCAAATATTTATCAATGTGTAATAAAGCTTGCTGCATTTCCTATTACTATGTATTAAATATGTGTGCTGCTTTAAAATAAATGTATATTGAGATTGTTTTTAACTAATAAATATAACCACACAGCAAGCCGTGACTCAATTGTTTATTGACTTTTTATTTTTGTTTCACCCTGAGACATTTGTTCATGGACACGTCTATAGTAAAATAATAAAGTTACAATCCTGGAAAGTGCAAATATAAACAACACACCCACACCAGAACAGTACACAGGCAAGGCACAGTGAGCAGCAAATAAATACCAGGAATCAGGGTCTCAATTACAGCGAGGTGTGTAATAATCATATTACAAACAAGTGTTTCTACGTTACAAAAACTGAATCTAATTTCAAAAAGCATTATTGTAAAGATTTTAGCATTGAAACATAGAAGTCTTTAGTTTAACAGTCACAAACACCTACATAAGCAGTTAAAAAAGTAGTAGGTGAAAAGTTTTTTTTTTTTACAACTTATGAGTCCAATGTCCTTCAAGATAAATATATAAAGCACACTAGAAAGTCTTTTTCTCAGGTTAAACGGCGTTCTGGCAAAAGGCTCTAATCTGTAAAAACAGGCCAGTGCTCACTTCTAGAGTCCTGGAGTCCAGAAACAGGAAAACTCAAACTCCTGTTTCTTTATTACATCATAAAATACCTAATTTTCAAAGAAAACACAAGAAAAGCCCAAATTAAATGTCACTAATTGCTAACTGTTACGTCTTTCACCCCACAGGAATTTCTGCTTATATTTATATATGTTATGTTACTCAATGTAGAGTATTTGTAAGCGTTCATGAATCTAATGAAAACTAAAAAATGTCTGACACTCAAATATTTCTTAAATTAGGTTAGAAAAAGAAATAGTGTCTCTATGATCAACTAATCCACATGTTATGAAATAAGACACTTCCAAGGATGAAAAGAAGGATTTAATGAATTGATTAGCATGTGTGATTAAATGGTACAAATATCAATATTACTGGTGCAACATACATTGAACATTTATAGTCTGCAAATGTCCTTTAAAATTGGAATTATCCAAAAGTAGGAGAAACCTTTGCACTGAGCACTTTAGTGGAGAATCAGCCTTCTTGGCCAAAATCTTCTGTAAACTTCTTCAGTTTCTCCAAGTCGGCCTCGTTCACTGTTGGTTTGGTGTTCCCCAGAGAGCGCAGCATGTCAGCCTGTACAGAGGACGTCAGGCAGGTCAGGACACTAATTACCAACAACACTGACCCACATGAGTTAAGTCTTTTCATACCATGCACACTACAGGCTCTAGAAGCTTCTCCCCTGGAACATCCATCCATGTCATCTCGATGGCGTTGGGATCGCCTGGAGAGCATGGTGTCAGCAGGTCATCTGAGATGACGTCTGGATTGTTCCACGACGAGCCCCGAACCTGCAGTAGAATGTCATCAAAGAGAAAACGTTCCGTGATCTATTCCACAGAATAACCATTTGAAACCATTTTCATTAACAAGAAAGCTAGTGTAATGTTGGTTAAAAGAAAACAGCATCAAGACAACAGTGGATAATGTAGTAAGCTTCAGCTGAAGATAATGTCCCACTGTTTTGGAGATAGTGGACCTCATTTATCAAATGTTCCTATGTTCAGATCTGAGAATAGGACCTCCGTATGGCCCTATTCAAGCAAGCTTTATCAATTCTGACGCGAGTGTACGCTACTATCAGATCTTACGTCAGGTCTGAGCTTGTGTACGTAAATCTCAGTGTGTGGATTTGAGGTGCAGCACGGGAAAATGTGAGTTAGACTGAAAATAAAGTGCTAAGCAAGCCTCAGCTGTCATTTAAGCATAAGCAGACACACATTCAGGACAGATCTAAATAGATTATTAAAACGAACAAAATAAAATTTTTAAAAAAGGCCAATGTTATTACCACTTTTTTGTATTTCCTTTCACAGAATACCATATAACCCCGCTAATGAACTCGTCCGAGCAAGAGCGCATAGGTTCACTCAGTGTACTGTGCACACGCACACAGGACGCTTTGCTATGCTCTGTATTGGAGATGAGGTCCTATTACATCCGTACAGCACATAAACTAGTAACTACGGAGGGAATAGGACCTCAATAATGCATTTAAATGTACATTTTTTGTTTCTGAGAAACGTCTCGATGTCCCACCCTAAACTGCTTCATTTCCTCCCACTGCCTCTGCCAATCTACCAGAAGCCACGCCTCTACTTTTCTGCACACGCATCGCGGAACATAACAAGGTCGCATTAATATATGTCTATGGGTCAGATAAGAGCCAAAATCATATTCACCTGTTTGCTGTTGTGATTTATCAACACTCGACCATTTGTACGCTGGGATTGGTCAAATACGGATGTTTCATAAAACACACGTTGGTCCTGACGTATGACCAAATGTGCACTCAAATTTGCACCTTTTTTTCACCCAAGGTTAATAAATGAGGGCTAGTGAGTCTAACTGCTGATTGATGAAGGTGTTCTAAAAGGAATCCCAAATGAATGTGTGTGCATCACGTGCGTGTCACCTTTTTGAAGTGGGTGGCCGACTGAACCTTCCTGACAGGCTGCATGAGGGCGTCCCTGACGATGATGCTGATGTCGGCTCCAGAGTAGCCCTGTGTCTTTTTGCCTAATTCGTTAAAGTTTGAGTCAGCCAGTTGGTTTGGGGTGGAGCCCAAATGCAGTTTGAACATGAAGGCGCGTGCGTGCTCCTCAGGCAGCGGGATGTAGATCCTCTTCTCAAACCTAAAAAACACAGTCAAAAGGTCAGTTACACACTGACTATTCATATTACTGACTTCGATCCACAAAAGTGGAATAAAACGCAGTTGTTTTGGACACTACAAAAGGCAGGGTTGGGGTGAACCACATTTTTCAATTACCATTCTGTCTTCAATTATCCATGTTCAATTACAATTCAATTATGATTACAGTGACTGGCATTTTTTCCAATTACAAATAAAAAAACAATTATTGTTTTTCCCCCTTAAAGGCACACTGTGTAACTTTTGGCCACTAGGGGCACTAGATCTGTAACTTTCAGGTCAAGTGCCCCTAGTGGCCAGAAACACTGCAGCACTGTCGCAAAAATCAACTAACAGTCAGTCGGGCCAGCCTCCCTTGTCTTTTGATTGTGTATGCAGGCAGTAGTTGACCTGTAACAGGATAAGGATCGGTCAGGCTGGGGTGCGAAGAGGGGCTGGGCTCGCGCCGCGGCTGGAGGAGCAGCAGCCGCCCTCCTCTCCCCGCCGCCGGAGGACTGGCGCTCCCCCCCACTCCCTGGCTTCACTGCCGTCGTCGATCCCTTCGTCGGGGGTCGGGGCGGACGGGGGACCCGGCATGCGCAGGGCCGTGTCCGGCGCCGGGGAGAAGGCGGGTCGGTGGAGGGGGCCAGGTCTCGGCGGTGTCTTTTTAGCCTCCTCAGAAGCAGTTTTAAACTTTGTGTGGAAAAATAGTAGCAAAAGCCTTAGCAAAATGAGTATATCCGAGCCTGTGGTCACGTGACTGCCGTAAAGTGACACGTTCTCCAGGCATTCTCCAGGTCACATGACCTGGTCAAAGACGGTCCATCTCTCCAAACTTACATGGTCGGTATTTAAAGAGGGAAGCCTCGCTCAGAGCATTGATACTGTCAAGTGCTGTATATTGGCCTGAGGAATCATTTAAAATAACTCATATGCGTAAACTCTTGAAGTCAAAAAGTCTGCGGTGTGCCTTTAAGTAAATAACAATCTCAATTACTTAAGTTCAAATTCAATTAATCACAATTACTGAGCATTTAATAATTAACCCCATCAAATGTAACCTTCCTCTCATGTTAACATCTCTTATTAAATTGAGTCGGTTTTGACCCATGTCTTAAATGAGCAATAAAATACACTAAAAAATATAATCTATCATGCTTTTTGTTCTTTACCTCTTGGTTTCCTTGTTATACTTCCTTACCCATGAAAATATTGGTCTTAATATTTTAAGTTGTGGGCATCTGAGTCTTTTTTCTGTCAGTATACCCCTATATATATATATATATATATATATATTTTTTTTTTTTTAATGGTAAATTATCCTCAAGATAACGTAGATTTGCGTTTTAATTAAAATGTAAATTGAGTTTTTATAGAATTTTCATGTCACTAGATTACAATTGAATGGCAATTATAACAGTGACTTTTTCACCATTTAAATTACAGTTATAATTATGTCATAATTTTAAATTATGATCAAATACGCAACAACAATTATAATTGACCACAGCCCTGCTACAAGGTGATAGGAACTCAGTTATAATGGTTAACCTTCTCCTGATGGCTGAGTCCAGTGTCCATGGAATGTTTGTTGCCCCCAGTACCAGAACTCCCTCGTTATTATTTCCGACGCCTGAAAAAAGCAGGAACAAAACAGTCGTGACAGTTATTGTTGTGTTATTCTGACCGTCTGTTTTCAAGCTAATACTTTCAGACATCGACATAGTGGAAAAAAACGTGTGATATCTTTTAGCAGTGGAAATGTAGAGGAGACCTTTTCTGCATACATTAGAAGAATATGCAGAAAAATCAGATAAAAGAAGACCCAGAATCTCGTTTCTTTGCTCACCCTGCATCTGGACGAGAAACTCGGTCTTAATCCTGCGAGCAGCTTCACTCTCATTCTCACTCCTGGAGCCGCAGAGTGAGTCAATCTCATCAATGAAGATGATGGATGGTTTATGTTCTCGTGCTAAACTGAAGAGGTTTTTTACCAACCTGGAAACAGACACAGATGAAGCCATGTCTTCTTGTTTTAAACTTAGGAATACAATGTTGCTCACAACCAAACGCCTTACTTCTCACTTTCTCCAAGCCACTTGGAGACGAGGTCAGAGGAGGAGATAGAGAAGAAGGTGGAGTTGTTGGCTTCCGTTGCCACTGCCTTTGCCAAGTAAGATTTTCCCGTTCCTGGAGGTCCGAAGAGAAGAATTCCACGCCACGGTGTGCGTTTTCCTGCCCAAAAAGATGCCCGATTTTAAACACCACTCACATGTCTGACACCGACTGCAGGTGTCAAATTGGATACTTGTTTTTGACACCTGTGAAAAGATGAGGGAATTTGATGGGCAGGATCACAGCTTCTTTTAGGGCTTCTTTAGCTCCCTCTAGCCCGGCAACATCGTTCCATTTAATGTTGGGCTTTTCCATCACGATTGCCCCTGGGAGAAAAAGACCTGCAGCTTCAGAAACACTTCCAACAGAAAAGTGGTGTAGAAATATGGTGTAGAAATCACAATCCAGATCAGTCACCTGAGAGCTGATTTTGGAATTTCTTTTTCTCTGGATCTTCACCTTCATCACTTTCATTTCTGCAAAAAAAGAAATGCACAATGAAGGGAGATCCGTTTCACTGAGAGCAAACGTTTATAGAACATATTTGGTTTGACACTTTTTAGTGTCAGATTTACAAGTGCTAAAGTTCAGGGGGCGGGTCTAGGGGCCACTGGGAGCACTGGTATTTTACCCCAGCACCAAGTAAAAGAAGTAAAAAAATAAGTTCAGGATCAGAGCATGTGAATTTTATAGTAACTTCTATTAAAATAAGAATAAAAATTAGAGGTTGTCTCAATCCGATATTGATATCGGTCCAATATCAGACTATTGTTCTCTGTTTGAGTAACATCACATGATCGAGCCTTTTCTAACACTCCACACTACAAAATAAGAAATAAAAGTATGTATGATTCCTGCTGATATTGTATCGGATCAATATCGGTATTGGCCAATACACAAGGCTGCAATTTCGGTATCGTATTGGAAGTAAAAAAATGCTGTTTAGAAACACTCTCCAAATAGTTGCTGTTACCATAACAACTTTTTGTTTAAAGGTAGGTTAGGGGATTTTTGAAAGCTAGCATGATTTTGAATGTAGCTTTCCGGTTGGCACCGCCTTCATCCTCCTCCCCCCTCCCCTCTGTGCTCCGTCCTTCACTCACGTGTACCAGCAGGGCTGCTGCTGCGCATCTAAGCTCATCGTTTGTCTTGTGTAGGAACTTTGTCGTCTCATGTCTCATTCAGCAGTAAGTAAACACTAAACTTTCTCATTATATATGTTATAAAACGTGACTAAATACTCTGTTTTAAGTCCGTCACCGATGACGCGCTTTGAGTATGGGCTCGTGCACGCGAGGTGTTGAGAACGAGCAGGGAGACAGGGAGACGTGATTGGTTAAAAAAAAGGGTTCGTTTTTTCCATTGGTTTAAGTTATTACAGGTTTACAGCTGCTACAGTTGATGAATTTTCTTTGTTCCTTTTTCAGAGCACATACGATCTTAATTTCTGTCAGGACATAAAGATAATTTCAACCAAAAACTTAAAAAGTGTTTCTGAAGAAAATTGCCTACCGGAGCTTTAAACATAAACAGGAAGTGAAAATAAACAATTAGTTCAATCCAAATCTAAGCACAAAAAAAACAAATCTCTACTAAGTTCTATTCATACTCTATTTTTGTAACATATTATTTATAGAATCTTGAAAGTAATAAATACAAAATAAAATGTTTTTTATTTGACAGTCACATGCTCAACAGTTCTCCTGCTATTCAAATGAGTGAGTAACTGTGCCCTAGCCAACGTCTTCTTTAAATTACAACACAGTTTGCCTTGATTTACATTCATTGAAAATAATTAAAGACATTTTAAAGTCATTTGTAAAATCCAGCAAGGCCGGGAAAACAGGGGAATTAAGGTAAGATTGTGTCATTTACAGCACTACTCTCACCCTTTTTCACCGGACGGGGACTCTTGCACTGGTTTGGCAGGAGGAAGATTCTCCTTCTTTTTCAGATATTGTTTGAGTTGTTCAGCTCTATCAAGGTAATCCACACATTTGGCTCTAATGCACTGCTTGGCTCGATCCCCCTGAGACTCATCTACAACAGCAACACAACAGCAGACTCAAATCTTAGTAAATGAATTATACAAGGAATAAAAGAGAAGTTAAAAATCAAACACCAGACACAGATACAAGTCTGAGCTTCTTACACTTAACCACATGTAGGAAGTATTCCACTGCTTGCTGATAGCATTTAAGAGCCTCTTCGTAGTTTTTGGCTTTGTCCTCCACTGCTGCTTTGGTGGCCAGATCAATGGCTTTCTGAGAAAAGAATTAACACACACACAACAACAAAAAATTATTGTTTACTGTGAATTACTTGCAGATATTACGTATGTGAATGATTTTCCATTACAGCAAAAAATGAAAAATTGACTGATTAACTGCAGACAAAAATATTTTCAAAAGAATAAAAGTACTTGACAAAACTAAGCAAGTCAGTAAACTATTTAAATAAGAAAACTTTAAATATCCAAGTTTAATTAAAACATCCTTGGATATATTATTATCATTTGTATCAAAGGTTCCCAACTGGTGGATCTGGACCCAAAAGTGGGTTGTGGCTTTGTTTTTATTAGGTCAATGTTTCAGAGATTTACCTGCAATAAAATATATGATTTACACATTAAGTTGCATTTTTTTTCTTTCACCAATTTCTTTGGAGTTTCTGAATGAAACAGATGAGGAACCTTACAGTCAATACCCAGAAAAGTATTTTTATTATTGGAAGTGTCTCCTCGTACGTAATACGTATCCATATACTGGCATTCTATCCGTACAAAAGATGACGTTACCGGAAGTCACGTGACCATTCCGTGCGGTTAGGGTTAATTGATCCGTAACGTATTTTAGGGTTAGTTAGTCTAATTAGTAGAATCAGAATCAGGATCAACTTTATTGGCCATGTAATGTATGTTATACACACGAGGAATTTGACTTGGTGAACTGTGCTCTCTCTAAACATTAAATAAGAACAATCAACTAGAAAAAATATAAATCATAAATATAAACAGTGGTTAGACTAATTAATATGTGCAAAACGAAATAAAATAATATAACAAGAGAGATAATAATAATAATAATAATAATAATAATAATAATATAATAGTGCAGTGATGAGTAGTGCAGGTGAACATTTAAATTAAATAGTATGTACATGAACAGTGACAGCTTGTTCCAGGGTTGTTATGTGTTTAGTTCCAGGGTTATTACACAGCAACAGGTCTGACTCTCTGATTAGCATTGATCAAAGTGACAGCCTGGGGGAAGAAACTGTTTTTAGTAGTTTAGGGTTAGGGTTAGTTAGTCCATAACGTAGTTTAGGATTAGTTAGTCCATAACGTAGTTTAAGGTTAGTTAGTCCATAACGCAGTTTAAGGTTAGTTAGTCCATAACGCAGTTTAAGGTTAGTTAGTCCATAACGCAGTTTACGGTTAGTTAGTCCATAACGTAGTTTAAGGTTAGTTAGTCCATAACGTAGTTTAAGGTTAGTTAGTCCATAACGTAGTTTAAGGTTAGTTAGTCCATAACGTAGTTTAAGGTTAGTTAGTCCATAACGTAGTTTAAGGTTAGTTAGTCCATAACGTAGTTTAAGGTTAGTTAGTCCATAACGTAGTTTAAGGTTAGTTAGTCCATAACGTAGTTTAAGGTTAGTTAGTCCATAACGTCGTTTAGGATTAGTTAGTCCATAACGTAGTTTAAGGTTAGTTAGTCCAAAACGTAGTTTAAGGTTAGTTAGTCCATCACGTAGTTTAGGGTTAGTTAGTCCATAATGTAGTTTAGGGTTAGGGTTAGTTAGTCCATAACATAGTTTAGGGTTAGGGTTAGTTAGTCTATAATGTAGTTTAGGGCTAGGGTTAGTCCATAATGTAGTTTAGGGTTAGGGTTAGTTAGTCCATAACATAGTTTAGGGATAGGGTTAGTTAGTCTATAATGTAATTTAAGGCTAGGGTTAGTCCATAATGTAATTTAGGGTTAGGGTTAGTTAGTCCATAATGTAGTTTAGGGTTAGGGTTAGTTAGTCCATAATGTAGTTTAGGGTTAGGGTTAGTTAGTCCATAATGTAGTTTAGGGTTAGGGTTAGTTAGTCTATAATGTAGTTTCGGGCTAGGGTTAGTTAGTCCATAATGTAGTTTAGGGCTAGGGTTAGTTAGTCCATAACATAGTTTAGGGTTAGGGTTAGTTAGTCTATAATGTAGTTTAGGGCTAGGGTTAGTCCATAATGTAGTTTAGGGTTAGGGTTAGTTAGTCCATAACATAGTTTAGGGATAGGGTTAGTTAGTCTATAATGTAATTTAAGGCTAGGGTTAGTCCATAATGTAATTTAGGGTTAGGGTTAGTTAGTCCATAATGTAGTTTAGGGTTAGGGTTAGTTAGTCCATAATGTAGTTTAGGGTTAGGGTTAGTTAGTCCATAATGTAGTTTAGGGTTAGGGTTAGTTAGTCTATAATGTAGTTTCGGGCTAGGGTTAGTTAGTCCATAATGTAGTTTAGGGCTAGGGTTAGTTAGTCCATAACATAGTTTAGGGTTAGGGTTAGTTAGTCTATAATGTAGTTTAGGGCTAGGGTTAGTTAGTCCATAACATAGTTTAGGGTTAGGGTTAGTTAGTCTATAATGTAGTTTAGGGCTAGGGTTAGTCCATAATGCAGTTTACACGGTGTCAGGATGGCTGAGTGGTCTCAGGCACCTGACTCAAGAATTCTTCCTTCCACTGCCGTGAGTTCAAATCCCGCTTTTGCCATATATATTTTTTCATTTTTACAGATTTAACACAACAAAATTCCACCTTTAAAAATACATATATGGAAAAAAATGTAGGGTATTTCCTGGGTTAGAGTTAAAATAAAAGGGTTAGCAGGGTAGCTAAAAATGAATAAGAGCTAAAATAAAACTGACAGAGCTTTTAGTCACATGGTGCACCTATGACGTGACCTAAACTGGCCAATGAGAGGCGCTGCGTATGAATAAATTGGCCGTCTATTGATATGTTTCTATATCAATAGCCACGGCCATACTTAAAACAAAAAAAAATATTGCTTTCACGAGTTACTGAAAAACTACCAACAAAATAATACCAGCCTTCTGGCCGAACTTTACCATCTGACGGGATGGATTTGGTCCGCGGGTCATATGTTTGACAACCCTGCTCTGGCCTCTCAATAAAACACGAGATGCTGTTTTGTTTAAAAAATAATAATTCAAGTAATATGTCGTTAAATAAGTTTGTAATTCGGCAAACAGAGCAGTTTTTGATGTACTTTCAGAAACAATAGGCGCTGTTAACGCGGCTCATTGTTTAGTTTGCTTGTTGACACAAACTACGGTCGCTTAAAGTTTGTCCGTCACTCACCTGTAAGTTATTAGTCGACATCAGGTGGGCTGGTCAAAGTTCTGGAGTTGAATATTTCAGGTTCGTCCTTTTTCACACCGTCACATGAGTTTTATCCCGAAATATGTTTAGGCCGCTGGTGAAACTGCGTGAATTTACGTCTCACTTCCGCATCAACCTCGACGAATACTTCCGTGTTGTGACGTGACGTCACAGCTGATCTGTCACCGCCCCAGGCTGTAATAATAACTATTGACTGTAGTCCCAAAGTAATGAACACACCTCTATATTTACCAGATGTGTGATATAAATATAAAGGATGACAAGGTGAGGTTTTTATCAAGCTTTTATCCAAATCAACAGCTCAAAACTTTATGATGTTGTGCTGCTAAAAATAACCATAACCATAAACATAAACCATAACTCCCCCCGCTCCAACTTTTTTCTTCTTAAAGGAAAGCTTGAAATTAATTGCTGAAATTGTTTAATAGGAGTTGCATAATATATGAAAGTTAAACACAAACCACAGCCACAATGCTTATGTAAGTATTCAGTGTCTAATGTATGGGAGGAGCCAATGTCTGGTTGATGAAATAGAAAATATGAGTCATAAAACCAGGCCGATTCCTTCCATTACTCACCATTGGCCATTGTTGGTTGATAGGTAGACATGGGAACCTGACCGGTTTGTGCTTAAACAGATCTTGTTTCAGAACCAGCATCAGCATCAAATACGTACAGTATCTGGTCACATCTTATAAATACTTAGACATTCTGATTGATCAGAACTTGTCCCTTAAGTTGCATATTGATCAAATTGTCTCCAAGTTGAAGCTGAAATTGTGTTTATTTTTATTTTTTTTTTAGAAATAAAAAATTCATTGCAAGTCAGAAAACATTAGATCACTACAACTTACTTTTTAACCTTTGTTGGACTATGGAGAACTGCTTTTTTATGTACACTTCTGATCAGTTTTTAAAGAAATTGGAAACTACATCACTGTGCTTTGCGTTTTATTACTGGCTGCAGCTATCGCGTACATCACTGTTCCTTATATGCAGTCGCACATTGCACATCTTTGTATGTTCGTTGACTTTCTCACTGGTTGACTTTAATTTATAAATCTATTCTTGTACTTTTACCTACATATTTGTGTTTACACATGTGTAGAAACAAACATCAGTCAGTATGGCTTGTGCGCTGAAGACACCATACAGATGTAGGTACCAGGAGTCAGAACTGAACTGGGCAAAAGGGCCTTTACATTTTCTGCCCCGTCAACTTGGGATGATGTGCAGAAAGACTTGAAATTGACACATCCTGTAACTCTGGGGGAATTCAAGACATTTATACAAGAAAGAGAAAATAGCTCAATTGGATCTTGTGACAGCGTTATTTAAACATGTACTCACTGTTGCTCTCCTATCGTGTGTGACCACATTTTGTGTGTGCGCTTGCTGTAACCGTTCAGTTTTTTTTGGTGCTGTCGTCTCGGCCAGGTCAGTCTTGTATATCTCAATCAGTTTTTTTTTTTTTTTTACCTAGTTAAGTAAAGGATATTGATTGATTGTTCTCAATAACACTGTATGAGAAGTTAGTCTTTTTTAAAATTATTTTAGAACTTTAATTACATGTTTTAATCATATGTGACTGAGGAAATTGAATTATCCATCATCATATTTGCAATTGTATCTACAGAATTCAGGCACACCGGGATATTAATTCTTACATTTAATTAATGAATTAATAAATGAATTATATTAATGTACAGCAAGGTCAAATAACTAAAATCTTACCACACCTTTAGATCACGTGTCAAACTCAAGGCCCAGGGGCCAAATCCGGCCCTTTAGAGCATCCGATTCGGCCCACAGGAGAAAGTAAAAATGACAGAGAATACATGAATCATTGTGTAAATTATTAAATAATTCAGCTGTAAAATGTTGTTGAAAGACCTGTAATTTTTTCCAAAATCCTGCAATTTTTTGTCAAATTAATCCACAAAATCTCCCCGAATTAAAGAAAAATTGGTCAAAACATAAATACATTAAATAACATTTAGGTATCTGTCACTTATGCTTGGGTATTGTTTATTATGCCTTACATACTTTATGTCTAATTTATGAGTAAAAGTGCAAACTTGGGCACATTAATGTTGGCTTAAAACTTGTGGCCCATTTGTGATTGAACTGGTCTGAATTTGGCCCTTGAACCAAAATGAGTTTGACACCGCTGCCTTGGATAAACAAAAAAATAAAAAGAAGGTATATAATGTATTACGCCAACAGAGGAGCAATAAGCTCATAGCAGACACATTTTATTTGTCTGTTCGGAGTCCAGATCTTCTTTCTTACTATGGACTTTATATTTTGTTCAGCGCTTTGAGATGACTTTGTTGTGTTTTGCGCTATATAAATAAAGTTGAATTGAATTGAATCTGTTTGGTATGCGAAAGCTTTATTCAGCAGCAGTTTCTTGATTACTGTATGAGGCTGCAATTTAGATGATTGACCTTGTTGTTGTATTGCAACCTGCAGCATATCAATGTGGGTATGTGTTTCATAAATCTCAACACTTACTGTATATTCCAAAGGGACTTCTTACTTAGAATTTGATAATTTTTTTCTTATGAGTAATAATACATATATTGTCATTCCAAACTCAAAATATGAATACTCATTCAGTCTGTTTTTGAAAAGTATAATTTTTATCAATCATCCTGCCTAACTATTAAAAATATTAATATTTTGAATTCAATATTTGAGTTTAGACAGGACAAAACAATGTCACAAATATCAGTAACTCCTTCAGCTTCTATAACATCTGCATTTATACAACATTTTAACAGATTTTGCTAATATAGTTGACAATAATGGCTTGAGGCCATTCATGCTTTTTTATAGATTAACAGGAAGCACTGGTCAAATGCCCCAAATGTGACCAAATTTAATTCAAATTCAGAATAAATCCATTCATTTTTAAAAGTTGCGTGGATGGATGCTCATACGTTCCCTTCTAGAGAACATCTCTTGTTAAACACTCCATGACATTACATCCTAGTGACACAGAAATGTCCAATTTAAATAATGCTTCAACAACTTGCATTAGTTGTTTTCTTCTCAGTGCAGCCAAGAGGCATTCTAGGCATTAATCTAATCTATATGTAAGGGAAGACTTTAAGGCAAAAGCTTTGGTTGTCATCAGCTGTCTCTGTTCATCTTCCTCGGATGTAAAACATTTAAAATGCGTTCATTCTTTGTCAGATCTGCAGGAAGTTCATTATTCTGCAAGACATGCAAAAAAAAAAAAGTTAAAAATCTGTATTTTCATTGTTTGTCTCCTGTCTTTTAGTCTGGAGATCATTACCTTGTTAGGCAGCATGGGGTCCGCGTTGGCCCCAAGCAACAGCAAGACAGTTTTGGCATTACCGCTCAAAACAGCAGCATGGAGAGCAGAGAAGCCATTCTGGAGAAACAACATAAAACCAGAACCGTCAGTCAAAAACCTTTTAAAATACCGCCGATTGTCTCTGTACGCAGCCACATGTGAGGGGAATGGGTGCAGTAGGCACTGAAACAACATTCGTCCTTGATGTTGATCGATTTGAGACAGAAATTCCCATCCATCCTATAGCTATTAGTGGCTATTTGAGGGGAATTGAGTCACATTTCATAAAGACCGGTCGATTACGAACCGAGATATTAATTTTTAAAAATTTCAGCAATGATGGGAGATAGGGATTTTGGTCCATAAACAGCATATTGATCCAGGTCCCCTCCAAAATGTAATAAAATCTAGTTGTTGTTGTTCTTGGATAATGGTGTGTTACAACCAACTTGAATAGGTGCATATCGCCACCTACGGTACTGGAGTTAAAAAAAAAAGGTTAAAGGTTAAGAAAAAAAACTACTTACTAATGGTGGTACTTAGCGTACCACTATTAGTACACAAACAATCTTGGAGCAGTCCATCATTATTGCAAGGCTTTAACACTTAAAATGTGCTTATGTATCTTTTAATGGAATCTTCAATGCCATAATGTCTATCTTTGGTTAAAATTTGACAAAAACTGTTCGTGCTTTTGACGTAATCCTGCTAACAGTCAAACAAACAAACAAATAAATAAATGCCGGTGAAAATCTTAAACTCTTGGCTGGAACTGCCGACACATTTCAGATATTTAAGTGATTAAGTCAGCACTAAACTGTGACTGTGCTTTTTTTTTCTGCCAGCCTCGGTGTATCTGCATGCAGTTGGCATTCAATGTAGCAGCAAGCTCTACCTTAAGAAGACCAAGTGATGGACAAAACCTCAGCATCTCCTCAATGACATCATTGTGTCCTTTCAAAGCTGCTTTAAATAAAGCTGTAGATCCATCCTGAAAACAGAACGGAGACAGCGTATGAAAAACGAGGGATGCTTTAAGCAGTTAATGTAAAATGAGATTCTGAGATGCAATGATTGTACTTGGTTTTCAGCGTCCCGGTCTGCGCCTCGTAAGAGGAGCACCTTCACCACCTCACAGTGACCCAACTGAGCCGCCATCCACAGGGGGGCAGTGCCATCCTGGAGAACAGGTGCAAGAGAAATGACTATCACACTTAATAGATGCAAGTGAGAATGGGGAGAAGAAGAGGAGTGGTAGTGAATATATTTAAAGAGATGTGTGTCAAAGATCTGCAGTGGGATCTGATATTACCTCCCTTGAATAGTTGACTTTGGCACCAGCTGACAAAAGCTGGCGAATCACAGTCACATGACCTCCTTGGGCAGCAAGAAAAAGGGGAGTGGCACCATCCTGGTAGAAAAAACCCATCCAAATACAGTGTAGTAAGTTAGGAATGCTCTGATAGTAATTCATTAAAGCATAAACTAAACAGTAATGAACATTTATATTTGAAAGGATTCTCTCTTAGATTTAGGTCTAGTTCACACATAAATATTATATATATTTTAAAGAGGGACATTTTACACAACCAAAACATGATTGGCCAAACAGCTTTTAAATAAAGCCATCATTTTCTCAAGATCTATGATGACGCATTGAGCAAAGGGAGAGGCATTTACTTGAATAGACAGCAAAGCAACTAAACCATTAACATTCATGGATGAACAAAAACAAAGAAACACATTTCAAAGCCATGAAATGTACGGTAATCACCACTTGTGAGACGTATCCGGTGTTCGTGAGGGCCAGAGTCTCACATCCCTGAAGGAATTCCCCACGCTGCTAGTTATCCATAGTTCCTTTTAAATATGTTTGGTTAATTATTGATTTGTTAATCATTAGATATTTATTATTCTTATTCATATTTTAGGTTTGCTTCGAAAAATATGCAAGTTTCTTTTGTAAAATTTTCCATTTGGTTTGGTGCAGTGGTTTAAAGAGGCACGCTTGTTATTTCTATCATTTTATTAATCCAAACTGTTGCTGAAGGGGTTGCATTGTTACAGTACATCTACATTTTTATTATACTACACAAATTATTTCTATATGTATTGAAGTGCTGTTACATTATACACAATAATATAGTCTTTGCTGAATGGTTTTAATCAAATGGAGAGGCACAAATGAACACCTCATTAACCAAATATGCTAACTAACTAATATTAACCATTTTCAAAAGATAAAAACTGTGTCCAGTAACACATCATGCTATTATTAATGCTATTTCTTGGCACATTCAGCATTGTGCTGTCAGCCTATGGACAAACAACAAGCCTGCCCAATGTGATTCATATCTGACTCAGCGATCTGCAGAAACCTGAGTGACCAGATTCCAGGTGCAGGGACACTGTGTGCAGCTAATCGTCATGTTTCTGACACAGTGAGGCTTAACACAGGTGGGCGGGATGGGAGTGACAGCAAAGGGAGAAACATTGCTGATGTGAAGGCTATAGGGCAGGGGTGTCACACTTACTTTAGTTCAGGGGCCAAATACAGCAGTTTGATCTCAAGTGGGCCACAGATTTTATGCTGGAAAACGAGTCATTTCAACATTATTGTGCCCTGGTTTGCATAAAATACAAAATATTAAAGAAAGCAATTATATCCATGCAATAAGGGATAGATATAAGTCCCAAGATGATCTTCACTTTAAATTTCCAAGATTTGGTGACCAATTTCTATTCAATTAAGGTAAATATTATGTCATAATTTAAGGAAGGACTTTTGAGTTTTTTCAACATTGAAAATGATTGCAATCATGTGACATAAGCACCGGGAAAACTGCGCGCTCTGGCAAATATTGTTGAGTTTCATTTACAAAATGATTCATGTTTTCTCTGTCATTTTAACTTTCTCCTGTGGGCTGAATTGGATGCTCCAAAGGGCCGTATTTGGCCCTTGGACCTTGAGTTTGACACATGTGCTATAGGGTCTCACGTTTAGCTCATCGTGGACATTGGCTCCATTCTTTAACAGCACATCCACCACATTGAAGTGACCATACTGAGAAGCCACAGTGAGAGCCGTGCCTCCGTCCTGCAGAACAACAAATGAACACAAAGTCGTGAGTAAATACTGCACATGATGGCAGATTAAAGGAACCTTTAGTTGTCCATTTTATAGGCTTCAACCAGCCACTTTTTTTGCTCATTTCTTTAAGCTAATTCATGCTGTTTCAGATTACCTTTGTTTGGATTTCAGTAGAGGCACCAAATTCAAAGAGCAGTTTAACGACGTCATGGTGACCCTGCTGGGAGGCGAAGAACAAGGCAGTCGAACCTGTCTGGATTAAAAGAGGCATGGCTGTTTATCTCTGTCGTACAGTGAGGCGTCAGAGGACCCAGATACAAAGAGAGGAGGCAGCAGGCAGGAGTAGCGCTCATAAAACCTGCCTATTATTATTTATATTATTATTATTACAAAAACTCAAAACAACAAAGTAAAGAAACCCAAGAACACAAAACCTGACCCAAGTCCGGTTCTACGAAGCTGGATAAACATATCTGTGGTAGTTCTCCATTAGCGGGCTTGCCTTAACCTAGGGTGACAAGATTTTTAAAACTCAGAACCAGGACAGTAATTTAACCAAAGAAGATGATAGATTTTCAAAAGAAACTATTTGAATATAGTTTTATTTGTAATGAAAAGAGGTCACATGAATTATATGTATATATTTTTCCATTTGGATAAAATGTATTATTGCAACAGCTGAACCAAATATAAAGTGTCCATCAGTCAAAAAAAGCAACATGTTAGGTAAACATAAAATTGTTTTGAATAATAATTAAAAAAAAAAAGTTTTTCTTTTTGGCAGGTTGAATGGTAAATGGACTTGATTTACTTCGACACATAGTCAGGTACTGGGATCGAACCCCCAACCTCTCGATCAGAAGACAACCCTCTACCACCTGAGCTACAGTCGCCCCACGAAGGAGAAAAGCATGAGAGGAAGCAAAAGAGTAATATTGTTAATGCCATTGACCAATCAGCATTGAGTTGCAAACACGTGAAAGACTTTTGAGCTTTTTAATTGGTTTATATTGCAAGCGCCACCATGGCAACTGCTGTGATTGACAGCTCACGGTCCACAGAGATCACGTTTTTAGGCAAAATGTGCTGCAGCTTTGACGTCCATTTCTTAATAAACAGGACAAACATGACTGAGCTCATGAAAAAACGGGACAAATCAATGATTTGGGGAAAATCAACAGAGACGCGGGACACAACTCTGAAAATCAGGACTGTCCTGGGTAAATGGGGACATCTGGTCAACCTACCTTAGCTAAAAATGTGTCACCACTGATCAGCTGTACTACGCTGGTTATCAACATGATCATTTAAAGCTGAGGTTTCCAATCTGGATCAGTGAACGCTCACATAAAATGTGTGGAGTTTGTAGCATCTGACCACGGGCAGAGTATCGTACTTCACCATAGACTCTAGAGCCTAGTTCCCAAAGTGGGGTACGCAAATTGTCATAGGGGGTACGTGAATAGAAATTAAAAAAACAATAACTAATGTACACAAGTTTATACTTTATGTATGATTCATACGTCGTGTAAAGTACGTAAAGCGCCAATAATATTCAAGCAATAAGTGACATATCAGTCCCTGCAGGATTTTCTCTTTCAAATTTCATTCAATTTCAGACCAATTTTTATTCAATTTGTGGAAATTATGTTCAGTAATTGCAGGAAAATTGACTTTTTGACAATTATATATTTAAAATGGGGAAAAAAAGAATGAGAAAATTGTGATTCTCCAAATAGTGTGGAATATACATTGAATTTGTTTATTTATACATCGGAGATATCTGAGCTGATTTACCTACAACTTAATTATTTGGTAATCTGGACAATAATTTATGTTTTTTTCTGTTTTTTTTACTTTCTCCTGCAGGCCAAATGTAATGGTCTAAAGGTCCAGATTTGTGCTGTAGGGCTACATTGTATATGATATTACATTATTATGTTTTTAAATGTACAGGAGAAGGGGGTACATGGCTTCAGGTTAAATATCTGAAGGGGTACGGGACTGTGAAAAGTTTGGGAACCACTGCTGTAGAGGAACAGACCATTATTCTTAAAAAATAAGAATTCGAATCAATAATTCCAGCCAAAAGCGAAAGCCAGGAAGAAAAATACAGACTATTAATGCATAAATTTGTGATATTATACAATAATAATTCCTCGGACAAAAAACGCTGATCAGTCAGTTTCACTTTATTACTGTACAGATAATTCCACATCGTGACGGGATGAGTAGTAATTAATTAATCATTCTGGAATTTAGCTTGATAAGAGAAAATCCAGCTTGGTAGTGTAGGGCTGATTGAGAATGAAGCACACTTGAGTGCAAAACAGGAGGGAGCCTCATCACTCACGCACACGCACGCACACACGCACACACACCCGCCTGAATCCCTAAAACCACAGAGACAAAAGATCAAATATATAAAACTCAACCAGAAAGCTTAAAAACTAGACAGCTACAAAAACACAAGGACTGTCTGAACAAAATAATAACTAAAAGAGGAACCCACACTGGGCTTGAGAACTAATCACACATCATAGAGAGGTCATTAAACTCATTAAAAGCACTCAATACTTTTGAGTGGGTAAAGTTAATGGACATCTGTGTTTTTTGATGTTATGAATGATAAAGTGTCATTATGTATTAGGTGCAAACAGGTGCACATAGAACGAGCATGCAGGCCAAAACTGACCTTGGAGATCATCCAAATAAAGCCAGAGATGTAGTGTGAGATGTAGCTTAGATAAGTGAACATCATTCTTTATTCATTTATTTTTTTTTTAAACTGAACAAAGCTTAAAAATAATTTTGTTCTCGCACGTTTACTTATTTGCATAAAAAAGAATGCATTTGGTATTCCGTTTTATGCCACTATAATAAGCTTCATGAAGCTGCTGCATTGAATTGAATGAGCGCAGCCTAACATGGTGTAAAAAAATAGCCAATGTGATTCAGCTTTTAATGACTAATTATTTAGTATAATGCGCTTCTTTTCTTGGAAAAAACCTTTATAAGCAATTTAAACTGTGTGTCCAATGTAATAACTCAGCGAGAAAAATCTAGTATTTAAAAGAAATGCAAAAAAACAAATTAATTAATGAAACGCCAGTATTTCTTCCTTTACATTATCATGTAGAATGATGAAACAAAGGAGAGCTAACTGTTTAATGAAACATCTTGTATCTACTATGGGAGAGTATCTGGTTTGCTAATACGTACATTACATATAGGCCTCTGCAGTGAAAAATCTGCCAATTACCAACTGCGAAGATCCTAAACTGACACTTTAAATTGTAAAGTTTTAATAAATTTGTATCAGTGAGTAAAACTAGTGTCAGCAGTCGACTATTCCCCAGCATACTGCACCTCTCTCTGGTAGTTGATATCAGCTCCTTGCATGATAAGCTCCTTGACACAGTCATAATGGCCGCTATACGATGCTACCATCAGTGCTGTTGTCCCGTACTGCAAACAAACAGAAGTAAGATAAATAAATGCTTTAATTCAGAAGAAGAAAAACAAAGTTTATTTCATATGGGCATGAAGCCATTCATTCCGGCAGATTCAACTGGTCATTAAAACAAAACGAAACAAAAAGAAAGAAAAAAAAAAGGTAAGTAAATGGGAATATGCAAAGCACAGACATGCAGCGCTCTGTGTTCCTACCACAGGTGGGTTATGCTTAATGCATGCAGCTGAGCTGGGTCATGCAGGGTCCGTACACTGTCTCTGCAGTCTGCGTCTACACGACCGCTGTTGAGCAGCAGCTGAAGCAGAGCCAAGTTTCCCCTCCTTGCTGCCCAAAACGCGGCGTTAGCCAGGGGTGTTTCCTTCTGCAAGGTAATTACACACAACAAAACAGCAATCTGAAGCCTCCATTACAGCATTACACACACCAGACAGTAATGACGGTAGATTGCGTTCAGGTGTTTCTGTTCAAACGTGGAAGTTCACAGAGTTGTGTGGTAAAGTAGGGGTGAAGATGAAGTGCGACATAATGAGTATCCAGATAACAAGCAAAGTTTGGGTCTGATCGCTGCAGAGCAATCAAAACCTAAAGTACAGTTTTACAAGCAAGTATTTTTCCAGACATTGACGACAATGAAAGATTGAGTATTACACAAAATGCATTGGGTTTAAACCTTTACATAAGGTCATATTCTGTCAACCAACTGTTAGTTATTGCACTGAATGGTACAGATGTTAGCAACCCAGTAAAATAACTCTCATCTGTTTAAAACACACATGTCAAACTCAAAGCCTGGGGGCCAAATCCGGCCCTTTACAGCAGGGTTTCTCAAATGGGGGTTCGTGTACCCGCGATGACACTACTGGGGGTGTTTAAGAGAGAGAAAGTAGAAAATAACAAACAAAAATGTAAAAAGAATATGAGGTTATTTTTATTTTAGTTTTAGTTAAAAAGCAATATAATAAATTCAATATTTTTTTTTCTTTATTTGTTGCAAGAACAAAGCACGTATAGTAAAAGTTAGTTAACCTTATCACATGTTGAATGTTGACATCATTTACGTATTGGACTGCCACCAAGTCAGTTAAATAAATAAATAAATAAATACAGGGGTTATTTGAAAGTGGTAAATTAACAAACAAAAATGTTAAAAATATGGGTTTTCTAATGTTTATTTTTAGCTAAAAATAATGATGTTGAAAATGATCTTGATTAGATTATGAACTGAAAATACAAGGGTCAGTATTGGTCCCGCACCAGATGGGAAATGTAAAAAAAACTATAAAAATAATCTAAAAATCTATTCAGGAGGCACTAAATAAAGTTTCATTCCACTTAATTAGAATGAGATTCCTTAAATGTGTGTTATCATTCATTCATTCCATCATTACGCTCTGAAGTTATTTTTTTCATAGAATTCTGAGCAAAATGTGGTAGTTAGACAAAGGGGGTAGATGGGCAAAAAAGGTTCGAGAACCACTGCTTCAGAGAGTCCAATTTGGCCCACAGTAGAAAGCAAAAAACCAACAAAGAAACCATTCATTTTTGTACAAATTAAACTAATTCAGTCGTAACTATCTCAGCTAGATATCTTCAAAATAAAAACACAAATTTCCTCCACAATATTAGCAGGGCTCACATTTTCCCTATACTTACGTATATCACATGATATCAAATTGTTAAAAGAACTCTCAAATTTCAAATCCAAATTATTTCACAAAAGTGGCCACAAAATCAAATAATAAATTGAAAGTGAAGATCCTGCAGGGACTTATCGCTTTGATATTGGTACCTTACATATTCGATCATTTATTTATACGTGGAAGTTCAAACTAGAACACAATAATGATTAAATATCTCATTTTCCCGCCTAAAATCTTAGCTTACAAAGCCAAACAGGATAAATGGATGTAAAGAATGGATGAAAATACTGTGTTTGTATTGTCACAACACATCGTTCGTAGTTAAAAAAAAAAAAAAAAGTTAAAAGGCTTTAGTTCACTTCCTCTTTGTGTTGGTCTAATAATCAACCCACATGTGTGACATTTGCGCTTGCATGAATTACCGCTCCACTTAACCCTGTTTATGCTAAAGAGGATGTTGAACAAGGATGGATGGAGGACAAACTGGCTCCTATAATCTATGCACGTCTTCCTGCACTCGATTGCTTCTCCATTCCCCGAAGGAGAGCCACTCCTCCAACCCGTGGGTGTGTGTTTAAGGGGGAAATGTACTGTATGTGCAAATAAAATATGAGGTGTGTTTAAGGGAAATCAGTAAATGCTCAATGCTTCATTACCCTCGGTGTAATTTATTTGGGGATAATAACCTGGTTGTATCCAACATTACTACTTTATGATACCGACACTGTCAATATATATTGACACAGCTCCTTTTTTTTTTATTAAACGTAAAAGTATTTTTCCTTTTAGTCTGCTAATGGTTTCTGGCTGCTGTCACTGGTGTTTCAGTTATTCTAGTGTCAGTTATAACTGGTGACTGACTCCCAAGTGTGTTGCACACCTTGATTTTATGACATGATCTTAGCAACCAGATTTAGGATGCAAGACACATACCTAATATCATTGAGGATACTTTATTTCATCTATCAAAATTAAAAGGCAAAGCATTGTTGAAAAGAAATTCTCAGTGGAATGGATACATGAATGTGTCGTTACTACCACCAGTGCATATATTCACCAGGTGTCCCACCACCGCTATCCTTTGCCGTAATGATTACAAGACTTTCTTGGGCTAGGGTTTCTTAACAAACTTTTATTTTAGAAAAAGTAAGAGTCCTTCCCTTGCCGCAAATTCTTGTTAGTTCCACCAAAATCCAACCAAACAAACGACTAATGAAATACAGCAGCTATACCTCCATGCAAACTAGCCAATCTAGCATCAACAACTTAAAGAGGCGAAACAATGCATTCTCCTCCCAGTGTGTGATAAATTGAGTTGGACAACGTGAATAGAAACATGACTGTGTTGTAATAACGAGTAATTGGAGCGCTGTCAGTTTATCATCCGATGAATTTATATTATGTAATCTCACAAATTTACGCATTAACAGTGCATTCCTTCCTTCCTGCTCTTGCTACAGAAACGGTGTTGTTTTAATGCAGTGACTATCCGTACGGTTGCCGTATCGACATTCCGTGCGCAGCGCCCCTATTTGGCCAGTTTAGGTCACATGATAGGTCAGTCATTGGTTAGTTTAGGCCTGACAAGACTAATGGTACGGTCACACCAAACGCGTTTCGTACGTCACAATCGCGCCTCACGCTTGTGCTCATTGAATACAAAGGCTTGTCACCAACGTCGAAGATGCTCGGGACGCGCGTCGAGGGGAGGGGCTTCTCTGTTGCTGGTGGTGTTCATACAATGGATGATATTGTGGCGATCAGTTACGTTCATAATTCACCCAGTGACTGTGAAGTGATTGGTTTTATTTGCACCTCGGCGTCGTTTCTGGATTCACCAGTGCTGCGCTCAGACGAGAGTCGCTTTCAGCGCTACTTCTGTCTTTTCCGTGCCCAGTCTGCTGACCCGCATCGGTGCTCGCATCTCCTACCAGTTCTCCAACTACAGGCGCTCTATTCCAGCAGAAGAGCGCCGGTCCATCTGTCTCTCATTATTCTGAATACGTCATGGTTGGGGAACGCTCCTGGTTGGTTGATGCGCCGTGATATGCCCCAAAAGTTCAACAATACCAACTCCAGCGTCGGCCACATTGGAGGCACCGGACGCACGTCAAAAGCATCCGCCGCGCGAAAAGCTTCAAAACGTGCCGCACAGGAGGCGTGGGATGCGCAGCGGGACCTCCGACGCTCCCTAGAAAGGCATCCACCATGTATTGTTAATGTACACCTGACGCTTTAGATGCATTTGGTGTGAACACGGCATAAACCTTACCATAAACCTAACCCTAACCCTAACCTAACACAACACTAAAGATTGTTGCGATATTGGGTTATAACCTAACCCTAAAACTAACCCTAAGACGCTACGTACGTGTACTTCGGTAACCATACCAATAGCACCAGGGGTTGTCCGTACGGCAACCGTACAAATAGACACTTTCTTGTTTTTACCCTGAATTATGGATTTGAATTTTTATTATTTTTTAAATAAAATATTTCTCAATTGTGACATAAACGGCTCCGTGTTTGTGATTGGTCAGACGCTGCCATCTCCACCCCTTTTATGTGAGCGCACACAGATTCAGGTTGGAAAAACCCTGGCCTAAATAAACTTGTTTATAACCTGCTTTGTAGTACAGGGCAGGCCCTTTAAGTTCAGTACCTAATAAATCATGGTTTGTTATAAGGCCAGCAGTTGGATGTAATAATTCATTTTATGTGATACAAATGAATAAAGGCTTTGGTGAGGCTTTTTTATCATTTCGGTCTATTGTTTATGAAAACTACATTTGGGGAGGGGGGCGAGGCTGGGGGGCTCCTTAATCCACCTTGGGTTTTAAAAAGCCTAGACGAGGCCCTGGAAATCAGATTCCACAACATACATGTAAAGCAAACACAACTACACGTTAAACGCCTGCGCACTGCAGATGGAGGTGTGTACTGAAGCGTTTTGTATACGACAGCCTACACAACACACTAGAATACACACATTTATATAGACTGGGAGACGGTCTGTGTCACACTGGTTTAGCATCACATGTATGTGGAGAAGCTCGGGTTTACCTTGTTGACAGACATCCTGCGGAGCTCAGTCACAGCTCATGTCTGTGACCAGGTTCTCCTGTTTCTGCTGCACTGGGTTTGGGTGTTGGCGGTTTCTCACTTATATATTATTATATCAGATAGAACCGATAGAACCGTCCCTAGCGCATCATCCACCGCAGTCTCTGCCTCCTGACTCAGTGCCAGTGTGGGGCCAGCAGGGGGCGCTGCACAACTCCTACCTACGCCTCTGCTTGTGATGTTCTTTATGGAAAATAAATCATTAAAAATGCCCATACTTTTGTTGTGGTTAGCGACCCAAAAGTAGGTCACCAACCTGTTTTCAGTGGGCGTTGGACATTTTTAATGATAAACATAGATTTTTTTTTAAAAAAAACCGATCCTAACCTTTTATTTCCAATAAGTAATTTTTTTATGTTGGGCAAATGTAAATTCTTAGTATAGGATAGCGTGTTTTCATACAAAAGTTTGCTTCACTATCCAATACGTGTATCAGAGGGGTTTTCCTCGTATCTTACTATTGATTATACATTTTATCTCTAGATTGATGATTATGAGTTATTCGTTTTATGATTTTATATACACTTATATATATTCAAACTTTCATATATATTCAGACTTTCATATATACATATATTTTTCAGACTTTCATTTATATATATTTTTTTTTTCAGACTTTCATAAATAGATTCAGACTTTAATATATTCAAACTATATATATATATATATTCAGACTTTCATATTTATATTCAAACTTTCATATATATATTATATATATATATACTCAAACTTTCAAATATATATATTTCAGACTTTTATATATATATATTCAAACTTTCATATTTATATATTTTTATCAGACTTTCATATATATATATCTTCAGACTTTCATATTCATATTCAAACTTTTATATATATATTCAGACTTTCATACATATATTCAGACTTTCATGTATATACTGAAACTTTTATGTACATATATTTAATTTCTCATACTAAACGGCTTTACACACACGCACGCACGAACGCACTAAATTTATTTATTTATTTATTTTTTCTTAATTTGGGCCACAGCTTGTATCCCAATTTCATAATCCCATACATATAAACTACTGGGTTTATATAGTCAAATTTTAAACTATAATTCTAATCAGTAAAAACCTATACATTTCAGGGGACCCCATTTTAATTTCAGGCGATCCC
The DNA here is from genome assembly GCF_900634775.1 of Gouania willdenowi. NCBI lineage: Eukaryota > Metazoa > Chordata > Actinopteri > Blenniiformes > Gobiesocidae > Gouania > Gouania willdenowi. The sequence goes on along the minus strand of NC_041047.1, from coordinate 23,578,326 downwards.
CAACGGGGTCACGCCACCAAGGTTGAAAAACAATGGATTACAGTTGTGATAACTTATATTTCATTTTATGAACAGGGCTGAATGTTTTTGGCAGCGGTTGGCAAGGCGACTGTAGATTTATCATTACTAAAATGGTCAGAACAAAATATAAACATTGGGTTTACCAGTAATGTTATTAACATTACTGATTCATCCTCTCCACTCACACTGTCATTAGTCATAATGTAATAGACTGAGCAGTGATTGGTTTTTGCATTGTCTTAAAAAAAAGGCTCCTTTACACCACATGGAGCCACTGTCATAATTTAACAAATTTGTAAGCATAATGTTGTGGTTTAGTTCTTCACTCCAATGCATCTAAATGCTGAATTCAAATGGTCATTATTCATAATATGGTGATACAACCTTGAGGCTTAAAGGCTTAAATCCTCAGACTTTTTTTTTTTTAAGTGACTCTGTTGTAAATGGCAGTGTAAAAAATCTTGACTGATCAGAGAGAAAAAAATAAATACATTTTGTTGAGAAAGTCAATGTATTTAAATCCGAACAAAAGAAGAGAACCGTGGAATAAAAGACAGGAAATTACAACAAAAAATGCTGACTGCTTATAAGTAACAGTGGATCAATTGATTAACTAAGAGCGAAACGACAACGTAATTAGCAATTAGTAATTAGTCAATAAGCACTTAGAAAACTGTTCTTTAAAAGAGCACAGATAATAAGCTTAACCTCATTAGACAATCAGAACACATGCACACATAGTGGAGATGCAAAAACACAGCAGAACACAGACTGACTGACATAGAAAAGACCAGAATTAATGAAACTAAAATTTAGTGACAAACTTAAGCCTTAAGGACAATATGATCAATTAAAAGAAACAAAATTAAGACACCATGAATCACACTGAAACTCCACAGAAATGTATTACTAATCACAAAAAATAATGACATTAATATAAAACACCTGAAACAGGACCAACTATTGAACGTAAAATGATGGATCGATGATGATGATGAATGATGAAATAAAAGATGAAAAAAAAAAAAAAAAAAAAAAACTTGAAAACTGAAATTCCGTTCATTCATCTTATAACGCGCTGGGGATTACTGGTGCCTGTCTTCAGTCCTCTATAAATGCTAAGCAGGGGGTTGCACCCTAGACAGCGTGTCAGTCAATCACCGGCACATTCGGACAGACAATTACCAACATTCCCATTCACTCCTATGGGCCATCTGGAGACTGCAGTTAACCTGACATGTTTTTAGATTGTGGGAGAAAACCAGAGTATCTGAGCAAAGCTCACACCAGCACGTGGAGAACATGCAAACTCCACTCAGAGAGGACGAAAGTGTTCACTCCAGGGACCCTGGACACAAATTGAAAGATAAAAGTTAATTTCAAACTAAATGTCATGAGGAAAAAAAATGTTTGGGGAATTTTTTTTAGATTGCATCATGTGTTGTAATCCATTGAATAGAATAGAATAGAATAAAATATTTCCCAGAGGGGAAATTCCCATTTGCAGCAACACAGTATGAGAGCACAGAGTAAGAACAAAAAAGGGTACTAACATAGAATAATAGTGCAAAATGTAGGACGTACGTAAATTAGAAAAACAACAAAAACAGCAGAAAGACAACAACACATGTGCAAATGACAAGTTGGCACATATATTTATAAGAACAGTGCCCTGTGACATTCATTATTGGCTTTGGACAGTTTGTTGTTGAGTGTAGCACTTAATCATTAAATGGTGTTTGAAGGATTTACAATATTGCAGCTTTGACGAGAGAATTGCAGAGTAGTAGCATGAAAAACGTCTTCTATTTGTTGACTTGTGACTTTCTCACAGGCTAGCAAAGGTGCTGATTTGGGGATTGAGTGAATGGTGCATTACAAACGCACTCTTGTTCCTATATAAGGACAATGTGACATTTTCTCCCTCCTTCTGCACTTCGTGGCTCTATGAATATGGAAACAAACCGTGCAGGTAAGCAAACCTGATGTCCAAGTTTTTAAAACAATTTAAAAGTAGGAAGAAAGAGATTATGATAATTTGGCATCATTGACATTTAACCAGGCATAGCTAAAGGTGCTCATTAATAAGATGAGACATGTTCAATATTGGCCTAAAACCCTGAAATATGTCTTATTACAGGAGTGGGAGGTTATATTGAGTTATTTAAATATCTCGTAAGGTTTCTCTGTATTTCCTTTGTGAGAACATGATGTTCAATTTGCAGCTTCCTGTTAGAGGTTCAGCATTACAAACTAGGGTTTTTGCCAGAGTGTGGTTGCATGAAAGTGTCTTTTTTTGACTGAATTATTACATTAGATGCTCTCACAAGGCACAATGTTACTTTTCTATTTCCCTGAAAAGAGGCAAAACTTGTTTTGGATTTTTGGATGTGCTCATGGGTTACTGCTGATTAAAACCACATTGTGAGTTTAAAAAGAATCTCCTTCTAGATAAAAAAAAAAATAGAACATGTTTTATTTCACGCCGTGTTCCTAATCTGTATCTGAATGTAAAAGCAGCAGATCTACAATGTTTATTCACTGCTAAAAAAAACTCTCACTCTAAAAAGGACGGAATGAAGGTTGTTGGATTTTCTAAGGTCATAATGAAGACGTACATTAGGCTCTAAGAGTTTGAAAAGTCTCTTCTTTGCACTTACTTATAGTGTTGTACTACTCTAGACCAGTTCTCCAGACCAGATTTTGAAAGTCTTGGTCTTATCTTGGACTAACCTTAACCGTAAACCCTAACCCTAAACCTAACTCACCCCACCAGATCCCTCCACCTAGCCCAAAAAATGCCAACATAGCTCCAAAGGTCTCATAATTTTGCAAAAGATGTCATACTTTTGTAAACAACACTTAATGACAGCCTTCATAAAGCCTTATTCATGCTAATAAAGATGACAATTATTAGCCTTTATTGTCATGCACATACAAAATTTGTTCTCAGCATTTGACCCATCCCTAAGGAGCAGTGGGCAGCCACGATGCGGTGCTCGGGGAGCAGTTGGGGCTTAAGGGACTTGCTCAAAATCCCACAGTGTTGGCCCGGGACTCGAACCGGCAACCCTCCGATTACAAGCCCAGTCCTTAACCACTTGACAGCGTATTGACAGCCTTATGTATAAAACTTCAAGTAAAGTGAAAGTGTAAAGTGTAAATTAAAATGAAATAATGATCTTTAAATGTTAAACCTTTTCATGGCATGGTTTTAAAATAGATTTTTATGGTCTTTGTCCTGTCTCCTGTAACGACTTGTCTATGTCTTAACTGGTTTTGACTCAGTCTTGTCTCTCCAAAGTCTTGGTCTTGGTGCATTCTGGTCCCAGGCAAGTCTTGGTCTCGGACATTGCGGTAATACAACATTAGTTGCGTATACAATTGAGTTGAGGAGAATCTGAAGTCGGTCTCAGGATGAAAGGGAGGGGAACACCCTTAACAATCCCAGGCTAAACTCAAACTGTCCCATGTAGCTTTCTTACTATGCATACCTTTTACATGTGGGGGGAGAGTGTGGAATAACAGGACCTTTTTGACATCTGTTCCACTGAGAAGTCTTGTTTTTTTAAAAATGTTGAACTGTTTCCATTGTGCAATAACAAAGGTACACTACAAGGTTATGATATGTGTAGTCCTGCAGGCTGGGGCACTGCTGAGAACAGGTCTGCTCTCCATGCTGCTGTCCAGCCCGCTGCTTGTGTTATCAGACTCAGATGAAGTTTTCCTGACCGAGTGGGAGGTCTGGAAGAGCAGCCATGGCATTTCATACGATGAACGGGTAGGACAGTTTATATTTAAAATATACAACACGACACAAATATACGAGCGCTCTAAATGACGTATGTTTTCAAAAAATATATATTTCAGGTTGACAATAGAAGAAAATCCATCTGGGAGTTGAATAAGCGGATGATTGATGACAATAACCAAGGATTTTACATGGGGATGAAGCCTTTTTCAATGGCCATGAACAAATATGGAGACCTTGTAAGGAAAAACGTTTGATTCTAGTTGTTTTTAGCCCACAAAGTTGGGCTTTTAAAATGGGGGTATCATGTAAAAATCACTTTTTCAAGCTTTATATCATGTTAGTGTGTCATTCCCTCCTGAAAAACATGACTCCAGTGTTTCTCAGATTGATTCACGTATTTTTGAGTAATCTTTAAATCTCCTGCCAGCAGCCATTTTCCTGCTGTTTTGCTCGAGGGGACGAGGGTCCGCCCAGAGGACTAGGCTCCTCCCCCCTCCTATGTTCTCATTCTTAGTTCAGCCCACATCACCCGCATCTGCAGATTTAGGTTTTAATTGACTTATTTTAAATACTTTTCTCAGAAAACTGGCTCATGTTGTTTGTACTCACTAATGCACGCATTAAAAAACCAAAACAAACTAGTTCCCTCCCTTGTCACTGTCTGTAGAGCTGAGGCAGCAGCCCCTCCCTCCCTCCCACTACAGAGCTACAAAAAGACTGCTGCAGCTGTTGTTAACACTTCCTACCGGAGAAAAATTACATGGTTAACTTCTTGAATAAGCCAACATTCTGGCTGAACTCATCCTTTAGTAACCCCGTAAGTTGATCAGTTAAATCGTAAAAGTGGCGCTTTCTATGATAAGTGCTACGACCGGAGGAGAACACACACTTCCCTGGTCATCACGACACTCACTGGAGCGATGAAGTGAGGGAGTTCAAGCAGTGTTAGCATTCCTCACTTTGGTAACCATTGTAATGTTTTGTAGCGAGCTTACACTGTACCATTTATATAATACAATATTCTGTGATTGAAGGGGGAGCGTTCATGGGTGTGTCAGACAAGCTAGGACTTTCTTAAAGAGACAGAGGCAAAATGGAAGCGTCATGAACAGAGTTGCTCCAGAGGGAAATTTAATTTAATTTTTTTAAACTTTTGCCGCATTTTCCAAACTATTTTGGATAGCATAGTTATTTGAGTATGCTATAGAATGGTTCTATGTGCCTGGAAAAAACATGATAGCCCCCCCTTTTAGGATTGAGAGTTTTAGTACACAGACCTCTTGTCATAAATTAAATAAAGCAATTTCCAATGAGTAACAACATTATATTACCATTACTTCATTTCTTAAGTCATTGAATACATTTCCTTCTATAACTTCATAATGTCTGAATACAAATAACTGAAATGAATGTTTCCTCTACATAGACAAAACAAGAGTACCAGTTCTTGCAAGGTGCTCCGATAAATGCCCAGTTTGCCCACAGAGGAAGAGAGGTCTCTGCTCGAAGGCTGCGTAACAACGCAAGGATGCTAGATGGCTGGTTTGTTGATTATCGAAATATGGGTTATGTCACAGAGGTCAAAGATCAGGTGGGAGATTCTTACAGTGGATTGTATGTTTTCCAAAATGAAAGTCCTACATTTACAAATGATGTTCCCTGCAGGGCTACTGTGGCTCCTGCTGGGCCTTCAGCACTACCGGGGCCATCGAAGGACAAATGTACAAGAGGACAGGCCAGCTTGTTTCTCTTAGTGAGCAAAACCTGGTGGATTGTTCTAAACCCTACGGAACCTATGGCTGTAATGGTGCTTGGATGGCCAATGCCTATGACTATGTGGTCAACAATGGGCTGCAGTCGACAGACACCTACCCATACACCTCTGTGGTGAAGCCCAACCTGCTGATTTAGCATGCATCACAGGAGACTACATTTAAATGGCATTTCCTGAGCCTGCTGTTAACATTTACTTTCCGCAACAGGACACCCAGCCATGCTACTACGACAGCAGACTAGCAGTTGCTCATATTAAAGAATACAGGTTCATACCGAAAGGAGATGAGCAGGCTCTGGCTGACGCCGTAGCAACTATTGGACCAATCACAGTGGCTGTTGATGCAGATCATTCAAGCTTCCTGTTCTACAGCTCAGGTACACATGGGCTTCAAATGTGTTCAATAAATTGTTACTTCTGCTATGGACGTTATGTTTTTGCTGGCGTTTTTTAGGTTTAGGTTAGGCTTTAGGTTTTAAAAAACACACTTACCTGTGCTCATGGTCACAAAGTTTTGTGACGACATCTTGAATTCTACTATTATAACAACATGGCATTTAATCTCAGCTCTAAAAATGACTGTAATAATACTCATTCATGGGTGCGTTAGTGTAGACAGGATTGTGGATGAATTTCACAATGGAATCTTTAGAAAACAATATCAATAATGATATTAAATACCATTATTATTGCTAGAGGTGCCACCTGAGAGAGTTGAAGTGTTATGACTTCATTAATAAATACCTTTTTTCCCACCAGGGGCTTATTTAAAGCTATTTAAAGGTGAGAATAGGTTAAACATTATTAATGAACTCTAGCTGCAATTTAAAAGGTGATTATTGATAACATTCAAGTACAGAGTGACTTAATGTATGTTGAAGAAGGGAGTTTTTCACCAGTTCTGGTAAAACCTTTGGAGTTTGGTTTATTTCTGTAGAATTCAAGGGCCAGATTTCCTTCAATTGGAGTCATTACCAGTATGTTATTAAAACAACTGGTGTGATGTTCCTTTATCACAAATAATGTTGGCTGCAACCTTTGTTACTGTTTACTATTTTAATTTGAAAAAGGAAAGGGTTGACATGGGAAAGGGAAAAGGTAGATACATTCCTATATTTTTCTATATAATTTGAAAAATGTGTATCTGATTTTGTAATTGACCGATGTTCATTAATTTTCTCTGACACATGTAGGGTTGGTTCCTCTAACTGTGGCTAAATACTAAAGTTCAAGCAAACATTGGTAGTAGTAATTATCTTGTCAACACTGACTAGCTAGTTTATATCCTCAGACCTTTTGCCATTTCTCATCACCGTGATTATTTAACGTCTGCACAAGTGACATATCTTTTTTTGGAAGGCTGAAAGACTGGTAGATCACATGCCTACGAACCAAGTCAGATGAGGGGGATTTGTCAAAACATTGCTGCTAGTTGTTGCATTATTAATACATCATCAGTACGGAAGTACTGATCTTCTACCTGATTGTAGGTAAAGTTGGGCAAATAATAAAAGTCATTTTAAGACAAACGTCTTCAAGCATTCACCTACCAATAGTTAAATAAAGGACAAACTCAAAATACGCATGAACATGAAGAACTTAGACGAGGATTGCTGTTGACAATGAGTTTCTGAAGGTCAAAATAATTCAAGTGTGAGTATTGATTTAATGTTTGCTAACAAAACAAATGTGACAGTGATCCATTTTTTTATTTACAATTTGTTTGTGTTTTCCCAAGAAGGGGAAAAAAAAAAAAAAAAGGTTCATGGTGATCTAAATCTGCCCCACAGGTATTTACGATGAGCCCAACTGTAACCCTAACAATCTGAGTCATGCGGTGCTGCTGGTTGGCTACGGCTCAGAGGGTGGCCAGGACTACTGGATCATTAAAAACAGGTCTGTTTAATAATAAACTCAGAGAACAACAAAAAGTGTTCATGTGAATGAAATCCTTGCTTTTTCTTCTTTCAGTTGGGGCACCAGCTGGGGTGAAGGAGGCTATATGAAAATGATCCGTGACGGCAGGAATACTTGTGGCATTGCCAGCTATGCCTTGTACCCAGTTCTGTGATTGTTTAAGGTGACAAAACATCCAGAGTCATGTTTTAAAATGTGAGTCATTATTTGTATTTTCCTACTGAGCAGCTGCCAGTTTTCTCTGAGGGATGTAGGACACAAACCTTCAGCTGATTACTGCGACGGAAAGCATCGATAACAACATGAATAAAAGGAACTTTTCACATCATTAAAAACAAGGACCGTCTGACAAAGAAAAAGGCTCTTCTTTATCTCAAAGTGAGGATTTAATCTGTTCACTTTTTGGAAGAATCAAGATATTAAGTTGCTTTTTTTAAAACACACTCACCTGTGCTCATAGTCACAATAAAGTTTTTAATTTATCGTGACCATTGCTTTAATTCTACTATTATAACAACATGGCATTTAATCCCAGCTCTAAAAATGACTGTAATAATACTCATTCATGGATGTGTTAGTGTAGACATGATTGTGGATTAATTTTACAATGGGATCTTTAGAAGAGAAAATCAATAATGATATTAAATATCATTTTATATTACTCAAGGTGCCACCTGAAGTGTTATGAATTCATTAATAAATACCTTTTTTCCCCTCCAGGGGTTTATTTAGAGCTATTTAAAGATCTGAATACATGAATTAATGGAACCTGGTTGCAATTGAAAACGTCATTACAAATGGTGAAAAATGTTAACATATATGTACAGAATGACTTAGTTGGGTTTATTTCTCTACAATTCAAGGGCCATGTTTCCTCCATTACATATTTAACTGATGGTTAATGATTTGGAGTTGTTACCATTAAAACAACTGGTTGTTAAAACAATGGTAATCCATTTGCTGTGTTCCCTTATTACAAATAATGTTGGGTGGAATCATAGTTACTGTTTTCTATTCTAATTTGTAAAAGGAAAGGGTTGACAGGGGAAAGGAAACATAGATACATTCCTATATTGAGGTGTTTTTGATGAGCTAAGCTACTAATAGATAATAAAGTCCTCTGCTGCCAGCAAATAAAGTAATCAACCTGCTATTTATTAATAAAGAAGATATTGTTTCAGTGAAGGGCAAGCTGTCACATTTGATTCATAATAAACTAAGGTTTGTAAAATTTTTGTTAGCTACTGCAAACCTGATGCACACACAACGATGCAGCCTTTTTGTGCAAGCTCCTCCCCCATGGAAGAGTATTTAACTACTCTGGCTGTCAATGTTGAAATTATTAAACACACTGATGACATTCTGGTGCAAATATAATTGCAATAGTAATTGCAGTATAACATTTTTGGAATAATTTTATGAAATTTAAGAGTTTTTATGGCCGGCCACTCATTGTACAGGACCAATGTGCAAAAAACAATAATATTGTTTTTTACATTTTGCCTTTTTTCTGTTTTTTTTTGTTTTTTTAAGAATTACTTAGAATAGTAACTAGAATATAATAGAAGGAGTTTGCTGTGCAGGTTTCTGGACATTTGGCGGCTGTTTTATTTGCATTAAAATGTTATAATTAGAAACATTAGATATTGAAGAAAATGTCTGTATGTTCTTCTTTTGTTGTGTTTTTATTGTGTTCATATGCCATAATAAAGTCTACATTCTTTCTCATGTATCTATTAAACTATTCATACTTTACGTCTCATCATTTAAATCTCCACTTTATGTGTAGAAAATCATCCAAACACACAATTTTGACGTCGATTTAATTCTCTCTGTAGCAGAAGTTGCAGTTTCTGCATATACTGTAGATGCATTTATTTTTTTCCATTCATTTTTATTTTTTTATTTAAGTTTGTTTCATTTGTTGACTTGTCATTTTTCGTCACCCAATTTCAAGGTTTTTTTTTTTAGACCCTACCCTTTTTCTTACTAACATTCTTAATAATAATAGTGTTACACTTGCTTTATTGGAATTTATATGTCGCACATGATGCAAAAAGTAATATAAGTGTCTTAGAATTGCACTAAAGCCAAAGTGCAGCTCTTTGAACCGTGACACAAGCTGCATTAATTCATACACAGTGGTTGTTTCTAGCAGCGCTTACGGAAATTGCTGAGCACTTCACCCACTTAAGAGCTTTCTTGGGGAGAAGCACTGACACATAGAGACTCGGAAGGTTTTTTACCAGCGCACACAATTCAGAAAGGTCACCTTTTAAGTACAATATTATTCTATACTGGCTGTACTCTTGATCCCCTATCCAACCATCAGTTGTGCCATTACAACATCCATGCAAACTGTAAAATATGCAATCTTTTTTTACTACCCAAACCAAATTATTCTTGTTGTTTGTACTTGAGAATAAGCTACATGCTGGCTACGTTAATTCCTAATAGGGAAATCATTTCTCAATCACAGAAACAGACAGCTTAATGCTCCAAAAAAAAAAAAAAAACACAAATTCAATGAAACTCCACAAGATTTGCAGAGCTCACATTTCCCCCATGCTTATACTGTATCACATGACTGCAGTCATTTTTTTTTTTTTTTTAAATCTAAAACTGTTAAAACAAATCTCAATTTTCCCCAAATCCTGCAATTTTCTCCAAATTATTCCACAAAATTTCCCCAAATTACATAAAAATGGGTGAAAAAAAAAATCCAATATATTGAAAGTGAAGATTATGCAGGGACTGAAATCTGTCACTTATTGCTTTGATATTATCATTGCCAAACATATTTTATCATTTATTTATATGTGAAAGTGCAAACTAGAGCACAATGATGATTCAATTACTAATTTTCCCACTTAAAATCTGTGGCCTACATGCCACGCCCCCCATGAACTGATCCGTACTTGGTCCCTGAACTAAAATGAGTTTGACACTCCTGGCTTAATGACTGTAATGTTTCTTCCATGTTTTTTCGGACTGGCTGAGTCAGGATTATTATTCAGTATAATTTATTTTTTTGGACAAAAGGCAGCAAGGCAAAGGAGATTGTGTCCCTTGACAGCGCAACACTGTGAGTGTAAAATAGGAGCCAAAGCCACAAAGGTCACAATGTTCTCTAAAGTAAATGTGATGTATAGACTGTACACTTGTTTTTTCACACCCACCAATATCAGCGTGAGCTCACATGACCCGAACTTTGATTTCATGTAGATTTGTAGCCATATGTGTTGAGCTAGATTGAAATCATGTTGCTTTTGTAGTGCTTGATTCAGCTGATCTCTGAGGTCACCCAACCCAAACTAACAAAGGACTGTTCGTGGAGGTTACTATGGAAACACATGACCTGTATGACCCACCATGTCTGTGAGTTTCCTGTTACACAGAGTTGGTCAGTGTCTGCTCATCAACCTCCTGTTTGTGGCGTGACAGAGGGATTTTAGGGAGCGACGACGCCACCCAAGGGAATTTCACTCATGGGAAATAGATTGATAGATAGTTGTCGATGTACACGGGGCACACGACTCAAAGAAAAGTCCACTGGCAGGAGAACCCGTTGTATAAAAATCTAATTTGTTAAACAGATTTAACTCAGGGAAGAAGGAGAAAATTACAACAAAAATAAATGTCACCAAGATATCAATATTAGGTAACACTTTAAAGGTGCAGTCTGCAACTCTTATAAAAGTGACTTTTTGTCATATATGCTAAAGCTGTCACTATGTGAGGACAGCTTTACATGAAACTAGTAGTTTGTGTGAAAAAAAACAGACTCATTGAGTCCCCCCTGCTTCTCCTGCAGCCTTTGCTTTCGCGACCGAGCAAAAAGAACCAATCAGAGCCAGGATTGTGTTTAATGGGCTGTCTGACCCCAGCGCCCAATGAGAGCCGGAAATTGGACCGGCAGACCCCCGTGGCCCTGATAAACGGGAATTAGCGGGTTTGAAGATGGATGGATGGATGGGCTGTCTGACAGCTGTTGCTCAAAGGTCCCGCCCCTTTCTCGGAGCTAGAGCGCCGTCTTTTTTTTTTTACAGTGTTTTTACTTTATTGCTTGAAAGATAATTACTGCTGCTTGATTTACATTATGTCTGATTTGTAATTGTTACACCAATCTGCTATAGTGCAGAGTTCTGGTGTAACATAGTAGTAGCTACTGGAAAAATAGTAGCAAAAGCCTTTTAGCCCAATAAGTATATCCATGTGGTCACATGACTGCAGTGAAGTGATACGTTCTCCAGGCATTCACCAGGTCACATGACCTGGCCAAAGACGGGCCGTCTCTCTAAACTTACATGGTTGGTATTTCAAGAGGGAAGCCTCGCTCGGAGCATTGATACTGTCAAGCTCTGTATATTGGTCTGAGGAATCATTTAAAATAACTCATATGGGTCAACTCTTTAGGTCAAAAAGTCCGCAGTGTGCCTTTAAAGATATTACATGTGTGTATGAGCTAAAAAAAAAATCTATTATTATTAGACCCAACTTTGAAGTCGCATTCATCGATACACAGCATATTGTAGACGGTGAATTGGCTCCTGTCAGCTTCCGTAGATTTGACTTCATTAGCACACCTTTGACTTTTATCACAATATTGTATTTTGAGTTCATTCTCGACATCCTATTTCAACTTTATTCTCAAAATTTCAACTTTCACCTCAACATTTTGACTTTATTCTCTTCTTTTTTCTTGATTTGCCCCAAAATATTTTATCCATCAAAATCTTCTTCTGTACTTTTAAAACTAGAATTATCGCGAGAGAAACTAAAGAGACTGACGTGCCTGGGACTTCTTACGGCTGCACGGACACAAACAAGAGAAAGAGGTCCCCAAAATAATCACATGTGACGGTGCAAATGGACTACGATTGGCACTGTGCAAATAAAACTGCCCCCAGGAGAGTGACGTGCTTCCAGAGGAGCCAGCACCTGTCAAAAAGAAAAAGAACTAACACAGAATTGCTGTGTACACCAAATTATAGTGGTGATAAATTCTACAAAAACTTTCATCATGTACTACCCAAAAAACATTAACACACAATAATTTGATAATGCTTACTAAAGCATATAACTCAAAAATAATAATTGTTAAGATAAAGAAATACTGTACATATAATAAAACTGAACCTGGCAAACATAGAACCATAAATAGATCAAATCAGTCCTGTCTTGTTTGTGAGACGGGTGAATGAAGCGTGGCCAGAAGTTTCTAAAAAAGGACTGAGATAGAGAGCAGTAGGGTGCAGAAGAGGACTTCATTGAATTGTTGTAGCTAAGGAAAACAAGGTTAAGCTATGAACAAAACATACTCAAAAACAGACGAGAATTAGTTTATCAAGTGTTGGAGAGCAGTACAATAATGACTGACGTTTAAAGGTGTGACATTATTTCACATTACAACATATTCCAATTTTAAAACATCACAAGATGCAATGTTGAAGGTGGAAGATTAAGGGGGGTCAGAGAAAAGGCAGTGGGTATCCGTACGGTTGCCCTATCAATATACCGACATTCTATCCGTACGCAGTGCCCCTACTTGGCCAATTTAGGTCACGTGATGGGTCAGTCATTGGATAGTTTAAGTCGCGTGACTAAAACTTAACCTTAACCTTAGCCATAACCTTACCCTTAACCTTACCCTTACCCATACCCTAAAAATGTTGAGATATTGGGTTATAACCTAACCCTAACCCTAAGACGCTACGTACTTCGGTAACCATACCAATAGCACCGGAGGTTGTCTGTACACCAATCGTACAAATAGACACTTAAAAAAAAAAAACACCCACACAATCTATTACACACCAGATTGTAATGGTTTGTTTTTATTATTTGTCATACTCAAAGTATGTCCAGAGTTAAAGTCAAATTAAAGCATGATTATGCAGCAGCGGCTCTGACGGCATCTGGGCCCGTGATGCAGCTGCACTGCAAATCCAGTTTAGTAAATAAAAGTGAGAGAAGACGTAGAATAATTACTGAATGATTACTTTTAAAAATGGTTCACTCTCATGACACAATATTTGATGAAAGGGATGAAAGAGTTCAATCATTGCTTTACCCAATGGAGAGCTGTTTAAGCATTTTTCAATTATGATGTAAAATACTTGAATGATTTTCCAGTGAAGCTGTCCCTGTTGGAGACAGGCCGCCTCGTTGTCTCTGTAGGGGTCCTGGAGAGTGTCAGTTTAAGGGAAATGTTGGTATTAGAGGATTTAAGAACCAGTTAAAATACACAGGTAATCTTGACTTGTCCTAACTTGAAGGAAGGGTTTTTCTCCAATGTCTTATCTGTGTTGGGGATTTAACTGCGTCAGCTTAAGTAAGTTTGCAGATTTTTCAGTTATTCAACTTCAAAGATTGTTTTTTTTTTTATTTAGTTTTTTTGGATCACCTGCATAAAGTTGTGCAGAGTAGTGCAGACATCCACAGATCCCACAGAGGCATTCAAACCTGCAACAACTTGCTGGTCTATCAGTGCAGCACAGACTGAGACTAGAGAAGACTTGCTTTGCCTTCATGACATCAAACGGATTATTCTGCTCCTGCTCCACGGCTGTGGGTTTAGGTATTTCTCTCAAGGTGATATCCTGCATCAATCAATGAGACCACAGAGGTAGAAATAGAGTTTTCAAGGAGGCAGAAATAGAGTTTTTTTTTTTTCTTTTTTCTGTTATGGAATGGATTCTCCTTTCCCAGTAAAATACAGAAACGAGCACGATTGTGGGATATCGTTGGATATAGTTTAAAGCTGAGACTTTGTATGTTCCTGATCTGATTTGAATGAACACCTGAATGCCCTTGATGTGGAATGGATTCCAAATCCTCTTCCCACTCAATGTTAAAACTGAAATCATTGTGGTGTCAATATACACACTCTGTCTCTGTGAGGCAACAGATGATCTCCTTTGATTTCATTTTCTAGACAGACTAGTGGTGTGTAATCGATGTGCGTATCCCTGGGGGTACAGGAGCACATTGCAGGGGGTACTCGGAAAGATTGATTATTTCATTTAGCAATAATTAAGAAATGTTGCAAGCTCCTTTTTAGGCTATTTGTTTGGTACTATTGCTCAATAAAATCCTATATTTTCTTGTAATTTTTTTTTTTTGAAACAAATTTATTTTATGCTGTAGATGCTATTTTATTACACTTCTGACAATACTTAGCTACATTTTACAACGGAGACCATATTTACTCACTATATTTATATAGCGCAAATTACAACAATATTCATCTTGTAGCACTTATCAAAATATAAAATTCTTAAGAAAAAACCCAACAAATCCAGATGAACCTGCATCAGCTACAGTGGGGAAAAGAAGAAAAAAAAACTCCCTTTGAACCAGAATAAATCTCCAGCAGAACCAGGCAATCACATAAAAGTTGCATGGTCTGAAGAATAATATAACTCAGTTAACAGGGAATGTTATACTGGTCCAGTGATCTATGTCACACCAACAGCAGGTACATTCAGCAACAAATTGCCTTAAGATCATAAGTGGAACATTTTCCCATTATTTCTAGGACAAACACACAAAGAGAAGAACTATAATGTCCACACATCATCATCATCATCGTTTCCAACATGGTTGCACTTCAGCTACTTATTGGCCTTGACAAAAATCTAATTTTATTTTTTCCACCCCCTCAATGTGTAAGTGCTGTGTGAATCTATCAATCTAGTTCGAGGATAAAGCTCTGATTGGAGTCTCTTTGGACTTTATGAGGTGATGAAAGCCTTCCCTCTGTGTCAGGTATATCCTACATGCCTCACATCCAGCTGATCAAAGGCTAAAGATCAAGACGCATCATGGCAACGTTCACTCCTGGGAAAGCATCACCCACAGCTATCTCAGACTCACTATAGTTACAAAAATACCCTGAAGTCAGATGAAACACAGGTTAGCACAGTAACATTTAAATAACCTTTATCACTTCTGGTATTTGAGAACAGAACGTGGCTGCACGAACCTGTGCAGATATTCCCCTGTTTGCAGTTAATGTAAACATAATTCAGGGACAATTAAAACATGTCAAGCTGCTGGGATCAGAGCGGATGTAGTGCTCCTCTTAACGCGAGGAGGCGTATTCAAAATCATTTTTCATCTTGGTTTGCGTTGTTCAATATATAAACTGCTGTAAGACTTATGTTAAAAATGACAACTTAAGCAGCATTTTATCCTTGGAGAAACCTTCGTATGCCTTCTGATGTAATTTATACTTTGCTTGGTCAAAATTGCAAATGAATGTAAACCAATATTCTGTCCTTTTTTCAGCAGTGGAAACAGTTCCAGCCCTGAGCATTTTTGCCCCCGGGACAAGATTTATGGCGGACCCCTTTGTATCACAGTAAATTGTACTGCAAATTTAAATATCCTCACCGAAATACCTGGATATCTTTGTCTCTGACCATTTATTTTACTTTTTTAGAAAACAAGAGCCCAATGAATTAGTTACCTAAAAATAATATACATTAAATAAATAAAAAATATTTTAAATAAACACTATAAAAAAAAATGTCTGAACAAAACAAAACAAATACAATTATATATATCAGCGAACAGCTGCTCAAAAATAAATAAATACTTAATCTCTCATGTTGGACTTACAGTCTTGGATTTTAAAAGAAACTTTTCTTTTGACAGGCATGCTATGAAATACATGTTGTACAAAAATATATATATGTTTTTTTTTTTTGTTTTTTTTTAAAGATAATATATGTGTGTATTCAAAAGCTATTTTTGAAAAACTAAATTTAGTTGGTTGAATTCTTAAAAAAAAAAAAAAAAAAAAAAAAAAAGAAGGGTGAAACCAGTTGAGAACCACTGATATACACACTATACAAGATATTATAGTATATCACAATTTTCTTTTTTATAAACAACGACTTATAGTGGTGCATTCTGGGGTCACATCCCAAAAATGCAACCATCCCCAGAGCTCAGGTATCAGTGGGAAGTGAGAAGATTATTGTTTTATATTATTCTTTAATAGACTTTGCAATGTAGTGTAGTCAGACTACCATGGCCATTACTGCCATTATCTTTTATATCAACAAATACAACCAACTATTTTTAACGTAATAATACTATAATTTAAGATAGAATATGCGTCGCACCCTTAGCGTTTGCCTATGTTGCCAGAGCCCTGGTCTGGCTCTGGTGTCTCATCATCTGGAAGAATTGGAAAGAGCTGATCCTTTACCAACCAGTCAAACATGATAACCTCCTTCTGGTTAAGTACCAAATAAGCTGCAAGATATCTCACACACACACACACACACACGTGTCCTTGAAAAAAAAATGTGTTTGGGATTAATTACTTTTGGATTTGCTTTGGTTCAGTCACTGTGGTTTGGGTTCTGATAGGGTTTTCCAAAGGTGTACCTCGCCTTGCACCGAGTCAGCTGCAAAGACTCCTAAAGGAAGATCAAAGATTTATTCTACTCCAGCTTCTCTGGTAAAAACAACCCTTCTGCTGTGTGGCCAGCTACTCCAGGTTCTAAGCAAATAGTAAATATTGATATATTGCGCCAATGAGATTAAAGATCCAGCAGACATGTGTTCATGAACAGCAGGGTTTTCAGTCCCTGGTATACTCAAGGGCCACATTTTTAAAACTTCCATCCTGCTTAAATACAACCAACTGACAAGGTTGGTATAAAAAAAAATGTATTTGACGCAGGTGGTAGGAGATTATAACTGTTGTGGGCCGTGAAATAAACCTCAATGGTTCGAGAGAAATTCACCGAAACGCAAGAACAACACAGGTTTGATGCTGTGAGTTAAGACGCAGCACATCTGGCCTCTGTTTATTAAACCTGCAGGTGGGTTTTGTCATATTTATGTTTCAGTGTACTGATTATAAACTTACACTTCACCAAATCTAAATCTGTGAATGCTTTTTCATGTCACTTTTGACCAGATTTACAGCAAAATTTGTGATAAACATTAAATCTAAATGTTAAACATTAAATTCAAATGTTTATTCTAAATCTAAATCTAAATGTTAAATCTAACTGTTCAATTTAAATATATATGTTAAATCTGATAAATGTAAATCTAAAGGTTAAATCTAAATCTAAATGTAAAAAATCCTGTCTTGCTTAAATACAACCAATTGAAAAGGTTTAAATGCAGACCATGAACAGAGAAAAATGTATTTGACACAGGTTTTAGGAGATTATAACTAAAGCAGGCTTGCAGGTCTCTAGTAAAAAGTGAGTATAAAAATAGAAAGGATCCAATCTACAAATAGAAGGAATATGCAAACGACAATCCTCCTTAGATCAAATACATGTTGTGGAACGTGAGATAAACCTCAGCGGTTTCAAGAGAAATCCAATGAAACGCAAGAACAACACAGGTCTGATGCTGAGAGTTAAAACGCACCACATCTGGCTTCTGTTCATTAAACCTGCAAGTGGGTTTGTTATCTTTATATTTAAGTGTACTGATGATAGACTTAAGGCCACTTCACCAAATATAAATTTTAATGTCTGGTTCCAGGTTATCATTCGAGGCAGTGAGCAAACATCTCAATGTATTTATGCCCTTAAAGAAAGACAAACAAATGTTGACAGCCATTCACAGTTGGTCATAAAAGAGAGCATATGCATGGTTTAATCTTTGAAAATTGAACAAACCAACAATCATTTTGTCTTTCACAGCCTGATAAATCAAACGAACACACTTAACGACTTTAAAATGTAAAATATATTGTTTCTACAGTTATACAGACTAGGGATGTCCCGATAGAACTTTTTCACTTCCGATATGATACCAATATTGCAGCCTTGTGTATCGGCCAATACCGATATTGATCCGATATCAGCATTAATCATACATACATTTATTACTTATTTTGTAGTGTGGAATGTTAGAAAAGGTTTGATCAAGTGATGTTACTCAAACAGAGAACAATAGTCAACAACAGTAGTTACCTTGTTGGAGTGTAAACCACAGTCACCTATGGATAGAAGTGCTGGAGCGGAACACTTTATCGAAGAGCTTATATTGGTGATTGGTTTAGATAAAATCCGATATCTGTTTTCTGGCCAATATCGGACCGATATCAATATCGGATCGGGACACCTCTAATACAGACCGTTAACACCTTAAACAAAACAAACCAATGTTAGTCTCAGTTGGTTAAGAAGATGATGCAAAACAGAAAAAAGCTGAATAAAATTGAACATTTAAAATACAGAGCATAGAAGAAAGGATTGTTGTTATAAGTGTGGTAATAATCAGAAAAGGGGGGGAAAAATGTTTGTAAAAAACCCTCAAAACCCCCTCTATCAACTGTAACAGTCATTCTGGCTTGTGGGTGTTTGTTCAGAGACAATGTGAATGACATAATGAGGTCACTGTCAGATAAAACGATGACTATATATACAAAGCTCATCAATCAGAGTCAAAACACGGAAGACAAACAGAAAAACACTAAAAACTGTTAACCCCTCAGCTCTGGGTTCAAAGTTCATGGTTAACAAGGATGGTTATATTCGATTGCTGTTGATTGATGATTTAGTTTTGTCCACAGCTACGGTCACATAATTTAAGGACACTTTCTTTAATATTGCTTGGAGCTATGACATAAGAAGACAGAGGTCCAAGTTCCTCAGCTGATGTTAGTAAATGTCTGGCAGCTGACTGTATGCTCGGTCCCAGTATCCACCAGAGAACAGCCAGTCCTGGGAGCTGGTGTGGGGATTTTGTCCCTGTTGAAACCACCTGAAAACCCAGTGCATATGAATTAGCGTACACAGTGAGTGGCTGCAGAGAAATGCAAAAAGCCATCAGGAAAGAAAGCTCAGAATTTCTGCCAAGAACGTTTGTCTGTTTGAAAGAGATTGAAGGATCTACGTTGAAGATGGTTTTTCTGTACAAAATCAAATGAGTCTATCAATGATTCGCTCATATTTCCTGTTCTAATTTTATCTTTAATGAACCCACTTTGTTTCATGCTTCCTTCCAATCATGTCAATCTGGTCTTATATCACATGTACAGATGTAATTATGGATGAAAGGGTGAATGTGGAGTCTGACTGCTAAAATACAAGTAAATAAAACAGGCTTTATTGCAGAGTGGCCACAAAAATGGGCCACATTATAAACCTTCATGTCAGCATTAAGAAAATTGACCATTCTGAGGATTAATACAGGGAAGAACGATGAGTTGTTTTTTTTTTAGTTGTAATTCATTGTTTTGTGTAGTTTTTTTGGGGTCATTTTGTGTATTTTTCTCTCATGTTGCACTTTCTGTTGTTTTGCATGTTTTTGCTGTCACTTTGTGTGTTTTTGCGTATTTTCCTCTGATTTGTCTTTTGTTGTTTTTGTTTTGTGTTATGAGACAATTTGTGAAATTTTTGTTGTGATTTTAGAGAAAATTTTTGTGCATTTGTTTTCCATGTTTTTGTTGTCATTTTGTGGTTTTATTTTGTCAAGTGTATATTTCTGTATGTATTTTTTTTTTTTTAAGTCAATTCGTTCATTTGATTTAGGGGTCACTCAAAATTAGAGCTCGGGCCGCATGTGGCCCCAGGGCCGCCAGTCACCTATGTCTGCTTTATTCCATAGAACTGTTACTTAGAGCAGGGTTCTTGAATCATAGTCTGGGACCTACAATAAAGTGGTTTCCATCTACATGTGTAAACATTTTTAAAAAATGTTATTTTGAAGAGGTTTTAGCAACAGTACTCACACTTCAAGGTGGTGACGATTACTTTTACGTATTTTACACGTCCTTTGCATCATTTTTCAGCATTTACCTTCAGGCAAGGCCATTTCATTGGTTTTCTCTTTTCAAGTGGCACAGATTTTTGTTTAATCTATGCTCTGAGGTTAAATCCTTCTCAACAATCATTTCATTATTTCCTCTGCCAAGAAGGTCACATGTTCACCTTGTTTATTTGCTTGTAGAAGAACGCCAAAAGCACTTAATGTATTTTAACAACATTTTAACAAAAGATGAGTCCTTACGACATGGAAGATTCCATTACATTTTGGAATTAATCTGGATCAATATACTATTTCTGAATAAAAAATCCCTCTCTCATTATTGGCAAAATTCCAAAATTCTTATCTTGGATCTTTATGAAAGTTGACTGTTATGTTGGGTTGGTACCCAATTACTCCGCTGAATTTCATCGAGATCGGAACTAGATTGCGCATTTCATCTTGATTTTTTTTCAAAAAATGGGGGTGCCCATACATTTGGACCTACTGTATAGTTATTAATGGGGATATAAATTTCTTCCAAGCCTTTAAAGTGGTATCATGATCAGGATCACTGATCCAGATAACTGTGAATATCTGGCAAAAAGGATCTTGGACGCATGGCTGAGGTTTGTGCCCTCCCAGTGATCTATACTTTCTCTTTTGAAGTGGCACAGATTTTTGCTTAATGTTTTGATTCTCAATATCCTTTCTTTATTTTCATTCAGTTCCATGGATTCTGGTAAATGTTGCTTATTGTGATGTGATATTGTGGATTACAGATGAAGATTTTCGACTGAACACGATGGGACCCCTCAGGTCAGGTAGGGTTCGATCTTAATTTTCATCATTTTACACGGGCTTGAGCGCTGAGCGAACAAGCAATGCATTGCGATTAGCGCAAGAAAGATGTGTAAATAGATGCTGAGGAATACTGTAGAATTGAAGGATGGCCTTTGGAAAATGAACAAATTATGTCAAAAAAACATAAAAAGGGCTTCATTTGGGTTAAGGCTGTATTCTGTCAAGCTCAAGCTGTGTCAGGTCTAACTTTTAAGGTCCGATTAGAGCTCTATTGTTGATTATCTGTATTATATTAGCTTCAAGCAACATCATCCTCTAGTTAAATAAATGTAAGGTAAAAATGTTCCTTGAGTTTGTTTGCAGGCTTCCATCAAGAGGGTAAAATGTTGGCTAATATAAAAGGTAGAAAATAAATGTGACATTAGACTTAGAAGGTAGCAGGAAAGAAAATAACTGGAGATAAAGAAGTAACCGGGTATTAACACGCCCTCAGAAAAGTGATTATAATCAAAAAGCCTTTCATTATAATATAATCTGGGTTAGAGTAATAGATAAGGAGATCATACAAAGAAAAGCATCTGCAAACATTAGCTGTGACATTATCATATCATATATTTCAGGCACATCATCGCTAACCTCGGGCCCAGGGAAGGACTTCTGCACATCAGAGTGAAGACGCAGCAGAAAACCCACAGAGACAGAGAAGAGACAATGAAAGTTTAGCTCCCACATTGAAAAGTGACAGAATGTATAAGCAGAACTAATCCAAGCATTAAAGTATTTACAGCAGAGATAATATTGTATCTTGTACAAGCTGTTTATGGAGATTTACAATGTCGTATCTCTGTTGGACTGGAGTTTACAGATAGTTGGAGTAAGAGTTTTACCTCGTCTTCCACTCCTCGTCTGATTTGGAGCGGTTTTTGCGAGCAGCTCTTTGTTTCTCCTCCAGCCTTTTCTTTTCTTCACTGGCAAGATCTGCGAAAACAATGCAACATGACACAGTGACGCCATAGTACGCTGCAATTTGTCTCATTTAGATTGAAGGCAATGGGTTAAAACCAAACTTTTACTCAACAAGATGGAAAAAAAATCAACAAAACATTCAAAAGGCAACATCCTCCTCAGGAGTTCAAGGTAAACGCTCATTACCAATGTCTCCATTCTCCATGGCTCGTATGTCGGGCCTCAGTCTGCAGTCAGTGCAGGGAATGACTCCATCCATGTCATTACGCAGCTCATTCAGCTGCATCGCAAATGAGGTGAAGTTGTACATCTATGACAAATAAAAACGCAATATGAAAGCATAGTTCTTTAAAATTCAGTCCCATTACAGCTAACACAGGTAATATCCAATGACAATGACACAAGAGTCCTTTTGTTTGGCTTTAGTCGACTAAAATCTTAATGTCATTTAGTTGACTAAAACTATACTAATAATAACAAGAAGACATAGGCATTAACATCCCCCGCCCGATTGGTTCTCATTATAACTCACAACCTTTTCCTCACCAAAAGCCACCGCTCTGTTGAACCCTCTATTCCGGTCAACCTGAGCAGTGACGACTTCATCAACTTCTTTACTGATAAAATTTTAACAATTAGAAACAAAGCTAATGTCCCCCCTGCAGGAGTGCTCAATAATTTATTAAACAAAGCAGCTCCAGAAATTACCCCAACATGCAGCTTTTATTTACAGAGTTTCACTCCAATTGGTCTATCTGAACTGACCAGTACTGCATGCACAGGCTGTAATATCACCACGTTTATCATTGTACCAATTGTTAGAGCTACTATCTTTACCAGGGAGCAAATATATATTCCTGGTTATTGTTTTCCAGAGAATTATTGGGCTTTAGTTCCTACTGCTCGGAAACCTGTTGTATTTTTATTATTTATTGTTATTATTTAATTATTAATATTTAAAAGGTTACCTCAATCAGATGTAGCCTACGTATATGTTCATAACAGGAACTATGCAAAATAATTGGAAAAAAGTTGGAAATAATCGGCGGTAAATAAAGCCTGCCTGTGCATAGGGGCAGAATATACTCTGTCTCCGAAATTTTTCTGTATTTTAGTATCTGCCGACAATGACTTGGATGGAGCAGGATTCAAACCCCTCGATGGTACCCCTCAACCAATGAGCCATGGTTGCCCATAATGTACTTTTCTTTGGGTAAAAAGTAAAAAAAACACTGGATTGACATGAACTGTCTGAACTGTTAATACACAGTTATACAACTAATACTGAAATAGTCCTGATGACTACATTTGCCAGAAGACTATGAATAAAACTACATCAAATTTTACTCTAAAAAATAACACTGTTGGTCAGGGATTAACTTGATCATTGTGTTTTTTTTCCCACCATGACTGAGTGTAAATGGAACTGGAATAAAAACAGTGAAGTGAGTGGGACCTGTGCAGAATTAGCCGGTCTGGGTGCAATCCTCCATAGCAGCTGGCTGCCCGGAATCACATTCACAGTGTCTGAAGTTGGAGAAGGAGGCTCTTCTTGCTCATCACTGCAGCCCTTAAAAGGAAGAATGAAACGCTACTTTAGTAATGTAGCGCAAATAAAAAGGCAGTTTGCTCATCTTTTAAGTTGCTCATACCGCTTTTGCGCCTTTCTTTGCCTCTCCTCCTTTTTTGTCGCCTTTCTTGTGAGCTTCAAAAGCAGGTGAGTCAATCACATAAAGGCACTCGGTCCACTTCCCATAGAGCGCGCACTGCTTCTTTTTGCTATGAAACACACAGGCAGGGTCACACACATGCACACACGAGTACTCCGACTGTACTCCATCTGTTTTTCCTGAGCAGATGAAAAAAATGCCACTGGGAATTCAAGTTTCTCAGCAGCCTTTACAGTCACACTTTGTAGTAGTTGTCTCAAGAAATACACAGTGAACCTTTAAGGTGACTTTATCTGGAATACGCTGTTGTAGAAAAAAGGCCACACTGTACCTTTTATCCAGAATATAACCTTCAACTTTGTGCAGTTCTTTTCCAAAAAGGCCACAGGGTTTAAAATTCAGGAAACATCTTTCACCAGTTCTGTGTGACAGAAGGAAGATAGCAAGCGCTCCATCATATGTTTTCTAATCAAATGAGTTCTTTATATAGACTATGGACTTTATATTTTGTTCAGCGCTTTGAGATTACTTTGTTGTATTTTGCGCTATATAAATAAAGTTGAATTGAATTGAATTTATGAGTAAAATATAAAACAGATGAATAGTTATCAGCTGGTAAAATTTGGTCTCTTGTGTCTCTAGAAGAGGTGAGGAGGAAATGGAAAGAATTCGCACTGCATGTTACTTTCCATGCGATGCCATGAAAACCTTTTTTGTGTTTTGTGACATGTATTTATTAAGAAAATTGTGACTATTGTAAATCAGATGTTGAATTTAAATGTATCACTGAAAAAAAACACATCTTCAAGAACACATTGTGTTTTGATTTGACTGGTTTTGTTCTTGCTGCTACAAAGTACGCCTTATAGATATTTTGACTCACTGAATCACAAATCTTTTCTCTTACCTGTGGTTGACCACCTCCACATTTCCGTATTGTTCAATCCACAGCTGGCCCACGATGATGTTGTGAACACAGCATGTGGGATTTGTCCAAGTGTAAGCTTCATTGTATCTGAGATGAAACAATAAATAAGGCATTAAGTGCTTATTCAGGACTGTAGCATGAGAAATCACAGACGGGTAGATAAAGTTCAACTTTGATTTGTACTACGGATCTCGCAGGATGCTCTTACTTGGGCAGCTCTAGTGTAATGATTCCTCTCGGCTCTGCTTCAACACTTTTACCCCAGAACTTAAGTTTGGGGTAGATGGACCCATGAAAAACAAAGTCTTTATTCAGGCCTTCAGTGTGGAAGGCACTGACCGGAGGATGATGGCTCACCTGCTCAGATATGAGACGGAAGCCAAGATCCTCTCTGAAAGGACAAGGAATCATTAGATATTTAATTAGCAAAATGTATTTGAACTACTGTAAATGCATCATGGTGGGATTATATCTTGTGCAATGAAATCTCGTGAACATCACAAGATGTGTTGTCAGGGGGGTCTGAGTTGTTACGGGTGGGCAGCGTTATAGAGTCAGTTATAATTGTAATTGCGTGATTGGTAATTAATTACAATTATTACGTAATTACAATTGAAATTGTAAATGAAAAAATATGTTGCTGTAATTGAGTTCAGATACTTGACTTTGTAATTGCAATTATCATGAAAATTTAACATTATACAAAAACTGTCATTCACAATGTAATTAAACACAAAACTGTGGAACCGTGTTATAGTTCTATGGTTCACTCATAGGCCTATGTAGTAAACCAGTATTAAAATATGTTTCATATCAAGTTTACTTAGTAGCTCTCAAGAGGATCATTGTACAATTTCAAAAAAGTTGAAATCTGGGGGTATACTGACTCAGACGCCAACATCAAAAACATTAGTACCAATAGTTTCATTGATAAGGAAGCATAACAAGGTAACCAAGAGATTTTAAAGCTGATTTAAGACATGGGTCAAAAGTGACCAAGAAAGTTCAAGGCTCAGTAAGTCTGATCAATTGTAATTTAACTTTAGTAATTTAGGAGGAAATTTCAATTGATTTGAGGGGAAAAATAAGAATTGTAATTGGAAAAATTGCAAGTCAACGTGGAGCAGCAGAGGCATGTTGCTGCTGCCCCCACAGGTCAAATTACAATATCCAACATCTTACCTGAGCAGTTCATAGGTTTCTCCCAGCAGGGGATTGAAGGGTTTTCCAGTCCGCTCCCACTGGGAAGCCACAGCAGACACTGCAAATGCAGCAACACACTGCCAACAATACAAAAATAAAGATTCTTTGAAAAAAGCAACATAGCAAAATACATATATAGTTTGTTCAATGGCTACATCTACCTTCATTCTCTCTATTGAGTCTGTGGAGGCGTTGGCCTGATGAATGAGATATGTGTGCTCCATGTACTCTGTCAGACGCTGCAGAAAGCTGAGGGGCTCATTGAAAATTACTGGCATTGTTATTTTGGAGAGCTCCTAAAAAGCAAGAGTAAAAAATGAAAAATAAATCAATTTTATTGAAGAGAAGATGTTATTTATTTGCCATTCCACAAAAAACAACTGTGGCAGGTCTAGAAAAAAATATTTACTTGTTTTTCAAAATTTAACAGCATCAACAAGAAAGACTGATAGAAATTAAATTAAATGATACCCATTTATTTTATTATGCAAAAAAACATTTACATAGATTACATGGAATTTTTTCATCCCAAAGATTGTAAGCACTGCTTATAATATGTAGACTATGGATGTCTTAGCACTGAATACAATGCACTATTATAATTGTATTAATTACCTATTAATAATTTTAAACAATTATTGAATTGTAGTATAATACTTGCTTTTTTAATGTCTAATTAATTAATATCTAATATACAATTATGGCCTACAGTAGTCTTCTTGGGAGTATACCATAAAGCTAGATTACCTCTTATCACATTAACTTCTGGGATTTAATCAGTGACGAAGCTCGCTAACGTCTTATGGAGCTAAATCACCATGGTAACTTAGGCTGAATGACTAAGCTGGTCGGGACCAGGTTTTGTTCTGGCTAGAATCTGAGCCAGTGCTAAAGCCCCGCCTCCTGACCAATCAGTTCTCTTAGAAAACGACCAGCCCATTGTTAGAAGTTCCTGGTTGGTGCAGATCTGACATCTGCGTTTAAGAAAGAAAGATTATTATTTATAAATGCAATCCTTTCATTTACTGATTACATCCTTTCGGAAAGATATAGATTTATATCTGATGGACTCATCGACAGTCAGCAGATGAAGCCTGTGTCTCCGTATGCTATAGTGAGGCTGACAGCATCAGCAGGAACATACTACAGTGAAACAATGTGCCCTCATCCCAGTGTGTGTGTGATAAATAGAAGTCTACCTGAATAGAAACATGTGTGTGCTGTAATAAAGTTTACCTGATCAGAGCGCTGTCTGTTTATCATTCAATGGATTAATATCATAAATAATCACATGCGTTCTTTCATTCCTGCCTTTTCTGTAACAACAGTGTTGTTTTTGGTCTGAATTATGGATTTTAATCATTCATAATTATAAACTTAAGCTGAACACCTAACCTGGTCGAGACCAGGTTATAAAGTGGATCAGATCTAAGTGAGTATAAAAGTTCCACCTCTTAACCAATCCCTCCTGGTGCGCGCTGCACTAACACTGTTGCTCTTCGCTGTCATCATTGTTTTGAATTCATTATATTTGTAAAAAAAAAAAAAAACAAGGTCGCTCTGCCAGGTTTCTCCATTGTAGTGATTTGGTCAGATGCTGCAATATACGCCCCTTTTATGGGAGTGTGCATGTAGGCAGGCTGAAATCACTTGGCTTAAATTAGTTTGTTGTTATCAACCGTCGTAGGACAGCTTCTCTCTGACAGGAATGTTTGGTTAGGTGAAGCCCGTTAATGAAGATAAATCCAGGATATAATTATCTAGCTTCGTTGTACACCCCCCTTATGTACGCATCTTTTGCACCACAAAAATAAATAAATAAATAAATAAATACACAAATAAATAAATAAAGTATATCAGCCTACTTATTATTCTCACCATGCCAATGCAGTTCCTCAGAATACTCCAAATGCTGAAGTCATTTCTTGAAAACATGGGGGCAGGTAGGCTGGTCCTAAAACGTACACAGTAAACAAAAAGGACATGAATGTACATTTTTCAGTCACAAGATAATTGAAAGATGAAAATAAATTAAAGCAGACACACAATGGTTCTAATGTCTCTTATAACATGCTCTTTAGCATTCACTGTGTAATTTAAAACAGACAATGTAAGAAAAACACATTAAGTAATGACATATAATGAGACTACGAAAGCCTTTAATGTATTATGTGACCAGCTGAAATAAGGCCCAGGCAGACAAACTACACCAGCATCTGAGCTGGTCTGCAGCCATCCATTAGCGAAGCTTACATGTCGTGAGTCTAATGGAACCAAAGATCAAACACAAAAGATTTCCCCACTTGTGTCAAAAAAGTCAACAGAAGGCCATGGATGTGAGGAGAAAGTAAAGATGTGGACAACTGAATCTTCATGAGTGAAGAAAGGTATTCTCTTTAGTTTCCTGTTGGATCAGCAAATGAGGAGTCAAACTGCCAACCAATTGTAGCATTATACTGTGACCTGATGAATTTTTAACAGCACCAACACAAAGCAATGGCCTTTCAATACAACTCTTTCTTCTGCCTTTTCCAGCCTCACCTGGGGTAAATTATTCACTATCAAGGAAACAGACCTCAAACAAAAACACTAAAAAC
Organism: Gouania willdenowi; assembly: GCF_900634775.1. NCBI lineage: Eukaryota > Metazoa > Chordata > Actinopteri > Blenniiformes > Gobiesocidae > Gouania > Gouania willdenowi. The sequence continues at coordinate 23,549,957 of NC_041047.1, read as the reverse complement.
TACTTAAACAAAGGCAAAATCTCAAGAACCAATGCACTGGTAAATATTTAGATTCTTGCTTAAAAGTAATGTATTAGGAGAAATTAAAGTGGTAAAGGATAAAAATGAATAGAAAGCGAGAGCATTAGCCTGTCAGAGCGCTGTGGGAGTATTATGCAGTCCTAACCTATGGTCTGTCATCCCATTGGGTTGGACTTCATTCTTGTTTCCATGGTGACCCTCCTGCATCATGCTGCTGTATGGGCTGTTTAGCATGACAGAGCCTTCGTCGTTACTGTCCTCCTCCTCCTCGTCAAATGAATGGCTAGCCACAGTCTCAAACCCGCTCAGGGAGAGCTCAGAGTCAGAATCTAATGGATATAAAGACAGAAAAATATCAATAACTTTGTTCAAAGTAGCAGTAGGTTAAATCTATGATATTAAAGAACCATTTTGTGAAATGTACCAATATACATTCTGTGTGTAAGGAAAATGTAATATTTATTTTATACTGTTAAAAAACAGCATTGAAAGCATATATAGTAGATGATATTAAAATACTTGTTTACATGTATAATATAATATATCAGAACATTAATTACATTTTTCATTATTACATCATAATATAATAACATTATTATATTATTGTCCATCCATCCATTTTCTGACCCGCTGGCTTCTTTTTTCAGGGTCGCATGGGTCTGCTGGTGCCCATCTCCAGCTCTCATTAGGCACTAGACAGGGGTACACCCTTGACAAGGATCCAGTCCTTCGCAGGGCAACACCACTCACACTCACATTCACTCCAACGGACAAACTCCAATCCACAATCCAAACAGTCATGGTTTTGTATTGTGGGAGGAACCCGGAGTACCCAAAAAAAAGTATCCAGGACCTTCTTTCCTTGAGGTAGATGTTAATTATTGTATTAATAACTATATAATAATAGAAACTAATACTATCTACTATATAGCACACATAAATATTGCATTACAAAATTTTCTTCCTAAAATAGATAGTTTTTTTATTAATCTATTGAACAGTCCGGCATCATTAACGTGTCTCCCCATTTGGTTGATCTGACTACAGTTTGTTTAACATATAAGGAAAGATATAGCTATGGAAACTGATACAGGGGACGTTAGGCATGGTCGAAACATGGACATCATCTTGCTCGGGACTAACTATGAAAAAGATCAAATGTAATGGAAATAGACGAACAGTAACAAAACGTTTGTTTCAAATTAATAAAATTTTGAAAATGGAGTAGAAATGAATCCTTAGTGGCTGGGAGCCATGGGTTGGAAAGTAATATATTCAAGATTTTAGCATGGATTAAATATTGAAAAAGTTAATGAAATCCAATTTCTGAGGGATACAATAAATGATAGAATGAGCTGGAAATCACTTTAGTTTCCAAAGTGTCAAACAGCATTGCAGCATTAAAGCATTATTATACAGTATATATTAAAATATTATATTATATTAAATAATTGTATTATAAATATATGAACAAATTCATTCTTATTATAATTATAAAACTATTATTTATTATTTTGAAGTATATCACATTAAGATATTCTTCCAGAAGCAATTAGGGTCATTCAAGGGGCAGAACTCATTCTTACATTCAAAGCTAATCAAATTCAAATATCTTGTGTGATTACAGATGGCATAAATAAAGCCAAAAACAAAGTACCACAGAGAAACTTTCAGAATCTGTTCCCTGAAAAGACTGTAAACATTTCAAGATGATGTTTGATTATTAATGGGCGTTTATTAATCTATTTTGTTTTTACTTTAAATCTATTTTGTGTCTGCCTTTGTTTTTTTTATGTGTTTATGTGTATGAATGCATGTATGTAGTCAGACAAGTATGCAGGTAGTTGTTTCTTACTTTATTTTGTTACATGTTTAAAATAAAACTACACAATTTATTTATTTAATTTTTTTTTTTTTGAAAAATCCATCACATCAATTTTAAGTCGCTTTGTAATAAACAGTTCATTTTCTATTTAAATAATGATAAAATAAATCCAGTATTTATTATGAGATACAATCCCCAAGGCATCTACTATTTAATAAGGGTGTAAATATTTCAATTTTTGCCTGATATGGATTACAAACATTCTCCTTAATGTGAAAAGGTTACGGACTCGTTGTCCCCTGTACATTTTAAGAAATTTGCTGTATTCAGGTTTTTGCCTCTGCTTAATTAATATCCAAAATTTACATCAGTTGTTTTTACCTCCAATTATAACGATGCAACAATATTTTTTTAACGTAATGACAAATCTATAAAAAACAAACAAACCATAAGTTACTCAGCAGTACATCCCCAACTGGCTCGTTCAGGAGTGCCAAACACCAGTGCTGGTTAAATTACTGTAATGTAACCAGTGACATGTAATGTAATCAATGTCATTACATGTCACTAGCATGAGCTCCATTGCATTTTATTTTAAGAAATTACAAACAAGTGACATCATTTGTGAAAGCACACCAACCCTAATGGACTTGCTTTACTTTTCATGTTTTTAAACCTCGCAGTTAAAAAACCACAAGTCTCACATTCCTGCTAAAAGCTCTTTTTCAACACTTGCAGTTGGAGGTGAGACACTCCTACAAGTCAATGACGGACTATCCAGTGTGAACAACATCTTGTCATTGAATCTCCTCCAAGTCCCCCAAGAAGTGAGTTTGAGAACTTGTCAACTCACCTGACACAGCGTCGTGGAACTCATCCTCACTGAGGGCACTCCGTGGTGAAGATCCCTTAACGACGGATTGCTCAAGTTCGTGATGCTCTGTGGCGAGTGTCTGCAGCGCCTCGGAGAGGATCTTGTTCTTCTCCACCTCCTGCTCAAATTTCAGGCTGCGCACCTGAGCTTGGCACATGCGCATAGACACGTGTGAAAGAAAGAAGACAAACAAATCACTCACAAGCAAAATAATCAACATCAAATATCTCCTTTGCACACAATGAGAACAACTTGTATCGTACACTTTGACAGCACAATGTGATGTTAGTTTTCACTAGAAGCGGAGTGTTTCTTTAGTATTTATTTGTTTCAAACAGACCGAGATGGAAACGAACGAGACGTGCTGTGTTTTTCTGTAATGGAGGCCAGCGGCCTTGATGCTGCCTTCTCAAATGGCCTACCAGAGAACATGATTCCTGAGACAAGTAGAGGATCAAATAACTGGTGTGTGGACTCAGATATGAACCCTGTCTGTACAGAACACATTTGTGTTGTTAATGTGAGAGTGGGCTTATTTCTTTTGCTGCACCAATTCCAAATAAACTATTTGTTGATGACAGTCCGACAAAACGTGTAAAAAATATCCTGAGAGTCCACTAACACCCAGGTTCCCAAAGTAGGGTACGGTTAATCCCTAGGGGTACGCAAATTGTCATAGGTGGTACCATAGACTGTAAAAAGAATGAACGGGACAAGCTACCCGGTGGAGTGAAGCTTTTATTTTTAGAGCTCCCCCTGCTGACTGGCTGCAGTATAGGTCATAAACCCCGCCTCCTCAATGGTAACAGTTGGGGATGTGGGTCAAACTGTAAAGTTAAAATACTCGTCACATAATTGTTATTATCACCCTATATTGTGTTCCAGTGCTCATTTTTCTGTGAAGTTTGTTTTAAATAAGTTACTTAAGGTTGAAAAACGGGATTTAAAATCATATATGGTGACGATTGACAGCCGCGGATCTTGCGTAGCTTTCACTGTGAACAGCAGTTAGGTCATGAAGAAAAGCCGAGACGCCATTCAACATTTCCGTTAATTTTGTCCGTCTTTTTTGAGCTGTCAAAATGAGTTGTTCTGCAGTAAACAGTTCTAACCGACCTGTGGATTCTAAGGGATATTTTCAGTGGGAAAGTTTCTTCAGGCGGGAGGTGGAACAGCTGGCTCTTTGGTGCAGTCAGAACCATCTGGAACTGAACCCGTTCAAGACCGTGGAGATGACAGTGGACTTCAGAAGAAATCCCCCCCCCACTCCCCCCCCTTACCATTTTAAATAGGGAACTGGCTACCGTGGACTCCTTCAGGTTCTTGGGATCCACAATCTCACAGGACCTGAAGTGGACCTCCCACATAGACTCAACCAGGAAAAAGGCACAGCAGAGGATGTACTTCCTGCGTCAGCTGAGGAAGTTCAACCTGCCCCAGGAGCTGCTGATCATGTTCTACACCTCCATCATTCAGTCTGTTCTGTGCACCTCCATCACTGTCTGGTTTGGATCTTCAACCAAACTAGACAGACACAGACTACAAAGGATAGTCAGGACTGCAGAAAAGATCATTGGTGTTGATCTGCCCTCCATCCAAGACTTATACCTGTCCAGGGTCAGGAAACGGGCAGGTAGCATCACTGCAGACCCCTCTCACCCTGCACACAATCTGTTTAAACTCCTCCCCTCTGGCAGACGCTACAGATCACTGTACGCCAAAACAACCCGCCATAAAAACAGTTTCTTCCCCCAGGCTGTCACTGTGATCAACACTAAACAGTCATAGAGTGTCAGTCCTGTTTCTGTGGAAAAACCCTGGAACCAAACATAACAACCCTGGATCAATCTGACACTGAGAATGTTCATGTACATACCTTTAATTTAAATGTTCTCCTGCACTACTTATAAATGCTCTACTGCACTATTTTCCTTTTATTATTATTATATTTTATTATTATCTTTCTTTTCTATTATTATTTTTTTTTTTCCTTCTTTTTATCTTATTTTTTTAATTTTTATTTTGTATTTGTTTATTTTTTTTATACTACTATTATTATTATTATTAACATCTTGTTATTTGCACATTCTAGTCTAACTACTGTTTATATTTATACTTATGTTTATACTTATTATCATCTCTTCTAGTTGATTGTTTATTATTGAATGTTTCACTATTGGAGAGAGCACAGTTGACCGAGTCAAATTCCTCGTGTGTACAACATACACTTGGCCAATAAAGATGATTCTGATTCTGATTCTGATTCTTATGTTCTTGGTGTAGCTGGGCTGCATAAGTCATCAGGGCAGTACGCTAAATGGGCGGGGCGTGTTATCAGGGCTCCTCCTGCCGCACCCTACTGCGCAGACTCTGGCTCCAAATGACATCAAATTTGCAAGATGGAAGTGGCCCTAAGTGCTGTATTTTGGCTTCAAGAACGTTGAATGGGAACAGCTACAGTAAACGCCCCCTGCGTGGTACATTAATAAAAAATAAAAATTGTAAACTAGAACGTACTGTAAATCGACCAGCAGTCAGGAGCCTCCATGCATTGTCACAAATTACACATTAGCCGACTACCCATGGTTACAGATTATTATTATTATTTTTTTTTAAATCATTATTATATATTGTTCCTCAACAGGTTAGGTAAAATCCCTAAAAACTTTTTTCGGTCACAAATTGTTGGCATCTCAAGAGACTTTTTTCTTTCTTTCTAGAATTAGCTTTTAATAATGGTTGTTGTTGCCAGAATTAGTACACAAAGTGATGCGCCAGCTCAGATATTTTTATACTGAATTTTACTTGAACTAGATTTATATTTTAGAAAGTGAAAAAATATAGTTAGAATTTTAAAAAGAATAATAATTAAAACATTTTTTAAATATTTTTTTATCTGTATTTCTTTTCATTGTTATAAAGTTTTAGACTCTTCAGGGGACCCAATTTGAAATCCACGTGACCGCATATGGGGACATGACCCCAGGGTTGAAAAACTCTGCATTGCATTATTATGTTTTTTAAGTGTGCAGGAGTAGGGGGTACATTGCTTCAGATTAAATGTCTGAAGGGGTAGGGCACAGTGAAAAGTTTAGAACCACTACACTAACACACAGGATTTAATATTTCAGTTTAAAAGTGCCTAAATGTTGATTAAATCCTTCCACATACGAGGTCAGACAGGGTAAAAAAAGGAATAAAATGTTGCATAAGCACACTGCCCGGTACATAACTTCATGAAGATGAAAATTACTGCCAACTCCTCCACATGTGGTGCCAATGGGAGCGACAGGAACAGGAAGTGACATAATATCATTCCCTGTGAAAGAATGAAGGCCAAGCTGCTTCATTCAATGAACCATTGAGCCATACAGTATATTTCTGAACTATTACCATTTATATATCTTTTTATTTTTTTCAGTGAGCAGTGAGCTTGTAAAAGTCTTTTGTCGTGAGCACGCCTCTGCTGATCACTGTTCAAAAGGCAGTGCAGCTGAGCGATGGGGGATCAGCCATGATGTAAAAGCCTGAAAGCACTAACCGCTGAACCTACAACACACTCACAGGCTTTTGGCAGCTAGTGCTGCACTAACAGGCTCATCTTTCCTGAAAATTCCAGAAGAAATCAACTGAAAAGAAGTTGTTAAATAGAGAAAACCCTTAAAACCATGAATTACTGTAATTCCCTTCGCATTGCGATATCTAAAAAAAATCAAGATGCCGTGGGTTGCAAATGCATTCATAGTTTTTAATTTGTTCACGTATGACAGAAAATGGCATGCACTTAGATTTATTTTAAATGTCTTATGCATGTGTGCATTGTTAAGTGACTGTAATGTGTTGATTTACATAATTACATACAGTGGGAAAGTAAAGCGCGCCCTCAGCTTGAGCTGAGGTGAGAAACGTGGCCACTATTCATGCAAAAAAAGTAATCCAACACTACGCAAGGATGCTGTAATTCCTTTACTGTACATTCCACATGAAAAATTCAATTAACATTTAATGAATGTTCCCTAAATGTCCAGTTTGAATGTTATAGCTTCAGTATTTTGGGCAAGATTGAAACTTATACATTCCAATGAATAACGGGAGCTGTAGTAATACAACTCCACACGTGCAAGACTAGCTGAGAATAAACCTGCAGTTGCAACAAACACTTCCATAGATAAGCCCCTTGCTCAAAATATAGAGCAATTATACCCCATAAACACTGTGCTGAGCAGTACAGAGCAACATGCAATACAAACTAAAGCCCACAATAGAGGAGTTAACCATAAAAATCTCATCAAAATTAAAACTACAAACAGAACACAAAATAATGAGAAAACCATTAAATGTGGACTATTAAATATTAGATCGCTTTCATCTAAATCCCTCTTAGTGAGTGATCTTATAACTGACCATCAATTGAGTGTATTATGCCTCACAGAGATTTTATTGCTCTTAATGAAGCCAGCCCTCCCAATTATGGTAATCACCATATTCCCCGTGAGAGTGGTCGGGGAGGAGGAGTGGCAGCAGTTTTTCACTCAAGCTTATCAGTTACCCCAAAAACCAAACTTAACCAAAATTCATTCGAAAGCCTCTCCCTTGAAATTTGTAATCCCAAAAACAAGATAGAAAAACCCACTTTATTGGTTATAGTTTACCGTCCTCCTGGTCCATACTCGGAGTTTCTCTCTGAATTCCCTGACTCACTGATCTGGTGCTGAGCACTGATAAAGCTCTCACAGTAGGTGACTTTAACATTCATGCAGATGATGAAAACAACAGCCTAAATAAATTATTTATCTCACTATTAGATTTAATCGGCTTTACACAACATGTAAACAAACCAACTCATTAACTTAATCATGCCCTGGACCTTGTTCTAACATATGGTTTAGATATTGACCATCTGACAATATATCCTCAAAATCCTATCCTTTCAGATCACTTCTTGTTATCCTTTGAATTAAAAATATCGGCCTGCTTAAATTCTGAGAGAAGAGTACACTATAGTAGATCACTGTCTGAGAAAGCTGTAACTAGATTTAAAGATTTAGTTCCATCATTGCTTACCTCTGATCCATATCATCTCTCAGCAGATAGTAGCTATCAATGTCTAACGACAGAGAAAATAGATCATCTTGTCAACAGTGCAATGTTGTCACTGCACACAGCTCTGGATGCTGTTGCCCCGCTTAAAAAGAAGAAGATATTTCATAAAAAGGTCCCCCCTGGTATAAATCTGAATTGCATCTTCTAAAACAGGCATCGCGAAAATTAGAAAGGAAGTGGCTCTCCTCAAACATAATAGAAGTTCATACTGCCTGGAGAGAAAGTTTGTCAGCTTATAAAAAAGCTCTCCACAAAGCTAGAACCTCCTATTATTCAACTTTAATAGAGGAAAACAAAAACAATCCACGGTTTCTATTCAACATCGTAGCCAGGCTCACCAAAAGCCACAGCTCTGTTGAACCCTCTATTCCGGTATACCTGAGCAGTGACGACTTCATCAACTTCTTTACCTATAAAATTTTAACAATTAGAAACAAAGCTAATGTCCCCCCTGCAGGAGTGCTCAATAATTTATTAAACAAAGCAGCTCCAGAAATTACCCCAACATGCAGCTTTTATTTACAGAGTTTCACTCCAATTGGTCTATCTGAACTGACCTCAATAGCTAGTGCTTCTAAACCAACAACCTGTCTTTTAGATCCAATCCCAACTCCACTATTTAAAGATGTTCTTCCACTAAGCAGCACTAATATGATGAACTGGATTAACACATCTCTAGTAACAGGTTATGTACCACAGGCCTTTAAAACCGCCGTAATCAAACCTCTCCTTAAAAAAACAACCCTTGATCCAAGTGACTTGTCCAATTACAGACCAATATCTAATCTCCTTTTTATTTCCAAAATTCTTGAAAAAGACATCGCAGGTCAACTATGTGATCACCTACATAGGAACAATTTATACGAGAGCTTTCAGTCTGGCTTTAGAGCCCATCACAGCACAGAGACTGCCTTAGTAAAAGTAACCAATGATCTCCTCCCAGCCTCAGATAGAGGGTTGGTCTCAGCTCTGGTGCTCTTAGATCTCAATGCAGCCTTCGATACAGTGGATCATCATCTACGGCTGCAGAGACTGGAAAGCGTTTTTTGGGATTAAAGAAATAGCGCTGGGTTGGTTTAAATTCTACCTATAAGACAGAACCCACTTTGTTCATGTTCATAATCTATCCTCAGTGCACGCCAGAGTTAATCATGGAGTTCTACAAGGTTCAGTTCTGGGACCAATACTCTTTACATTATATATGCTTCCACTAGGTAACATTATCAGAGAACATAATATAAATTTCCATTGCTATGCAGATGATACACAGCTTTATCTCTCAATGAAATCAGATGAAACTCATCAGTTATTAAAACTCCAGGCTTGTCTTAAAGACATCACATCCTGGATGAGTCACAACTTTCTCCTTCTTAATCAGGATAAAACCGAAGTGATTTTATTTGGTCTAGACACCTTGGTCCAATTATCAGAGCAAATAGTGTCTCTAGATGGCATTACTCTGTCACCCAGCACCACAGTAAAAAACTTAGGCATTGATACTGGATACTGACTTATCCTTTAATTTTCATATTAAACAAATCACAAGGACAGCCTTCTTCCACCTCCGTAATATCTCTAAAATCAGGAATATCTTGGCCCAGTCATGCTGAAAAATTAATCAATGCATTTGTTACATCTAGACTAGATTATTGTAACTCCCTACTGTCAGGATGTTCTAGTAACTCACTAAAAAGTCTCCAGTTAATCCCGAATGCTGCAGCTAGAATATTAACAGGTACTAACAGGAGAGAGCATATTTCTCCAGTATTGGCTTCTCTTCATTGGCTTCCTGTAAAATCTAGAATAGAGTTTAAAATCCTCCTGTTAGTATACAAAGCTCTACATGATCAAGCTCCTGTGTATTTTAAAGACCTGTTTGTGCCCTATCGTCCGGGCAGAACACTCCGCTCTCAATCTGCTGGTCTCCTGGAAGTCCCTAAAGTATCTAGAAGTAGAACAGGAGGCAGATCATTCAGCTACCAAGCACCTCGCCTTTGGAACCAGCTCAAAGTCTTAATACGGGAGGCTGCTACTCTCTCCACCTTTAAAAGTAAACTCAAAACCCACTTATTTGCTAAAGCATATACCGTATAATAGTGTTAACATAAACACTAGGAAAAAAGCTCTAAACTTAAAAATAGGAACTAAGAACTAAGATTATATAGTAGAACACCAACATTATATTCAAACACGATCCACCATCTACACATATATATATATATATATTTTTTTTTTCCTGCAGTCTGTGCCTTCCCCTCGCCCTTCGCTCTCTTTTCTGTTTCAGGTGTCTTGATGCTGGAGATAGCGGTTCCTGATCGATGGCTCACGGCACAACTAATCTGCAACACTTGGATGGGCTGATCAATGGTTCGCGGCTCAACTAGTCTGGGACACTTGGATGGTCTATCCTTCTATCCTATACTGTTTGTCCCTCTGTTCACTAACCCCAACCAGTCGAAGCGGATGGCTGCCACCTCTGAACCTGGTTCCACTGGAGATTTATTCCTATAAAAAAGAGGGCGTTTTTTCTTTCCACTGTCGCTAAATGCTTGTTCATGTGGATCTTGTTGGGTTCTTTCTTCTTTTTTACTATGGACTTTATATTTTGTTCAGCGCTTTGAGATGACTTTGTTGTATTTTGCGCTATATAAATAAAGTTGAATTGAATTGAATTGTGAAAGGAAAGGCAGACAGTGAAACAATTACATTTACATTTTCAATTACCCATGATTAATTACAGTTCTATTAGAATTACAGTGACCAGCATTTTTACCAATTACAATGAAATGTGATTGTTTTCCCCTTAGAAAGTCAATTACAATTACATTTTCAATTACTGAAGTTCAATTTCAATTAATCACAATTACTGAGCCTGAAATAAATAACCTAATAAAAGTTAACCTTCCTCTTGTGTTAGCTTTCTGTTAGCATTTCTTATGATAACGGGACCTAAATCAGCTGTAAAATACACTATAAACAAATACTGTATCTATTATCAAATTTCTTTCTTTCTTTCTTTCCTATGTTTTGGTTAGCTCATTAGGCTTCTTAATAAATAACAAAATATAGGTTTTAATATTTTTGGTGTGGGCGTCTGAGCCTTTTTTGTGTCAGTATATGCCTCGATTCATGTAAGTATTTTTTAATGGTGGAATGTGGGAAAGTTTGACATGAAACATATTTTAATAATGTTAACTGCATATGTGTAGAACTGTACATAGAACTGTTAAATGGTTCTTTTAAGTTTTTATAGAATTTCTATGGCAATTACAATTACAAAGTCAATTATCCGAACTCAATTACAATTTAATTCTGATTATGACAGCATCAGTTTTAAAAAAAATTACAATTACAATTATAATTACGCCATAATTGTAATTAAATATCACTTATGCAATTACAATTATAATTGACCCCAACCCTGCAGAAGAGTCACAGCGAGGTTAAAGGGGGAGGTCTACAGGACATGCATAAATAAATAATTACAAATGGCACAGGACACCTCCTGGTCTAACATTATAGACCGACAATCAATCATATACAGTATTTAGGGCCCGAGCACCAGAAGTGGTGCAAAGGTTTTTGTTACTTTAATTTAAAATTGAGACAAGTGGATCACGATAATGATCACACTCCCACACACCTACGGTATGCACACTCAGACCTCTGGTTAGATGCCTGAGAAACCCACCATAGACAACACCTTAACCAGCTGAGCTGAGGAGAAAGAGAAAAAAAAAACTCAGAATTTCTTGGATACAGGCTGTCGCAGACACTTTCCCCCTTTCTTCTTCTGCTTTTTCTGAGAAAGATTACCACAATTTCTTCGGGCTTTCTTTGCACCCCCAGTAGAAGCACGCCCCACACTTTGAAAACCCCTGTTAAGCATAAGGACATTTTATGAAAAAAATCATTTTTACCAAGTACAGATGCCTCACTCCGCAACCAGACCTTGTGCCGTACGGAATGAAGTTAGACTTTGAACACGGCTGGTAGGAGTCGCCTTGATGCCTTGACGGACGTGGCAGGTGCGAGGGTCCGTTATCACTGCTTGCTTGCAGTTTTAATTTGAGATTCATATCTACATTAATTATTAGTTTAAGTATCAAAATGTTAAAAAATTTCTCATGTGTTCTTAAAGGGGCAGTTGTGTAGACTGCACACTTGATGTGACATGCGACATGCACACAATAGCCCATGTGAAGCATCAGAAGTGTCACTGTCTAACAAACATAAAGGAAATCTCCAAAGCCACAACACTGAAAGTCACAGCCTTTATGCTCTGACCTATTGATGGATCAAATGTCAACTGTTGTGACATCTGTTTCTCATAGAACTCCAATGTGTCAAGATGGAGGACAGTATTGAGTATTGCTCGACTGCTACAGTGACTGACACTTTCTGAGGGATTGTGTTGATATCGGTTTGGGCCTTGGAATGCTTAACGCCCCATATCTCAGGGTCACCAATGCAATTTTACAGCCTGGTGCTTACACTTTGATATCAACTGAATTATTACAATCTTGGAAATGTACATGTCAGTCAAAGATTAACAAACATTGACAAGCCTAACACCATTTTTAGATATTGATACTCTGGTTAACACACAATTGCTTCAGGGCAAAACTAAACACTAAAAAGTAAATTAATTCACCGCTGTTGAGCGATAGAGGCTGTACTATATACTATAATTATCTTCCACTTTTCTCCTCATTGTATTACAGATGTAATATAATCAAATCTGTTGAATTACTGTGAATGGGAAAAAAAAAAAAAAACATGAAATCTGATCACCACTGTACTCCAGTGAGCTGTGATCACACGTGTAGTTAAAAATATACACTTTCTTGAGTCAGTGCCAGCAACACAGCAGCAAAATAAAGCAAAGGACAATTAAACCAATTATATCACTAGAGTAATGATGCAACGTAAACTCACCATCTAATTTATTAGATGCCTCGTTAGCACAAAGTTTGATTACCAAGAGTAATAAAAGTGCCACAGACATCAGACTTTATTTAATAGAAAAACCTATACATTAAAAAAAAAACTCAAATGAGAATTTTTTTGCAAAGTTATGATTAAACCCAGGAAAAAGTGTATGAAAAAAACGACTTATAGTTTCAATTGAAAGATTAATCATTTCACTATTAATTTCATCACACAGGTGATGATTTTACATTTCACTCTTAAAACTTAGCAAAGATACTAATTCAGGCTAATATCGCATGTTGAGTAACCTGTGAGAAGCCCATCTGTGTGTTTGGTTATCAGCCTCCAACAGTCAAGGCACACAAGACAAAAACACAACAATATATTAATGCATTAAGAAATGCACAGAACTGAAGAAACCAAACAACCTCAATGCCAATGAATGACCCAACACAGGTTTTGAGGACAGGGATGTTAAAATCATGGCCAGAGTCGACTGGTGGGTAACAAATCAAATCTAACTTTATTTCTATAGCACTCTGCAGAGAGATGAGTGGGGCACAAAGTGCTTTTATAACCAGAGACATAAAAGAAGCCTCATTTCATATTGCTTTCACTTTATTCTGTTCATGATCACAGGATTCTACCAGTCTTTACCAATGTGCCTTTAAGCAACACATGAACTGAAGCCATGTTTTCTAACAGCTAGGTCATCTTTGTCATCATGAAAGCCTCTACAATCTCATCAGTGTGCCTGGTACAACTCAAGGTCAGAAACAGATTGTAGATGAGAACCGAAACCATGTTAGGGAAATCTCTAAAGATGTCTAGTCATCCAACCAGGGCTGATTTTAGGTATGGGTGATGTGGGCGGATGCCTAGGGCGCAGTCTATGTAAGGGCTAAAAACACTATTATATCATTATTTTTCATTTTTGTCAACCTGGGTTTTGGTGGACTACTACCACCTATTTCCACATCAAGTTAGTGGAGCGAGGCTCCTATTTTCACGTTGGTCACGGAGAAGAAGGGCAAGAAGAAGGGGGTGGGGGTGGGGGCAGGGGCGTCAGTTGGGGACAATTACTATTAGCAAAAGTCCCTTTTGAGAAGTTCTTGGAACGATAGTTGGTTTTACTTTAGGTACGGCTACTATTAAATAAGTCTGCAGCACTTGTTTCATGTTTTAAGTGATTGTCATGTATTTAATAAAAACCTCTTAATTAAGACCTAGACCAGCACTTTTATACAAATCATACCACCTCAAAAATATTGAACTTCATGTTGAAATCAACATGTCAAATACTGTACATTACCTGCATCTCAACAAGATTTACAGGTCAGAAACAGCACATAAACAAACGACTCAACACATAAGTCGGCGCGATAAGTGCACACTTGTTTTTCAATCGTAGGTAGATGTTCCTTTCATCACAGCCACTAAAATTTTACAATATAGATAGGTTTCATATAGTGAGATAAACATAGTCTGAATGTTTTTAGGTGGTTTTGGGGTGTGAATAATTATTTATTACTATGATATTAAGGTTATGTGCAGCTGAAATGGACCTAGTTTGGAGCAATTCTAGTGGCTGTGATGAAAGGATTCAAGGATTTTTATTTCTCATTATGTGCATAAACATGTACATAATGAAATACTGTCCAAGTTGCCCATTAAGATCGTAAAAAATAAATAGAGTAATTAATAATAGTATAAAAGAATAAAAAGAGAAAAACAAATAAAATTAAAGCTGCAAGCAGCGACGAACGGGCCCTCGCAACCACAAGCATGTCGGGAAGTGGTGCACGTTGAGGTGTGTTGCATGTCGGGGTGTGGCAGAAATTCTTAAGTGCTGAGACGTAGCTGACCATTTTCAAGGATTATGTCACAAACTTTCCTGCCATGTTCTGTGCAAATATAATGCCTATGATTTGCTTTTACAAATAGGTGGCGCTATGACTAAGAATGATGGTTGGGTTAAACCATAACTCATTTTTTTGGCATACAAATGAAAGCTGCTATAATTAATTAGCATCTATTTAGCTCTACAAACTCTTAATAACTTCCATAAGTATAGCACATCATCCAAGTGAACAGGCTGCTAAGAGGAATATTTCAATCTATAAAAATGCAACTTTATTGTCAAGATTGTTTTATAACACAACCAAATAAACATGTATGTTTAGAATAAAAATATGAATGTGTAAAGTACTTTAACAGTGCAGTGTTGGATGCAAGACCCCCTCTATGGGACTATTCTCCCGACTTAAGTGCTTTTTTGCGTGCCTGCAGTTACACGCCTCTCTCCAACCAAAGTAGAGCAAAGTAGAGCAAAACCACATTGTCTATGAATGAAGGCGGGTTGAAGGAAAGGTTATGTCATTTTTTTGGGCTGTCTTGAAATCACGGAACATGGAGTTTTCCCAACGCTTGTAAATGTAATTGAAATCCATGAAAATGATAAAAGTAAATGACTTAAGTACAGTGGGAGAATAGCACGCAGCCAAAAACAGCGCGGCTTTTTGGACTTACGCGCATAGGATAGAGCCCTATAAAAGCAAGCAATCTCTGTCTGATGATGATGCCATCACTGTAAAGAGTACAAATATACAATAGCAATACAATAACATACAAAACGATAGAACCCCAACAGCGGGAGCATCTCATTCTTGAATTCCCTTTCCTTGTCATTTCTGCCACAAACAATCGTAGAATCCTATTGGTCAGCAGCTCCTTTAGATGCAAGAACCATTCATGAGCTCCTTTGCTTTGACCATTTACGGTAGAATGTGGGTGTGTTGAGGGGGGCATATGAAATTAATTCACCTGTGCACACTTCTAGCTGGGCTGTTTACGAAGGGAAAAATGCATGCAGGTGAGCTAGGGTTATATAAACCTGATTTGTTTTTGGCGTTGAACCTCTTCAGATTTTTGACATACGCTCACTATTAGTGTGGATTCTACTCAACGTTTTTTAAATGAGGCCCCTGGATTTGAGTAAGGATAACAATTACCCTTGACAAAAAAGTGGGGGACTCATCCCTCTCACTCACCCCTTCTTGTCTGGAGAAGAGGCTAAGGCAGATGTTGAGAGTGGAAGTCGTCTCCACAGATAACGCACAGATTTCTCGCATTTTTTCTCGGAGTGTAGCCGGAAACGCTGAAAAGATGAAACACATAAAACAACAAGGAGAAAGATTACTAACAACTAGAAAAAAAACATACTTGCCTATCATGTTTTATACTCTCGCTTGATACATAGTAAAATACTGTACATATGCTTGCTTCTTTTAATAAAAGCAATACTAAAAACAAATCTTACTGTGTGACAGTCCATCACTTTTCAGCATGGAGAGGAATTCTGTGACTTCCTGCACCAACCTCTTCTGACAGGTTTCAGCTGCCTTTTAATTTATTAAAATAGAGAAAGTCACAGATGAACACAATCAGCTTCTGTTTACAAAATATCAGTCATTATGCTGAGATTTAAATAATGGATTCTTCTTTGTAACCACCTGTAGTGAGTCTGTTAGCTCCCCAAGTGACATTGCCCCCTCCTCTTCCTCTTCGCTCTCCTGCTCTTGGGAGCAGTAATGTGTGCTGTAAGCCGAATGCTCATCCAGTGCATCAAGCCATGCCTTATACAGTAGAATACATTTAACTTTCTTTTGAAGTAAAATGCATGTTATCTTGAATAGGAGGCACTACTCAAAATGATTCTATGGGTATCAAAGATCACAGCTAGAAGATGATGCAAATCTGACCTTTCTCGAAGCCTCTGGGTCAGTTTTTGGTGATACTCTGAAGTGGTGCACGCTTTCATCAAAGCACTTGAGCGTAAAAAGACATTGATCTTTTGCGCGGATCTAAAAAAGAACAAGACATACTTCTTGGGTAATATTTACAAATAAAACCAGCTTAACAAATGACAGAAAGTGCAGCTCTTACCAAACATTGAGCATTTGTGAGGGACTTACTGCCTTGCCTTTTGATATTGGCAGCTGCATCTGACCTTCAAGTGAGACAAATACAAGTCAACTTTTTCCTTCAGGAAGATTCTTTGTATAAGATAGCAGAGTTTTGGGAGAAAGAATAATTTCACAAATCGTTCTATGGACAGCTCTCCCACTCTACAAAAAGAGCAGATGTGGACTCACTGTTTCGGGTACCAGGACAAGACTCCATCCTGAAGAATGACCCAGTAGGAGCACCAGCCGAAAAACCTGGAGCTCTGTAGCATGACAATTCATAGAGGGGGACAGAGGAATAAAGCTGAATAAAAACCAAATCAGATGCCACAAAGAAAAGCAGAAGCTACACGTTAAAACAGAAAATGCAGCATAGTAGCTTTGCAAAGGTGGTGGGAAGCTGATGCTTCCAAGAGCTTCAGTGTTTCACTTTTTTATATATTGATTGATTATACTTTATTAATCCCTGAGGGGAACCTTAGTTTCAGTTACATCCCAACCAAGAAACATGAAAAGACAATCGCATATAACATGGGGGGACAGGAACGGGAGAACTGTGGAGCAGTTACTACATAACTAATCTGCTTCCGTCCTGTACTTTGTCTGTTTAAAATGTTTTTTTTTTTTTATTGTGTTGTGTTTCTACTTGTATTGTTTGTCATGCAATAAAAATTAAAAAAACAAAAATAAAAAAAAAGCAAAGTTAAAGCAGTTCAATGCTTTTTGCTCAAAATCTCCTTTTGGCTTATTTTGTCAGCAGTCATTCCCTGTGGCTCAAATTCCTTCACACCAAAGTCTCCAGTGGTTTGTGTAAATCGCTGCTATCAGTTTTGGTCAATACACCAGTTTCTTAACCTCAAATACAGCTCAGGTCCTTCAGGAGTTACTCAATCCACACAAACCGACGGCTGCTTCTTTAAAACTAAACGGAAGCAATTGTGAATTTCACATTGCAACACACTGCAACTTTCTAGGAAAAAAAGACGGTACCTCTTTACTTGATGCTTTATACATCAGGCTGACACTATGTTGTCATTATTATGACATGACAACTGTCATTAGCATGAATAAGATGTCATGAAGGCTGTTATTAAGTGTTGTTCGTCACCCTAATCCTTTGTTACCCTAACCCCTAACACTAATCCTACCTTACCCAACAAGATCCCTTCACCAAACCCAAAAAATGCCAACATAGTGAAAGGTGTCAGAATTTAGCAAAGAACACTTAATGACAGCCTTCATGACACCTTATTCATGCTTATAACAGATAATGACAGTGTAATGTCAGCCTTATGTATAAAACTTCAAGTAATTTGTAAACAAAATGACTTGTGATTGTAAGCAGCACCTTGCCAGCAAATGATGATCCTCATATAGCTGAGTGTAATTTCAATAAACATGCATCGGCAGCAAAGCAAACGGCCCATAATGCACTTAATCTCAGGGGTGTCTCGTAATAAACTAAATGTACTTCATTAAAATGCTTAAGTAGTTTTCTTACCGATTTATACTTTACTTGAGTTTTCTTGTTTATCAGAACTTTTACTCAGCTACATTCAAGAGATGAAAAATGCACTTATACTGCATTTCTTCAACACTGCTCACATTTCATCCATCCATCCATTTTCTGACCTGCTTGCTCCTTATTTCCGGGTCACGAGGGTCTGCTGGTGCCTTTCTCCTGCTCTCATTGAGCGTCAGGCGGGGGACTGCCCAGATTGAATCCAGATTGATTTATTGCAATTTTTCAAAAAGAAGAAATGTGGGTTTATTATGGGGATGGTAGTGTTGTACTTAACCACAATATCAAAGAGTTGCTCAAGAACGCACTGAGACCAAGACAAAACCAAGACTTTTGGGAGGCTGAAGGTAAAAGTATATTTTAAACTTTTTTTTTTTTACTAAATCAAGCAAGTAAGTAATCTGTAAAATCAGGCATTAACCAAACAGAAAACTCGGTCTACTTTTATAACTTGAAACATTTTCCTTATGTTTAAATTAATTATAGATATTACAATTTCAATTGAACAATTTCTCAACAAAAATACTTTTGTTATATTATTTTCATACATAAATTAAATATTTTGACTCTGAATTTTATTTAAAGGAAATTTGCTATATTTTAAGTACTAATTTATTTTAGCCCTTAAATAGGCCTATACATAAACGATGTTTTAAGGAAATTTGAAACTATTTTCCTCTTCTCATATAAACAACTTCATTAACTCAGCAAATTAATTAAGCAAATGATGAGTTCACATTTTAACAATCCAGTCATTATGAGCTGTGTGCAGTGCACGTTTCTGGTGTTCTCAGCTTCGTTGCGCACAGCCAAAGGCTGGCGCACTGCCTTTCCCCTCCGTTTATAGGGCAACTTTCTGATCACTGCGATTGCGCTCACCGCAGAGAATCATGCACGCACACGGAGCAGTATGAGCGCGTGCCGGCATGCACTTGGAGCGGCACATGCACCCAGCATGACGTGCTCAGAGCACTCAGGCAGATCGCCACAACAGTATGATTGTCACAAAATCTCACGGCACACCATTTAGGAGCCATTGGGCTAGTCTTTTGACATGCCGCCTAAGCAACGGTCTTCTGTAGCAGTGCATTTGCAGATTGGTCTCATTACCTGTTGCAAAAATGTAATATTTCATTTCTTTCATATAAGCTTATGCTACATTGTAAAGAAGAACTTTCACACATACTGGAGACAATGGCATACATAGTGCTTTTGACTCTCTGATTCAACATCTGTGTGTCTGAAATTTGTGTAGAACGAAGCAGAAAAAATATTTTGAAAAAAAAGAATTATCATAACACTTCATTTTCCCTCTGGCTTCTTTTTTTGCTTTGGTGTTTATATTTAATCATTATTTTTACAGCTCACTCCAGCTTGGCAGACAAATTAATTTGGAGGCAGCAGACTCCACTCCAACCTGGGGGTCCCAACCTTGGCTCCAACCCATAGGCGATGATAATGATTAATTATGATGATTCAAAAAAAAAAAAATTAACAGCAAAGTGCATTTGAAATGAGTGAGATATACATCATCTATATGCAATTCAAAGCAACTGAAAACATAGCCACAATTAGAATATTTTCACGTGTGTGTGAGTGAGAGAGAGACATTAAAAGTGAGTGTATTGGATGTGATTGTATCTGTTAATTCAGTAATAGGTGGAGCTACTTATATTTAATTCTCCATCTCAATGTATACCATTGATTAAAAATGTGAGGCTTGAAAATGTTATTAATGAGAACAATAGAATCATTTAAATAATGTTTATTTTGTTGCCTTTTGTATAGTGGCCTATTTTAATGTGATTATTTTATCACATATATCACAATGTTGCTACTGACTATTCTGGATGTTAGCATGTAGGACTGTTTATTGTCCAAATGTTGGCTGTTCAATGCTTTAAACTAAATAAATGCATGGAAATGCCACACATTGATTCCAGTGGTCATTAGTTACTTTTCAATGTGATTTGCTTTGATTATCACTATGAAGATATCCCCTCTCAGTATTAACTTGGTGTGCAGTGCATGCTTTCAGATGTTATTAAATACACGCAATATTTTCAAAGACACTCGTACAATATTTTGCACTTTAATTGAACTATTTTAGAAAAACTGTGTTTAATAGTCTAGTCGATAAGGAAACATGAGTGTATTTGACAAGGAAAATAGTCAGTTAGCAGTATCCCAATATTACCGGTAATCAGAACACTTGATAAGATTTCTTCATTAGTATTAATGGCCTTAGTATAAGCCATCAAACCTAATTAAAGCACTGTCATTTACTCAGCTCTCTTCAATCGCGTTAAAGGCCAAAACAAAACTCTATAGTAAATAATAACAATTTTGCCATCAAAGGCCTGATCTCAGTGTTGTTTTTGTTGTTTTATAGAAGGAAACCAATGTTGAGGTGTCACTAAAGCAAAAAAAAAAAAAAAAGCTTTAAAGTTACTGACAGGTTTTTTCAGAAAAAGCCTTTTTTCTCAGCTTTTTATCAGAAGCTGAGAAATTTGTATGGATTAATCACCATTACTTTCCATGTCTCACTTTTCAATAATATCCTGGAATGTTCGTGGCATTCGCTCGCAGGCTAAAAAGATTAAGATATTTGATTATGTATCAAGATTAAATGCAGACATTGTCTTCTTTCAAGAAACTCACTGACTTAAATCAGGATAAAAATCTCTGACAGACTCAAATTTTAACAAGATATAAAATTCATGTTTCAATTTTAAACAAAGAGGAGTCTCGGTTCTTTTCAACAAAAGGTTACTCTTTAACATAGTCAACTCCACCATAGACCCAGAGGGTAGATATATTATTATCAAAGTGGTAATCTATAATAAATGTTTCACATTTCTAAACTTCTATGCCTCCAATAATGACGACCCTGATTTCTTCCATTGAGTTTTTTCAGAGTTATCAGACCTTTCTGCAGACTCATCATTAATCATCGGAGGTGACTTCAATCTGGCACTCAACACATCACTGGACAGATTAAGTGCCAGTTAAGTGCCCGAATACAAAACCATCCCGATCTGCTAAAGTATTAATGAATTACATGGAAGATTTTGGAATAGGAGATATATGGAGACTGAACAACCCAACTAAAAAAGAATACACCTTCTTCCCCCGTACATAAATCCTTCTCCCGAATTTACTTCTTTCTTTCAAGCAATTCCAACGCACATAGCATTTCCTCTAAAATACATCCTATAATTATTAGCGATCATGCGCCAATATCCCTCACCCTGAAGTGTGACTCTAATCAGAAATTATCCTCTCTGTGGCGCTTTATTACTTAATTACTTAATGAATTTGGAAAAATTATAAGAAAAGAATGGGAGGACTTTCTATAAACAAACGATTCTCTGGAAGTGTCACCGTCCTTACTATGGGAAACCGGCAAGGCTGTCATCAGAGGAAAGATTATATCATACTCTTCTTCTAAGAAAAAACAGGAAGAGATTGCAGAAAAAATGATTGAAGAAAAAATTAAGATACTTACAGAAGAATACGCAGCTAACCCATCTGAACTTTTATTCAAAAAACTCCAAAATACAAAAAATAATTTGGATATCATCTTATCTAAAAAAAACTGATTCTATTCTGCAACAATCGCGATACAAAAACTTTGATTACAATAATAAGTCAGGCAAATATTTAGCAAATCAGCTCAAACACAACAAAGAAAATTCCTTTTGCAGCAATTTCTGACAATTCAGGTCAAACTTTAAACTTACCTCAGGACATTAATAAGCTTTTTTATGATTATTATAAAAATCTATACTCATCTAACTTAAACCCCGACCCTGAAGATATTAAAACCTTCCTCAATAACTTAAACCTACCACAGCTCACCATAGATCAGAAAACCACCTTAGACTCACCATTAACCTTACAAGAACTACAAAATGCTTTGGATAGCATGTCAACAGGCAAAGCACCAGGTCCAGATGGTTTCCCTGCCGAATTCCTAAAACATTTCTGGTCAATGCTGGCTCCGCTTTTTTTCAGAGTAGTAACAGAGATTAAAAATAAAGGTTACGTAGGAGGTCACATGAATACAGCAAACATTAAATTACTACTTAAACCAGACAAAAACCCCATGTTACCCTCAAGCTACCGTCCAATTTCACTTATTAACACAGACCTAAAAATAATTTCCAAAGCACTCACCTCCAGGTTAGATAAAGTAGTACAGTCAATTATATACCAAGACCAGACAGGATTCATTAAAAATAGACACTCCACAGACAATGTGAGAAGACTGTTTAATTTGATCAACATGGCACAGAACTCTAAAAAGAAAACAATAATCTTGTCACTCGATGCAGAAAAAGCATTCGATAGAGTCAACTGGTCATTCCTCCTTGCTGTCCTTGGCAAATTTAGCTTTGGAGAATTATTCATACAGTGGATCACCACCCTGTACACTAAACCTAAGGCCTCAGTAACCACAAACAAAATAACATCCCAAAGCTTCACACTGCAGAAGGGAACCAGACAAGGTTGCCCACTCTCACCTTTGCTTTTTGCAATATTTGTTGAACCTCTCGCAGCAGCTGTACGTCAAAACTCTGTTGTTAAAGGAATCCACTCATCCATCTCAGAACACAAAATAAATCTTTATGCGGATGATATATTACTCTATTTGGAAGAACCCCAATCCTCATTAGAAGAAGCATTTAAACGAATAAACCGCTTGTCTAAATTATCAGACTATTCCATTAACTGGTCAAAATCATCAATCCTCCCTTTAACAAAAAATTCATGGAACCCAGTAAGCCAAAACCCACAATACCCCTCCCCCACAAATACAATTAAATATCTAGGCTTAAATATATCACCAAACTTAAATGAATTAATTAAACTAAACCTGGATCCGCTGTTGGATAAAGTCACAGATGATCTGCGAAGATGGAACAATCTCCCCATCTCACTCCTTGGCAGAATAGCTTCAGTTAAAATGAAAATCTTACCTAAAATAAACTATCTGTTCTCTATGATCCCGCTGAAACCACCAACACAATGGTTCAAAAGATTAGAATCTGCAATTACAAAATTCTATGCGAGGAATAAAA
Organism: Gouania willdenowi; assembly: GCF_900634775.1. NCBI lineage: Eukaryota > Metazoa > Chordata > Actinopteri > Blenniiformes > Gobiesocidae > Gouania > Gouania willdenowi. The sequence goes on along the minus strand of NC_041047.1, from coordinate 23,526,631 downwards.
AACCTAAAATAAGTCTTTCAACCCTCCAAAAAAATTAAAGCGAGGGTGGTTTAGAAGCCCCTAATTTCATGCATTATTACTTCAACACCTGGCTAGAAATAGAACAGCAAGACTGCAAACATATTAAACTCTCTGATCTCCCTTTTATCACTACGACCCTCAAATGTCACAACTGTTTTAAAAACCCACTGATTGCCTCCACCCTGACTGCATGGTGGAAAGCTTTGGACATTACGAATATTCAATTAAAAACAAGCATGTTGTCTCCAATCTGGCACAACCCTGACTTTAGAATTAAAAAAACACTGCTCTATCTGAAGACATGGGAAGAAAGTGGAATCACTCATCTCCAAGACCTCTTTGAAAATAACAAGCTCATGACATATAACAATCTAACCCAAAAATTCAATATGAATAAAAGGTATTTTTTACAGTACTTATAAGTAACAGAAACAATCAAGAAAAACACTTCTGTAGATCCAATTACCTTACAACCTCCAGAACTGGCTATATATATATATGAAGAAAATCTCAAAAAAATAAAAAAAACTCTCAAAAATATACAGAGCACTCTCGAACACTAACGCTAATCACTTACCAATCGCTAAATAGGAGGCTGAACTTTCAATCACCACAAACACCGATTTCTGGACAGAAATTTGTTGTAATACTTTTAAGATGACAAAAAACACAAACCTACAGCTAATTCAATACAAAGTCCTCCACAGATCTCACATTACCCAACAGAAAATGTATAAAATGGGCTTCTCCCCGACAGACATCTGCTCTCAGTGCATCCAGGGAACTATTGATTCTTATTTACATGCCTTATGGCTCTGTTCCCCAGTTCAACAGTTTTGGTCTCGAATTACTAAAAAACTGTCCTCCATTTTGGACTGCAGGATTCCTCTCTCTCCAGATCTATGTCTGTTAGGAGACCTGACGAAGCTTGATCTTCCAGCAAACCAATCACAATCTGTCCTCGCGACACTCACCATAGCAAAAAAAAACAATATTAGTGAATTGGAAAGATAAAAAATCCTTAAACATAAACCAATGGGCAAATCTCCTCATAGAATATATTTCCATGGAAAAGATGTCAGCTCTCAGAAAAATAAAATAACCTGCTTTTTTCTAACACACTAATCAAACTGTAGACCTGGATCTCCCTGGGCTTGTGGGGTGGCCTGGGTGTCTCTTCGCGGGAGTGCGCTCTAACTGGATGTCCTCCGGACGCTGGGCTGTTTGATTTTGCTCTCCTGCCTCTTCCGTACACGCCTGGGAGGCCCGTGGGGCTGGGGGCCTCCGTGTTTTTCTGCCGCTCTTTCCCCTTGCTCTCTGTCCCCCTGTCCCGTTCTCCCCTCCTCCTTTTCCTTTGCTCTGGCGCCTGCTCTCCTGTTGGGTTGGGCGTTGGGGGGCTCCTGTCGGCCCGGGGTACTGGTGGGGGGTGCTGTGGCTTTCGCCTGGGGGGCGGGCGGGGCTGCGTCGGGTGGGTTAGCTTGGGGGTGGGCCCGTCGGGGGACCTGGGGTGGTGGGGTTTGTGGCTCCTGGCCGGGGGGGTCTGGGGTGGGGGTGGCTCTGCGGGGGGCTGCGCTACATCCTGGGTCACTGGGTGGCGGGGTGCTGCTGTGGGTCACTCCGCCTGCCTGTCTGGGGGCTTCGGCTGTGTTCCCTTGAGCGCACCGTCGCCCTAGATGTCACTAGCGTGGCCTCGATATTTGGGCCTCGGCTTCTAGGTGCTTTCTCGGGTGTGTATGTGGGGGGCGGTGGCTGCCTCTCGGCTTGGTGTCTTGGGGGCATCTGGGGGGCTGCTCGGCCGGGGGGGTTGCATGGGCTCGCTTGCCCCCGCTCTTTCTCCTATTCTGGCTGCGTCCTTGAGTCCGGGGCAGCGCTTGGGTTTACAGTGGCAGTTTCTTGCACATCCATAGGTCTACGATGCACAAGCATGCCTTGGACTGTGGGATAAAACTTGTAGTGGGCTTAACTTTAGACACGTTGATCCCAAATACTTGTTTCAGGTATTACCACTCACTCCTTCCCTCTGCCCACAGCCACCACCATTATAGTTAAGCCTCACGCCTACAACTTCACATCTCACTTTACAGTAATCAACTCTTCCCCACCTTTCCATTTCTCTTCCTTGAATCGCTCCTCCCTGCTCTGGTGTTTTGTGTGAAACTTACCTATATTCAACTGCTGATTATGGAAGAACGAAACAAGCTAGAAACAAAAATATTGTCATAGCACAAAATATTCTGTGGGTCTTTAAAAATCAGTCAAAATGCTCTAAAATGGCTGACAGTGAGGGGGGTATCTGTTCTGAAAATGGCTGGCAGCCAATGAGTTAATGAATGCATTTAAACCAAAACTGGCAAAGTACGATCTATGTTATAAATTTTACTTTATAGTCAAAAATCAGTGGTAGAGATATCATCTATACTTGTCAAAGATATCTGATCAAGTATGTGAGTCCATTTCATTTGTCAAAGAGTATTGGAGTTAGAAACTTAAACAGTGAATAAACGCATGAGAGTTTTAAGCTTCATAATTGACGGAGGAGAAAAGAAGTGGTAACACTGTAATCAGCTGTGGCATAATTAACTACACAGTCATACACAGGGCTGTATTATCACTTTTCTTTATCTACTTGTAACTGTATTTTCCTGCAGGACTTTTTATTTTTTTTTTAAATTTTATTCAAAGTTTTTTATTGATAGATAGATAGATAGATAGATAGATAGATAGATAGATAGATAGATAGATAGATAGATAGATAAGGAAGGTCACACCACACACATCTCTCTATAAAAGCAAGGAAGTTCTGCGTTCGTGCATGTGTGCGTTTGTGGAGCAAATTTCTCCCTGACGCGGTGTCTGTCCGACCTGAAACTTTAGACTGGACGGATGGGACCCGGAAGTTATTGGCGGATACGGCTGAAGTTTTCACCATGTGCCATATAACCAAATGCGCACCTTGGATGTACATGCTGAATGCACACAGAGCCGTTTAGAGAGAGAGCTGCGACAACGGAAGAGTTTCCGGAAGTTTAAAATAGTTCCCGGAAGTTATTGGCGGCTGTTGATATCACTGGACTCTGAGGCTGATGGAGACGCTTCCTAATAGAATGGCCAGATGGAGCGGAGATAGTTCATGTTAAGAAGAGCGAACGAAGCGATGTATCAGTCTGGTTCCAGTAAAAAGTGACATAATGTATTAAGGGAAACTTATCAGTTGAAACACGGACATTTCCGTGCAACCTAACTTGAGTACAGCAGTGTGCCTACCTGCCCCTTCTGATTGGCCAAGTTGTCTGAAGGACACCCTCATCAGCCAATAGAGTGCAGCCCTTTTTAGACTGCGGTATTTTTTTGGGTATTTCTTAGAAAATTGCTGTGTGTGTGTGTGTGTATGAGAGAGAGAAATGATTAGCACCCCTGCACTAAAAAATGTTAAATGCTAACTAAATATTTTTATTTGTACAAATGTATGTGTCTTTAACAGATTCTACCTAAATGCCGCTGAAGCCAAAGTCTTACTCTGAACTGAGTTCAAAACTTGAGAGCCCTGCACTATTACTACTGCTATAACGTACATGGAAAGATTATGTACGCTGATATTTTCACCACGTGTTTATAACCTAATGTGCACCTTACCTAAATAAGGAAAAGCAAAACAAAAGCATGTGGGGAAGCGCATGAGGCTGTTACATCGGCGCCACAGGCAGAATATGAGAAGGATCTGCTGAGGGGCGCCTTTGGTGTAAAACCCATCTGTTTTCTGTGTCTGTTCTCTGTGGTAGTATGTTGGATGTACATGTTTTTCCCACTGAGTTTTTCCTTGCCAAAGGAGGGTCTAAGGACAGGGGATGCTCCGGGACATTTATTATCCATTTTTTAAAGTCCAGCAAACATTGGTGAAAACTTTATTTACCAATTTATCTTGCGCATGTCCCATAGAATTAAACCAGAAAAATGGCACACGCTATTTTACTTTGCACCTGCAAATAAAACCCCTTCATTACACTACAGAGAACAGAGTATGTAAACCTCTTTGTACATCCAACATTCAAACACATACTCATTTGGCCACAATTGCTAACTCTACTTAAGCCCCCACTATAGGAATACACTAATACTGGTTTAAATAAAATATTGGAAAAATAGATGTAAATATATTATATTCAGCACACTATATACATTAACATGATAACAGCAATACAAAAATTAAAACTGTCCTGTTGGTGAGATAAATAAATAAAGCTGGCACAGATAAATGATTGCACTTGAAAATCAGTTTTGAGTGCATTTTAAAATTTTATCTTTTTTATCTCCCTTTTTGAACGTGTTTGTTAATTTGTCTGGTATACACACATAAATATATATATATATATATATATATTTGTCTTCGTCATTTATTGCTATGCCTCCTTTCTGAAAAGCAAGGCTGAGAGTTCAAAAGCTTTTCCTAATCAAAAAGGCTGCTGCTACTTTCTATCAAAACGGTGTAAGGCCTTGAAACATAAAGACATTTAGGCTGCAAAAAGTATTCATTTGACCCAATAGCATTTTGCTCCATACTGTGGGTTTTATTTGCACATATAGCTCTCAGGGTAATATTATGACATATGAATGAGCCTGCAGCTTCACGGTAAAGCTCATTGTATATGTCAGATATGGTCTTGGATAATACTGCGTAGGAGTTGGGCCAAAGGTCCCTCAAATCATTAGCACAAGTAAATGCAATGTGTAGTTATTGTCAAACTGATGGATATGCTACCTTTCAGTCCTAATTTCTATAGTTTCTTATAAAAGCAGCTGTCAAAATGTTTCATAATAGCATGGTTTCAATTTATCTTCCAGTTTCTTTGGGGGAAATAGAAAATAGTTTGTTTATATATGAACACTAAACTTATGAATAAAAACACAAGAAATATTACATTTATATATGACTAAAATGAAATGCAAAGTTCACGTTGATCAGACTCAGCCGAGAAAATCATTGGGTGACTTTACCTTCCAAAGGAGCCCTTCAAATTTCTTGACATGGCGAATCAGACCCTGAGAGAAGCAAAGGAGAGTAGTAGTCAAGTCAGAGACCTCAGGACGGGGAAAAAAATCCCAGCACTCACTCGATGAACGTTGCCTTCAATTAATTGCTTCAGGGATGTATCACTTGCTAGGTCGAGCACTGTTTGATCTGTGAGATATAGACACACGTCAAAATTTTAACTATAGTATCAGATATTCAATTTCTCCATAATAAAGCTAATATTATTTTTGTGATTTCAGAAACATAAAAGTAAACCATATTTGAAAAACAAAACAAACAAAAACTAATAGCTGGTGCCTGGAATAAGTAAAACTATCGTTCTTGCAAAATTCCAAAAAATGTCATTTCAATTAAAAGACAATATCTGACGTGACATTCTTTCGCTTTTTGAGAAATGTATCCACTAGAGCCACCCACTGCAATAGCATGGGTTTCTATTTTTTGTTTATTTTTTTTTTTTTTTTACTTTTGACGATACATGTAAAAGCATACAAGACAAAGGCTGGTATGAATTGTTTTGCCATATATTGTTAAGATATTTATTATTGAATGTCGGGGTGTCCAGCTCCTACCATTCTTGTTCTTAATGTCAGGGTTTGCGCCGCTTTTAAGCAGCTTCAGAGCACACAGCTTCTGGTCACGATAGGCAGCACAATGCAGAGGGGTGTTACCCAGCAGGTCACTGCAGTTAATGTCTGGAGGCTTCTTCTTGCTGAGCTACAGAAAGAAAGAACATTCACATAATGACAAACATCGTTTCTACAGCTTTCAATTTCTGAAGAGGTTTGGCAAATATGTTTCCTACTTCTCACGAGATGATCAATAGCCTACCTGGTGTAGTTAAGCCATGAAACTACTGTGACAGAATGCTTTAATAACTTTTTTTTCATTTACATAATCAACTTTAGCTGCAAAGCATCTTTCCCACTTTATTTATTTTTTTTTTTTTTTTTTTTTTTTACCTTGTCTGCACATGCTTTCGAAGGTTAACACTACAAGAAGTGCAATCTTTTGACAGCAATGCATATTTTATTATTGCAATTAAATAAATTTATTTATTTCATTGCATAATTGTGACCGTCACCAGCCCTCCCTAGGGAAGGGTAAGAAATACTTTATTAAAGGGAGGATGTAAAAAAGAGAGGGCAGTGTTACACCAAGGTGAGGGGTTGGAGGGGGGTGGGGAAGTTAGCAGGGAAGAGGGATACAAGATAGGATATGGAATGGGTGAGGAATAGTTTTAAGTGATGCGATGTGAAATTGTGGTTGTGTATATTGTGTTTATTGTTGTGTTGTAAAGCCAGTTTGGTGACCAGTGTGTGGTTTAGGAATAATGGTGGTGGCTGTGAACAGAGGAAGAGGTGAGTGGAAATTCCATAAAACAGGTATTTGGGAACAACGTGTCTAAGGTTGAGCCCAGTATGAGTGTTATCCCACAGCCCAAGGCCAGTGCATCCATGACAAATGTATTTCCAAGTACCGCCACTGCAAAACCCAAGAGCCGCCCCCGGGCCCGAAGAAGCAGTCAGGCCAGCAGCAAGAGCAGGCAGCCTAAGGGCCCCCGGCGACCACCCCACGGCCAAGCAGTCCCCCGAACGCCCCCAAGATCCCAAGCCGAGAGGCAGCCATCGCCCCCCCATACACACCCGAGAAAGCCCCAAGGAGCCAAGGACCCAGCGCACCACGCCACCGATCCCACCCCCAACCCCCAGACCCCCCACCCCATCGACCCCCCCACCCCCCCACCCCACCCCCGCGCCCAACCCCCCGAGGGGAGGGCCCAGAGAACTCCCTGCCCGAGGCCCCAGCGGAGGAGCCGAAGCCCACACCCAGCAGACGACCAGAACCGCGCCGAACAGGCAGCCAGTGGGCACCCGCCGGCGAGCCCAGAGCCAGCAGGGGCCCGACCCCAGGCCAGAAGGACCCGGAACGGATGCAGCACCAGGAGCAGCCCGCCCAGGGAGGACGACCACACCCCAAGCCGCATAAGGCACCAGGGGGCCGCTGGGAGTCTCCCCGCCGGCCCCCAGGCACCCCAACCTAGCCCCCCACGGCGCCCCAGATCACCCTTCACTGATGCCGCCCGCGCCACGAGCTTCAGTTCTTTTTTTTTTTTTTAAAGCCAGGGCCCCCTCCAAGGGCCAAGCCAGACCGCCCCGCCGGGATGTGGCCCCCTATTCCGGTCCCCGACACCCTACCTCACGGGGCACTGCCCAAGCAGGGGCCGTACCAGTAGGTACAGGTACGCAAGGGCGCGGCACGCGCCACCCGCCCCGAAAGACCCCCGCCAGGACCGGCCCGGCCAGCAGGCCAAGCACCCCGGGCCCCAGGAGCACCCCCCGGGACCAGGACCCCCCAAGGGCAAGCCCCCGGGCCAAGCCCCCCGGGACGCATCCCCCACCCCCGCCCGGGACCCGGCCACGGCCCAGCAGGACCGCACAGCCCCGGACAGCCCACGGCCAGCAGCCCAGGGCCCGCCGCCCCCCGGACAGCGCCAGCCACGGAGCAGCGCCCCCCGCCGGCCCGCGAGCAACCGGCGATCCCCACCGCGGGGACGGAGGCACCCCAACGGCACACATCAAGTGCGGGACAGCAGCCCCCAGCCAAAGATGCCCCGGACCCACCCACCAGTCCGCAAACGGCAGGATAGACCCACCAGGCGGCCGACAGCAACCTCCACCACCGGAACAGCTAGCGCCGCCCCCCAGTAAACAGCATCACCCCGAGGCGCCAAGCAACCCCGCCCCAACCCCGGCGAGGACACCAGCACCCCCCCAGCACACCCACCCCCCAAACCGGCGAGGCAGGCCGCCCCGGGCCCGCACACCGCGGGGCCCGCCCCCAAGGCCACCAGGAGACAAAGCAAGCACCAAGCCACACCCAAGGGGGAGAGGCACCCCCGCGCCCCACCCGGCCGACACAGCCCGGAAAGACCCCGCAAGGAGAGACCCCGGCAAAGCCCCCCCGAGACCCACCGCCACGCCCGACCGCACCATCTTGATGTGCTTTTGCTCTATGCAGTGGCCCAGCCACCAACAGAGGGGCCAGGCCCCCACCGGAGAGGCCCAAATATGTGTACCAACCCACCACCCTGTTATGGTGCCTCTCCATTCCCCAATGGAGAGGCACTTCCCGATCCCCTGTGTGAATGTGTGTGTTTGGTGAATGTATGGGGTGTAATTAAAAGAAGGGGGATGGAGGGGAGCGGTGCTCCTTTCCCACTTTAAACAAAGAGCTGAGACTAAATCTCATGTTTCAGTCTTCGAGCTGAATAATGACAACGCAAATGGAAACATGGATGATAAAGTAGGTAAACAACACTGAACAGCCAATCGCTGAGTCCAAGGCACAGGCCAAAAACCAAAAATAATATCTTACGTAACATGGACATGTAAAATGATTATTTTTTTAAATCAGCCATTTAAGATATAAAATAAAGGGTGACCCTTTACTTTAGTTTTATGCATAAAGCTGACATTACGCTGTCATTATTTTGATATGACACATGTTCTTAGCATGAATAAGGTGTCATGAAGGCTGTTGTTCATGACACCTTAGTCATGCTAAGAACATGTGTCATATCAAAATAATGACAGCGTAATGTCAACTTAACAAATAAAGTGTGACTGAAAGGCCTTAAATATAAAATGCCTGAGTGACTCTTCTATCTCAAAAGAAGAAATTTGAGCAATTGTATTCAAATTTGTGGCAATGTTTCCATAAATGAATTGTACATTTCTTCTTTGTGTAAACATATGTTGTTTTTCCCCCAATCTCCTCAGCCTCCTTAATATGCTTAATATTATCCTTACAAGATCCAGATGAGGACCTTGTAAAGATTTGAAAAACTCTGCATGAATATAAACAAGTGTTACTGATACTGTCATATTTTGAAGGATCACTGAAGCAGTGAAGATGTATACTGTAGGTCATTTAGAGTTAAGTGCTTTCAAATCAAAACCTTTCTTTCGATAAGTAGACGCAACAAAGTGGAAATTATTAATTAAATGGGAAAGGGAAGACAATTTCCATCTGGTTGCAGCCATGTCTTGATTAATAATTATAAACTTGTGGTTAATTTACCTTAATTGTAGAGAAAAGGCATCACTGCAAATGGAGGTGCAAAACCATTAATTGCAAGTTCAGCCATATTTTAATCAGTACTGGGAAAAAAAAACTAATGAAAGAATAACAGAGCATGTTGAAACGTTTAAAAGCATTACATTACAACTCTCCCTCACCATCTGATTGTCAGAAAAATTTGCATAACTTCTGCTATAATGTCTGCTATAGCCACCATTAAATCCATTATTGTACATACAGATTTTAGTCATATTTACAAAAGAACCTAGTTTCTATTTATATGCGAAAGCTTTTTGTCCCACTTCTTTTCGTATCGAAACTGATAATCACACTCAGGTCAGCTCGCTATTTCTAAGGCAGGTCAGCTCACTCTCACAGCGACGTGCTTGATAAACACCTGCCCAAGGGCTTGGATTTGTTTCCTAGTTACGTACATTTTCGTCTAAGTGCTAAGAAATGTTGACATTTTCTCCAACTCTCAGACGTGAATAAAAGTGAGTATTCATAAGATGCTCCATAGGTCTTTGAAGAAGACATTAGTAACTCTTGTGAGCCTGTGATGCAGCAGAGATGTGAGAATGTGCCGCATAAACTCACAAATAGCACAGCATGTGATTAGGCAAGGCAAGGCAAATTTATTTGTATAGCGCATTTAATACTCAAGGCAACTCAATGTGCTTTACATGATAAAACATTCAATTGTTTAAAATCAATAAGAACATTTAAAATCATCAGTAAAATCAATTAAAATCATCAGTAAAATCAATTAAAATCATCAACAAACACATTACATCAACAGCATGACCAAAAATCTCTCCCTCAACCATATGCAGTAGAGAAAAAAAGTGCCTTTGATTTAAAAATGTTCACATTGGATGCTGACTTCAGCTCTGCTGGCAGTTTGTTCCACTTCTTTGCAGCATAACAACTAAAAGCAGCATCACCATGTTTACTGTGAGCTCTGGGCTCCACTATCAGACCTGTGTCTATAGATCTGAGAGACCTGCTGGGTTCATACCTGACTAACATCTCACTGATGTATTCTGGACCAAACCCATTCACAGATTTATACACCAGCAGCAGAACTTTAAAGTCTATTCTGAGGCTGACTGGGAGCCAGTGTAAAGACTTTAAAACTGGAGTAATGTGCTCTGACCTCTTTGTTTTGGTTAAGACCCGAGATGGAGTGTTCTGAACCAGCTGTAGATGTTTGATGCTCTTTTGGGGGATTCCTTTCAGAAGACCATTACAATAGTCCAGTCTGCTGGAGATAAAATCATGGACCAGTTTCTCCTGATCTTTCTGAGCCATCAAACCTTTCACTCTGCAGATGTTTTTTAGGTGGTAGAAGGCTGTTTTTGTGATAGATTTGATCTGACTGCTGAATGTAAGATCTGAGTCAATCAGAACACCAAGGTTTTTGACTTGGTCTTTAGCTTTTAAAGATCGAGACTCAAGATAATTGCTGACAGCAGTCCTCTTTTCCTTGTTACCAAAGACAATCACCTCCATCTTGTCATGGTTTAGTTGAAGGAAGTTTTCACTCATCCAGCAGTTTACTTTTTCTAAGCAGTCACACAACACCTCTACGGGACCATAGTCATCTGGGTTCAGTGATAGATATAGTTGTGTGTCATCAGCTCTGATAATCAACCTTACAGTTCTGTAAAATTTGTCCTAAAGGAAGCATATAAAGGCTAAACAGAAGGGGTCCAAGAACAGAGCCCTGAGGAACCCCCACTTTCCAATGCTTACAAAATAGCTTCACTCCTCCAAGTATGACTTAAACCATCGCATTACTTTTCCATTTAGTCCAACCCATGTTTGCAATCTGTGCAACAAAATTGTATGATCTACAGTGTCAAATGCAGCACTTAGATCCAATAGAAAAAGAACAGATACTTTTCCTGAATCAGTGTTCAACCTTATGTCATTGATCACTTTGATCAGAGCAGTTTCAGTGCTGTGATGAGAACGAAAACCTGACTGAAATTTATCAAATATTATGTTGAATGTTAAGAATTGACTCAGTTGGTTGAAGACCACCTTCTCAATGATCTTGGCCATGAATGGAAGGTTGCTGATTGGTCTATAGTTAGCCAGTATAGAGGCATCCAGTATTCTCTTTTTTAACAGAGGTTTCACAGCAGCTACTTTCAGGGATTTTGGTACGGTGCCTGATTGGAATGAGCAGTTAATTATCTGACACAAATCAGTGACAATTGACTTTACAACAGTTTTAAAGAAGTTTGAGGGTATTGTGTCAAGGCAACACGTCGATGGATTCAGCTGCTGAACAGACTCCTCTATTGTTTTTGGGTTCACTTTAATAAACTCTAACATTGTAGTTGACTCATCCCTCAGTGGTTGAAGCTGTTCAAGCTTTTTGTTATTTTGCTGGTTTGTTCTGATGTTTGACCTTATTGATTGTATTTTTTCATTGAAATATACAGCAAATTCATTGCATTTTCCAGCTGACAGTAATTCAGGGGCTATCTGATCTGGGGGGGTTGTGAGCTTTTCAATTATAGAAAACAACGTGCGAGAGTTGTTGACATTTTTGGCAATAATTTCAGAAAAGTATTGCTGCCTTGCTTTGAACAAGCCATCATTGAATTTTCGCAGACTTATTTTGTATAGTTCTAGATGAATTTGGAGTTTTGTTGATCTCCATTTACGCTCAGCTCTTCTACAGTCAGATTTCAATTTCTGCATTATCTCAGTCCTCCTCCAAGGTGTTTTTTGTGTGTTTGGTTTTCTCTTAGTTTTGATTGGAGCCACCACATCTATGACATTACAGTCTTTTTTATTAAACTCATACAGAAGATCATCAACTGTCTCAGCACTCAATGTTGGTGTCGTTGCTATGGCTTCCATAAACTGTGCACTTGTGTTGTCATTTATGTACCTTTTCTTTAAACACACATAACTAGGGGGAACAGATGTTACAGTCTCTAGGACAAAAAAGACAGAAATGATCAGATAGAGCTAAGTCTCTTACATCAACAGCAGAGATATCAACACCTTTAGAGATAACCAGATCCAAAGTGTGACCTTGAGTGTGTGTCGGACCAGTCACATGTTGTGTAAGACCAAAAGTATCCATTAAAGCATACAGTTCTTTGGCAGTATTGTCCATGTTATTGTCTACATGAAAATTTAAGTCACCTGTTATTATTAAAAAGTTGTATTCAGTGCATACAACTGACAGCAGTTCAGCAAACTCATCCATGAATTCTCCAGAATATTTTGGGGGTCTATAAACAACTAAAAACAGAACTCTTGAATCACCCTTCAGTAAGAATGACATATATTCAAAGGAGATAAAACCACCAAATGTTATTTCTTACATAACATTTTACATAAACTATAAAGACAGAACAAAAGACTAAAATATGGAAATGGAAAATAAATACACAAAAAAAATATATATATACTGTATATATATATACTGTATATATATATATATATATAGAGAGAGAGAGAGTATACATATCTGTACCCATAATGTTGGATTTAATGGTGGCTATCTCTGGTAAAGGATGTGCTGAACTTCCCTTTAATAAGTGATTACATATATATATGAGTGCAGATTATTGTAATACTTATAATGACAATCATATTTAATGATAGTAGCTTTTGTCTCCTGGCACTAACCAGCTGAGTTAGCGTTGACAGATCTCCTTCGCTCGCAGCTTCCAAAAGTTTCTCCTCCAGTTTTCTCTCCTCTGTTCTCTCAGCCGCTGATAACAAGAAAATATCAGCTTTAAAATCAACACATTTAAACAAAAACACCACAAGTTAAAAAAATCAATATTTTCGATGACAATAAAAACAAGTCTAAAAATAATTTTAGATGCCAACATGTCTCTCACCTTCCAACATGCTTCTGATCTCAGCATTTTGAGTGACATCTTTGGGAATCTGTGCGGTCCCATTGATGACTGTAGCACATGCATCATAGCGCAGCAGCAGCATGACAACCTCCTGATTAATATGTGATTTATTGATTCATGGATTGATTTGTTGACTGAATAGATAAATAAAGGCATGCAGACAACTTTGCTTTTAACAGAGAGATGCAAATAGTCAAAGGGGAGGTAAAATCGGGATGATTCGATTCATCGTCATTACTAAAGTTTACCTTTCTTCCTGTAAATGCAGCTTTGTGCAGCGGTGTATCTCCAATATTATTTGGCAGGTTAACATCTGCGCCTGCCTGAAGAACAAGAGGACACACATTACCTACTTTGGTTAAACAGATTTGTCACCATTTTCTGAAAAAATAACCCTACCTCTAGCAGTTCCTCTACTACACTTTTATGTCCAAAGTAACAGGCCAAGTGAAGTGGTGTCCATCCCAGGTTAGATTTACTTTTACCTAAGAAAACAAAAAAACATGTTATTTTGATGGTTTTAATACAACTATAATCCTCATCTCTAAATGTTTTACCTTTACAGTTGATGTTAATCTTTGTCTCTTGACCTTTCGTGGAAAGTAAGAGTCTCTGAATCCCGGAAAGATCACCGTTGCGAGCATATTGCAGGAACTGCTCTTCTGGCTCAAAGTCATCCATGAAACTCTATAGAGGAAACCAGAGAATGTCTTTGTTTTTTATTTTGCCCAACAGAAATTTTTCAAAAAGAGCTTTTCACCAATTAGATGTAGGACATTCAAGAAAGATCATATTCCCACAGTTGATTCTCTTGCATACTTGACCACCACGGTGCTCCACAAAATGCCACAGGAAAATGGAAATCATTTCTGCTTGTGACGATCAAACTGTACAATTCATCACTGTAACCTGACAGCTTTGATTGTTGTATATACTGTATCTGTATTATATTTGTACATTTTTAAATCTGTATTATTACTATTTATCTTATTTTTTCTACTGTAATGTGTGCACTTGTATTTAATCCTTATTCATTAACAGTTTTATGTACTTAATTATGTACATTTTTCTTTCTCTTTCTTTGTTTAGTGTTTATTATTTTTATTTGTAATATTTCTTGAGCCTCTGTAACACAGGTAATTTTCCCCGAGAATAAATAAAGTATTTCTGATTCTGATAAGTACAAATAGATGAACGCTATTATTTTCAGAATGAGCCATCGGGGCCAGTTGTTCAAAAATGTATCATCGGGATTAAAAAAAAAAGATCATATTTGGAAATCCTTTTTTCTGCCTTCTAGCATTAAATATTCTTTTAAAAGCAACATTGGATTGAATCCCCCTGATCCAAATACACAGACAAACAGCCCATGGCCCTTTGATTGGGGAGCACTGGCTCATAACATCCCCCTATATGTGATATGAAAAAACAGATGTTGACAATGATGTATAGAGCAGGATTAACCAAAAGGAATGAAACAATGGAAAAGTGAACTGTTACAAAATGTGCTTAAGCCTGACCTCAGAGTGTTTGCTTGCTTGTGCATATTCAGCACTGAAGGACCTGATTGCTTAATAAGTCATGATCTATCATTGCTTCTCGTAACAAAGAAAGAGTCACAAGGTTTGCTTGCTTGTGTGTGTGTTTTAACTGAGAGTAAGGAGGAAGTTAGTCTTAGTGCAACACATAAGGAAACCAGCCCCCCCAACCTTTCATTAGCATGTAGTATATAAACATGCACTTTACCATTATTGAAATTTAACTTTCAAATTTACACGTAATCCTAAAAAGCATTTTTGCTTTATTACATGACTGTGAGGATCAATGAATGACAAAAAACGGCGGGACAAAATCAATGTTGCAACAGTCGTTCTGCGAAAAACACCTCAAACAGGTTTACCTGGATGTACCAAGCATGTGACGCTTAGTCAGCTTTCCTTTAAGTATGTGGAAAATCCAGCAGAAACACCCTGAAAATACTTGAAATTTCATTGTCTTTGGGAAAGAGTTCACTTTCCGACTATCATTCAACCTCTGCAGACGTTGAAACTTAAAGCACTGACACAGCATATTTTTCCAGGTGTAGCCAGATGGCTACTGTATATCAGGACTAAATATAAAGAAATTCAAACAAATTACCAATTAGACAATCAAAGATGTAAAGAAAGTCACTGCAAAACACAGCATATTACAATGAAAAAGTGATGATATGTATCAGAATTTATCAATCAAATAGGCTCCAATAGTTTAATGTAACCATTTTCCAAAAACAAATACGTTTTGTCTTGCTTCTGTTTTGTCGTTGTTAAATGATTTTGTTTGCTTAGCCCATCCTTTTTCTAATTCCATTGTATGTTTGTGCAAATGAGAAACACATGTTGAGCATTTTGAAAACCTGCAAATGCTTGAGACGGTCAAGTGTCATTTTTGTGACAGTAGTCTCATCGAGGTTTAAATCTCTCCCCCAGATTATATAAAGAATATGTATGTATTATATGCTACTTTGTTTAGCCAAGGGTGAGGTTGCCAACTGTCCCTTAAAAAATGAAAAACATTCCTTATCTGAGCAGAAAACTATATCAGTGCCTGAATAAACTGATAAGAGGTGCACATTGTCCGCATTTCTATAAAAATTAAATAAACAGCGGGATTATGAACGACTTTGGAAATGTTCAAAATCTACTCTACTGGAAAAAATCCAACAGTTTCTGAAAGCTAAGAAGTTGGATGTTACAGTACGTGTTGAGACTCTTTAAAGCAGTTGCGTCGTGTAGAAAATAGTAGCAGAATAAAGAACACTGATGGATTTTGATCAGGAATCTTTTCAAACATTACCTACTTACCAGTTAGACTGTATGATAATAATATTACAGTAGAGGTTCGCCATTTGTAGGGGTTTATTGTCATAAATTCAGGAAAATGAGAGCTGATGGTAATAATAAATTGGCTATTCCTTTTTTCTTTCTTTCTTTCTTTCTTTCTTCCTGCTATGATATTCTGTATTATCTCAGCTCCATATTTTCAATTATTGGTGATTAAGTTGTTTTTCGTGTTTTGTTTGTGTGTTTGGCTCTTATTTAAAGGTGAGGTTAAATGAGAATCACTGTATTATAAAAAGGAATATGCAAGTATATATATATGCACTGCAGTTTTTTTTTTTTTCTTTTCTTAATTGCATTACGTACACAAATATGCAATACTTTGTGGCTTAATTTTACTTATATTTTTGATTACTTAGGTGTATTAATTAAAGGGATTATTTTTAGCAACTTGGTTTATGAGTTTTAGAGTACTTTATACATCTCTTAATTATGCATCTGTCTCATAACAGTGAACATATAATCTGAAGAGTGACACTTACTGCTGAGAACTCATCCACTCCAGAGGGGTTGTAAATACAGCAGCTCGCACTAGGCCCCTGTGAGGCTGCATGTGATGCTTTAAGCCGCTCTGAGCCTCCTGCTCCTTCTACTGTAGCACAAACAGCTGTTCACCGCATGTCGAGTCATACGTGCCGCCCGTAGCCGACGTAAAAGCGGAAAGAAATGGTGGAAAACCCCACACAGCGGGTCACTCCGTCCTCATGAAACGCTCAGGACTCCCCTGAACACTGTTTACACTGCAATCAGCTGATTACGCTGTAGCGTGACGTCACATTTCAAAATAAAAGTTCACTACTGCGAAATATGATTGAAAACTAAACAAACTATCAAAAGTACTTTTTGTTTTGTAAAATATAACTAAAGAAATATAGTTCTTTAGCATGAAATAAGTGTAGCAACCGCAGGGCCCTCTTTTTGAACACACGGTACACTTCAAGTGAAAAGATGGAAAGCGGAACCCGGAAGTCAGTGTGAACTGTGTACTCATGTGTTCTGTGAACTCTCTGCCTACAGCTAAACACACATTGGGCTTTCTATTGCTGACGATATAGGTTGAAATGAATAAATGGCAGAAGTTTTAAATCAAGAGACTGGAGCAGATCTTCAGGCTCAAGTAAGCGCACAGTCTTTTTGGGTGTGTGTGTGTGTGTGTAAAATCTCCAGGCTAAGTGGTTACTGTTCCATGGCAAACACAAAGTGTTCTGAGTTAAAAATGCGCATGAATAAGTAGACTGAAATAAAGGATAAGCAAACACACATGATGTCTGCTCTTATTAACATGTATGCAAATGTTTGTTTGAAGCTCCGCAGGTGGTCTGGTTCACAATGGCCACCCAATAATGTACAATGCAGACAACACAGAAGGTGGAAGAGACATGAGATTATCGTTAAAAAAAAAAAAAAACACGTCTAGTGGGGATTTTAATCATAATAAAAATAAAAAAAAAATCACATAATTATTGAGCTCTGCTACTATTTGCCATTTTGATGTCATGATGATACTTGTACAACTAGAGGTGGGAACCTCTTGGTACCTAACTATACTATACGATTCCTGATACAAAGCTCACGATAACTATTATCTCACGATATGACAATACTGCGAATATCGATATATTAGTCAGAAATCAATCTACAATAATCTATGACATAACAGTTTAAAAAAAAGATTAAGTGAAAAAATACAATTTTTATTTTATATATCTGAAAGACAATAAATTGAAAAAGTGTCCTATGAACAGTGACACTATTTTAGTGCAACATTTCTGAAAATAAGTGTCAACATACCAATGTAAATGAATAAGTATCTCCAATAGTGCTTTTTGTAAATAAAAAATATGGTCTTTCTTACCAGTGACACCATTATAGTGCAATATTCCAGTAAATAATTTATTTTTTCTTTATAATTAAGGGAAATACTATGTCATAATTTGAGGAAAAGTTAAGGATTTGGTAATAAGCTGTCAATGCACCACAGATATGAAGAAGGGAAAGAAGGCCAGGTGGAGAGGATGGAGGTGAGTGTCAGGGATGATGTTTGACAGAAGGACGACACACAGGCAGGATGCGAAGACCAGAGTAACAGCTAAGGTGGAGAAAGTTAAAGAGACAGTCAGAATTTCCAGATTCTTTTTGTTCAGAGTGGATGTACAGATGTGATATAGTGGATATATAATGGACCTACTATGTTTCTGATGGATCCACCAGGTTAAAGGAAAAGAGGAAGACCACTGAGAAGGTTCAAGCTGCTCTGACTGTGGCTTTTAAATGCAGTTTGCATGATTCCTTTAGTATGCCTGGTTTTTCCTTTGCTGCTCAGTTACCAGAGTTCAGAGTTCCACTCTCAGGTGTCATTTTTGTTCTTTGATTTTTTTCTACAATTACAACAAAATACCTTTACCTTTTAATGTATTTGATATTTTTCACTTTACATTCAGATTTAAATACAGGATTAAAATATTAGCAAACTATTTCCTTCTGTTTTTAATGTCATTTTCCCAATTTTCATCATCATCTCTATGGTCCTCTATTACAATTCCATTATTGGACCATGTGGAATTGTCACTATTTCTTAGTCTCTTTATAATTGCCTTTTTAAGCTTTGTATGTTCACATACACATGGGGTTTGTTTATAAAAGAGCAGATCCATACAAAGCCAAAGTTACTGCTTGGGAATTGATATGATTGATTCCCCCCCTCCCCCCATTTAGATTGAAGAAGTGGAGGCTTTGTCCTCTATCTACGGTGACGAATGGTGTGTGATCGATGAAGCATCCCGAGTGTTTTGCATCAAAATAACCTGCGACTCGGAGGAGCCCAAACTGACAGCATGTTTACAAGTACAAATCCATACGATTCATCAGTAAAACTCCCTGTGGTTGCCTTGCAACTTATGATGTGTTTGTCGCAGATTATTCTTCCGCCTGGATATCCGAGTACAGCTCCGCCCATCTACCAGATCAAGTAAATCTATTAGTTTTTCTACATCAGGGAGACTGGTAATACTCCCCTTTGAATCCATCCTTCATAATCCTTTGTGTGTTCTCGGCCCCCCAGTGCATCATGGTTGCGAGGTCCTGAAAGGGCCAAATTAGCAAACAGCCTCGAGGAGCTCTACATGTGAGTGTTTTTCATCATTTCCAACTTCCCAAAGGGACTTACTGCAGTGAAAACCTTGACAACAAAGCTTCCAAAGCCATATCTGCAGTGTACACTCATCCTTTTGTCCTTTTCTTTCCTACAGTGAGCATGCAGGGGACAGTATCCTCTACTTATGGGTGGAGAAAATTCGCGATTTCCTCGTGGCGAAATCCCAGAGTTGTGAAATAGGTGAGGTGGAGTATAGCATTTCCCTCTTCATTTATTCACACCATTTAAACCCTGCTGCAAATGGGCGGCACAGAAAAGAGCTCTTTATTATTGTATACAAATGTTATAAAGAACTTATAATACAGACTTGCATACAAATTGTTTGAACTGTGCCACAGGATTTTATTTAACCTGTTATGTGCAAAACACTTCTTAAGCCTTAATATATATATATATACATTATATATTTCAAGTGCAGCAGGACTTCTAAGTGACAATTATTGAAATTTGCCAATTTCTGCTTAATTAAATAAACTCGAAGCAATGTCAATTCAAGGCGTTGGCTAATGAACAAAGGAAAAGTTTCTTTAAATGTACACAAATGGAGTCATAGTTCTCAATTTGTAAGTTAAAAATATTTTTAGGATACCATGAATTAGTGTGTAAGCATTTTTTTAATAATAATTTAAGAAAATAAAAAATAAATAGAACTGGCCAGTAGCCCTAGATCATCTGAGTTTAACCGGCTTTTTTTCCCCCATGGATTACATTTTTTGTTTGGTTGCCTAAACCCTAAATAAAGTACTAGGTAATGCATCCACAAGATTAATTCAGCAGCAATTTAATCATTTCTAAAAGTTTTGAAGAGGAACGGTTTGTAGTCGTGCAATCAGCTTTGATTGTAGTGATGTCACAGATTACAAAAATTGCTGTAGAAACTGAAACAATTATTTAACTAGGACAAACATGATTAACATTTGAATAAAGAAAAGAGGTGACGATGTGAATTCAGACCATAATTTTGTGCGTCATCCACATATGAATCTTGTTGTAAGCCGGAGACACATCGCACTCATTCTTACACAAGCTAAGTTATTTATGCCAGTAGTGCCTGTGTGACTTGAATTGAAAATCATTGGAAAAGGGAGAGGATTAAGTTTGAAAATGCAATCTATGAATCATCAAAGAAAGAAACATAATTAGATCGGTCTGAACAATGAAATTCAATATGTTGTATAATTGTTGAACATCCTATGCCTAGAGGTATGGCAAGATATTTTCTCAGATGAGTTCAGAGAGCTCTCAAGGGTAGCTTCACATCTGATAGAAATCTCATGTTCATAACAGTATTTCCCATAGGATTAGCAAACGTTGTAGATAAGACATGTTAATTACAGTAAGGTGTATTGAGAGGAAAAGACATGCACGTGTATTCTATAACATGGCTTCTTAATTGGAGGGTATACGCTCGAAAGTTGGTTCAGTGATTAGCAGATGATTTGGTGCACAAAAATATAAGAATACGATTCTGCTATAAGGAAATGGTGGTTCCATATGTTGTTGAATGTGTTCCCCTTCCAATTTGTTTTCCTAGTATGAAATATGCTAACTAAATATTGTCATTTTAAAAAGTAATTTCACTAAATAATGCAGTTATAGCATGTCAAGCTTAAAGCTCGGTTTACAGAAACTTTACAAGCCTCAAAATCAAATCAACAGTTACATGCAGATGCACGAACACACCCATCCATCATCCATTTTCTGTCGCTTATCCGTGGTCTGGTCGCGGGGACAGCATCCTTAGTTGCAAGGCCCAGACTTGCTTCTTGTTGACCACTTTGTCTTGCTCTTCCCCGGGGGATACGGAAACGTTCCCAGTAGTGATGGAAAGATTCACCGATTTAAATCGGTGGTCCGAGACAGACGTTTGCGATGCTACTTCACCGATAGCTGCTGTGTGCATCATATACAGCTGCCAGCTTAATGCATGTCTGCATCGGTAAAAAACCATGTTACATCGGCTGCTGCATATTTTATCTCCTCTGCAACCGTTTTTTCAAAGGCGCATTGAACACACCATCATTGTCCTTTGGCTTGATGCAGCCACAGTTTGTAAAAAGAAACCAATGCCGGCAAGCAAGACAGCAGGTGAAAGACGAGATATCTTTTATTCGCCCAACATGGGGAAATTTGCATTTCAGTTACTTCACCGTCCAAGAAACATGAAAAGACAATCACATGTGACATGGGAGGACAGGAGCAGAGAGAACTGTGGGTCGCCGCTAAGGCAGCGTAGAATTGTAGAATCAGTTAGAGCTACAGACTTTACTGTGACAGTGTGTGTCAGCCACTAAAGGGAGAGCCTTCGCTTCCTTTATCTCTCTTTCTTTCTACTTTAACACTATGTATCTTTGTGTGCGTGTGCCATGTGCACACCTGCTTTACACAAATCACAGCATGCCTTATTGTGTGCCTCAGTGCGTGTGTGTGAGCCTCTGCCTGTAATTAACACATTTACCTACATGCTGCTGTACAAATGATAGCAGAGTGAGTCTGTACGCATGAATCACTCCTTAAAGTAATTGTGTCCTTTTGTGTGTGATATTTGAGAAGAAGCCAATCAGCTGCTCTCTCTGTGAACGTGAACAACTTCACTGTCATCTCTGAGCACACGTTGGTCACCATCACTGAGAGTTGAGAGCTTTCCGATATGTTCATGTGACGATGGTTACAATGCATCATATGTACACTTATAAATTAAAACATTTCTACACTGTGGACATCTGCACTATTTGTATAAATCATCGTCCCTGTGCTTTCACTGGTCTGTCTGGGATTTTATGCCAGTTTTTTTTGCAAACCAGTAGAGTTTACCAGCTGACCTAAAAGATTTGGATGGAATTGGCACAATTTTACCGATCACCGATCCTTGAATTTTGAGCAAATTGGACTGATCCGATTCAGCCAATGGGATCTGGACAGCCTTAGTTTTAACACTTAGTGATGGAAATTACAAGTTTAAGAATCGTGTTATATTTAGCTTTTCGATGATTTTGTTTTAAAATTTCTGAAATAAGTAATTTTTCTATGCCTGCTTTTAGTTTGGTTGCTTGTATTAAATTCAAAATTGAGTGTTCTTACCATACTTTTGGGCCACACCTCTCTTGTACCCGGGAGTCTCCTGATGCCTAAATCCATCAGATGCAGACAACTCCATTTAACTGAGCTTACATGGTTTTTGATTGAGAGGAAAACCACAGGGATGAGAGGCAAGGCAAAAAAAAAAAAAAATAGAAGATGTAAAATACATCGAAAGAGAGAAGGCAAGATAGATTGAACTCAAAGCAGAATTGAGGAATGAATGGATTTAGTAATTATATTAAATAGATTTTCTCCACATCCCCTGGCTTGTTTTTTGAAATATGAGGCCTCTTTGATGCAGATCCCTCACAGATGAATAATGCTTTACAATTTGTTATTTAACAGATGCTTTTAGCAGTGCTTATACAACCCCTGCAAAAAATATGTATTCATTAGTCTTGGACAATGCTCATTCAGTTGTTCCTCAGAATTGAGTGATTCAATATCTTTTTTTTTAAAGCCAGAAAGTTGCCATTTGAAATTAATTCTGCTTTGTGTCATGTCTGTGATCTGCTTTTTTTCTGACAAAAATAAACAACTGAATGAACATCCTCAGTCATAACATAATTTTGTTCCTCACGTTTTTCTTTCACGGATTAGTTAAACTTTCTGGAAAAAACAGCACCTATGCTCTGCATCGCCCGTACCTTCCTGTTCGTATTTGATTCTTTGATAAAATATTTACTCATTAGCCAAAAGTTCAACCTTGATATTATCAAACCAAAACCAGAAACCAGAAACCTCTAGGACAATATATATATATATATATATATATATATATATATATATATATATATATATATATATATATCTATACATTCTCAGATGTCTTTTAGAAAAAACTAAAACAAAACACAAATAGATTTAACTGGGTCTTGCCAGTGATGACATTTAATGTAGCTGCAGGCCTCTCAATAGCTACAGTATATACACAGTGCGTTACCTTATTGTCTTATGTATTTTTTACACACTTTGTGAATGTAGACCTCTAATATTCACTTTATTTTTACTGGATAGATGCTGCTTTATACTCATATTATACATCACACTAAGTGGAGGCATTTCCACACTCTTTAATTTAGACTTGCCTGTGTATACAGTGCTTTACTTATAGAGGGATTGATTATCAGGCTAATTTATGCTATGTTCACATATCGTTTCCATAACAACCAAGAACAAATGTCAGCTCACCTTCTGGTCTGCCCTTCAATATTGTGATTTCCCCTTACCGTTCCCTCACCTCATAATCGCTGTCGCTCAGTCAAACTCACTCTATCATTAAACACATTAACATCTACATCCACAATAGTTTCACTTTATTCTTCATATATGGGTGTTTATAGACAAGTTTGAAGTTTGAAGGACAATTTCAAAACAGGCAAACTAAAGAACAAGTTCTATGCCAGAGCCATTAATGTACCAAACTCAGGATGAACTTATTCATTCTGTGTGGATTCATCTGCTTTTCCTTTTTTAAATTGTTCATTTTTTACCACTGTTTTAATGCATCTGTTGATTGCACTTCCTATTTTGTTCCACCTGTATTCATGCGACGTGCAATCACAATGAAGACATTTAATTAATGACAGGCTGCCTGCACTGAAGATCACACTGGAAAGACATTTGCTGTTGAAAAAAAGAAGTAATAATAAGGCACGGTTTCTGTTACATGACCTCTTCAGGGGCCCAATCGGAAAAAGTGAACCTGACAGCCGAGGAAGAGGTGGATGAAGATGTACCTGATTTCAGTACTCTAAAAATAAACACAGAAAACACACATCTTTTTGTCGCAGAAGCCAAAGGTACGACTTGTTTCACTTCTTGTTTGTTAAGTAATAAAACCTCTCATAACAAAGGGTTTTTTTTGTGTGTTGCAGATGCAGAGATTCCTTTAATAAAGCATGGAGACTGCATCACAGACCGGCGCAGTACTTTTCAGCCTCATTTGGCACCTGTGGTGACTCCCAAACAGGTACAGCTCTTGAAAGTGCCAAGCTAACATTTTGATCTTCACCATGAAAAAAATCTATTGATATACTGTAGCTCCAAAAGCACTCGTGATATAGATTCCCTAAACTGTTGTCAAGTGTAAGTAGACCAGCTTCTTTTGGATTAATGTATGCTAATTTATGCAGCTGTTTCACAAACCAAAGCCTCATGTTGCTCATCTCTGCGTGCTAATCTGCACATTATCCGGGCTTCTCCTTGCCATATCCGATTGTTATAAAAGCCTTCACCTGCTGGGAAATATTTATAGACACAGATGGCATTGTCAAGATAATTTACATTATTGCACTTTCTTTCTAGTTTATATAGATAGAAGGGGGAACAAAAGTAGTCCTTTATTTACTTAATTTGGACGTTAAAGGACAAGTCGGTATGACAGATAACACCTAGGTTTTTCACTGTTGTACTGCCATCCAAAGACACTATTTGCTCTGATAATTTGTCTCTGAGGTGTTTTGGACCAAATATTATCACTTCTGTTCTGTCAAAATGGATAAAGTCAACAAGGATAAAGTTCAAACTAATCCAGGTTTCATGTCTTTCAAGACAGATTGGAGTTTTAGGGTGTGTGCACTGGCGAATCCAGGAGCGTTTTAACCACTCTAGCATTCATTAGGACAGATGGTGAGCTGCGTTTAGGCATGCACCTTCCCATCGCTGCTGCATCTGTCTCAAGCAAACGTGTCTTTTCAACTGCAGCAGACATAGTTACTGCCCAAAAGTCTAAATTGCTGCCAGAAAATGAGTATGTTCTAATGTTGTTCAGTTGAAGAAGTCCACATCTTATATCTGAGCCGTGTAGACCAGGGGTTTTCAACCAGTCTGCTGCGCCACACTTGGTTGCCATGAGAGATCGTCGGGTGTGCGGTGGGAAAGTATTTAATCTCACCTAATTGTTATAAAAAAAACATTTTTTTAACTAATTATTGTCTGCAAATATGCCATTGATCTGCCGTGACCAAGCTGCCCACAAAACAGCAGTTAAAGAACACAAACACACACAAAATGTATTATTTATGTATTTATTTATTAATACAAATAATAACATGCTTATATATTATATAAATATTATATACAAATATATAAAAAATACATTACATAAAACTAAACAATATTGTAGTATGTATATTGTAGAATCATATTTTTATAGAAGTATGCAAAATATAAAATATGATTAATATATATATATGTTATTTGTATTCAATACACTTTGACAATGCTTATAAATTAAAACATTTCTACACTGTGGACATCTGCACTATTTGTATAAATCATCGTCCCTGTGCTATCACTGGTCTGTCTGGGCTTTTATTCTAGTTTTTTTTGCAAACCAGTAGAGTTTACCAGCTGACCTAAAAGATTTGGATGGAATTGGCACAATTTTACCGATCACCGATCCTTGAAATTTTGAGCAAATTGGACTGATCCGATTCAGCCAATGGGATCTGGACAGCCTTAGTTTTAACACTTGGTGATGGAAATTACAAGTTTGAGAATCGTGTTATATTTAGCTTTTTGATGATTTTTTTTTTAAATTTCTAAAATAAGTAATTCTCTATGCCTGCTTTTAGCTTGGTTGCTTGTATTAAATTCAAAATTGAGTGTTCTTACCATACTTTTGGGCCACACCTCTCTTGTACCCGGGAGTCTCCTGATGCCTAAATCCATCAGATGCAGACAACTCCATTTAACTGAGCTTACATGGTTTTTGATTGAGAGGAAAACCACAGGGATGAGAGGCAAGGCAAAAAAAAAAAAAATAGAAGATGTAAAATACATCTAAAGAGAGAAGGCAAGATAGATTGAACTCAAAGCAGAATTAAGGAATGAGTGGATTTAGTAATTATATTAAATAGATTTTCTCATGAGAGATCGTTGGGTGTACGGTAAGAAATACTGCATATTGTTAATTGTTACTTTTTATTTGAAAAAAGAAATGTGAAAAATCATTATAGATTTTGTTGTTGTTCATTTTATTCCTATTAAAAACACTTGTTTTGTGTTTATTTAATTCCAATTCAAGCCACTTTGATAAGAATGACTGTATATTGTTAATATAGGCCACAGAGTTTAATCATTTAACATTTTTGGTTGGTGGTGTGCCTTGGGATTTTTTTCAATGAAAATATGTACCTTGGCTCAAAAAAGGTTGAAAAACACTGAGGCAGACTGTTCTAGTTTGATGTTTAAAAAAAAAAAAAAAAATGTTAGTTGTCATGCAAAGTTCATGCATGGATAGGAATATTTTTTTGAAGAACATCATGATGATGACATGATTTGGTTTTAATTTTAGGCTGGATGAAAATCTTGTGATCTAAATTATATTATTATTATTCTTATTATTATTATTATGGTGTTGAAAAGGGTATGCCCAGAGTAATATATACAGTATTTGAGTGAGTCAAATAAAAGCATGGTCATTTTTCAATCTGCATTTTTTTTTAACTTATATACATATTGTCTCGTATCGTTATCGTGAGCCAAGTGTCACATAACACAAGTTATACCACAATTTATGTTAGCTACATCAGATTTAATAATTTGACTAAGAGCTGCGATCAGCTGCAGCTTCTTGCATAAATGTGTAAAAGATTGTCACTTTTAAATAAGCAGTGTCATGTTTTGCTTTATTTTTGTGCGTGTGTTTCCCTCAGCCTGGAGGGTTTGTTAGCACCTCAATTAGTAACCACTATCTGACAGCAGATTGACCAAACTTAGCTAGTAATCATTACATACCCACGCAGTAAATTACAGTCATTAGTAAATACATACGGTTGATAGTGGTAGAAGTTGCCATGGTATTAAACAATCGGTTCAGTCCTATATCACAGTAACATGTGAACCCACGCTTTACAAATCCAAAAAATTCCTCCTTTTGCTGTTAATGTATAACCGCTTGCATTTATCTCGGACCAACTAATTTTTGCATCAGACTTTTTATTTTTTTCATCAAGAATGTGTGAAGTCTTCTTCAGATGAGGCAGAACGCAGCTGCACAGCACAAGATGACACTTTAGTAGCATGTTGTGCTCCTTCACTGGTTACCGATAATTTGAGGCAGTCGCATCCAAACCGAGGAGTGTGCTGCCTGTGCTACAAAGCTGGGATTGTAATGATTTTTATATGAGTTATTTGAAGCCTAACTTTGTCCTTTCATTATGAGAGACTTCAGAAGTCGTGCTGTGCAAATCTGAGGGTGAGCCTTTAGCTTCCTGCCTTAGACCCTCCGTTATGGAGTTGAAAACATACATTTTAAAACATAACTTTTGTTTTTACAGTGGCACAAATTTTGTTTTCTGATATGTTTCTATCTCGAAATGAGTTGAAGAACATTACTGTATGTCATTGCTAGAAGGCTGTGGGTTATTTTATCACTGCATTAATGTATTCTTACTTCCTGCAGTGATTCTGTGGAATTTATCCATGTGATTTAAAAGTATTGCTAACTATGAAGTATTATTTACTAGGGGTCAATATACAATATATCTCAATATTAAAGTATAAGGCCGTTATTGAGTTTTTTTTTTTATTTATACAGGACTTAAAAAACATCACATCTGTAAATGTGTACACCTTCATGAGAACATTATGTATGAAATATATTTTATTGGCATATTTTACAATCAAAACATTGGCTTTAACATGTCATGTGTTAACAACTAAAAATAAAAAAAATAACATATAATCTGCCTGTGGCTTTGAAACCATCTTTGACTTTAGTGCAACATGACTTTAGTGCAACTTAACTGAGGTTTATGTCTAGAAGAGTGGTCTGCAACCTGCGGCTCTGGAGCCTCATGTGGCTCTTTGACTTTTTTGCAATGGCTCCCTGTTATTGCGACCGTGGCTCAGGTGGTAGTGGGTCGTCTTCTGACCGAGAGGTTGGGGGTTCGATCCCAGTACCTGACTATGTGTCGATGTGTCCTTGGGCAAGACACTGAACCCTAAGTTGCTCCCAGTGGTCGACTAGCGCCTTGCATGGCAGTCCTGTCCCACTGGTGTGTGAATGTGAGAGTGATTGGGTGAATGAGCTGATATGTAAAGCGCTTTGAGACTGCTTCAGTGTGGTGATAAAGCGCTATATAAAATCAAGTCCATTTACCATTTATTTCTTACAGAGGGTATTGATGATTAATGACATTAACGTCAAATAAAATTATGATAATACAGTTGGTTAACCTAAAAATAAATCACATTGTGCAATAACTCAGCAACCTTCCTACTTCATCCTTCTCCTGAAACATCTACAGATCATCAACTTTGCTGCACCTGTGGCGATCCTTACATTTTAAATCCCTGGTAAGATAACTAAACTAACAAAAGAAACTATTCTGTAAGAAAATAGAGATTTTAAATGTGTGGGGAAAGATTCATTTATACCGTCTTATAATGCATGCTTGATATGTTGCAAGAAATTAGCAATTAGCATTTGTTGACCGACATGTGTTATCAAATTCAAGTTATTTTTGTAGCCCTCCAAATCCATTAACTCATAAAAAATATTTGATATCATTTTAACCGTATAGAATTTAATATATTACATTGTCTTCATTGAGAAGGTACAAATGAATGACTGTATTTTTTGGCTCCGGAAGGACTTTAATCCAGGCGAGATTAGGCAAAATGGCTCCTTCGAGAATAAAGCAAAATGGCTTCTTCGAGAATAAAGGTTGGAGACCCTTGGCCTAGAACAACAACCCTTGGCCTAGAACAACAAATAAATGAAAATTAGTACTTGTTTTTAGATTTTATTGAAAAAAACACAAACTGGTCAACATGCCCAGGTTTCAGTGCACTTCTTTGTGTCTCCAGCAGTGGAAAAGACTTTCCTGGTTAAATGAATGTTAAAAAAAAATTGATATGGACGCATTTGTAAGTAAGTAAGTAAGTAAGTAGTTTATTTATAAAGCGCTTTTTGCAGATAAAATCACAAAGTGCTGTACAGAGTTGTGGTAAAAGTACAAGTGCAACACAATAGAATAATAAAACAAGAGTGCATAAATATCATAAGAACAGCAACATTAAAGGACAAATAAAAATTAAAATCCAGTTAACTAAAAGCTTTTCTGTAAAGTGTAGTCTTCAGCAGTTTTCTAAAAGTGTCCACACAGTTGAGCTCCCTGAGAGACTGGTGCAGGTTATTCCAGAGTCTGGGAGCTACAGCCTGGAACGCCAGGTCTCCTCTGGTTTTAAATTTAGTTTTTGGGGTCTTTAGGAGACCCTGACCTGAAGACCGAAGGCATCGCCCTGATGAGTAGGGGCACAACAAGTCCGAGATATATTTAGGGGCCTGACCATGTAATGCTCGGAACGTGAGAACTAATATTTCATATTCTATGCGAAACTTAACTGGAAGCCAGTGCAGAGTAGCAAGAATGGGGGTAATATGAATCGATTCGAGAATCGTACAACGTAATATTGTGATATATTGCCGAATCGATTTTTTTCAACACCCCTATTATTTACCTCTATAGTGTAGGTCTATTTAGCTTGGAAGCTATTAGAGGCAAGACATGTTTCTGCTTCCTTGGATGATCCTAAGTTGAACAACCTTACACTGTTGTCATTTCACACACAAAACAAAAATCCAGGTGTTTTTTTGTTTTTTTAAAGGGATACTGAAGATAATAATAACATTGCCTTGTCCACCTACTGCCTCTGCTCCTGGACAACCAATTTCCTTTGCTCTGACAGGTTTAGGTTGTAATAACTGTACTTAGATCTTTGGCTGAAT
Source organism: Gouania willdenowi (assembly GCF_900634775.1). Lineage (NCBI taxonomy): Eukaryota > Metazoa > Chordata > Actinopteri > Blenniiformes > Gobiesocidae > Gouania > Gouania willdenowi. The sequence continues at coordinate 23,496,747 of NC_041047.1, read as the reverse complement.
AGTTGGATAGTGCCAAGCAATTAAAAAATGTTAGCGTGTCAGGGTGAACTGAAGTTATTTGTCATCTCTGTTACAGGTAAAAATGATCCTGGAGAAGCTTTATGAAAACAAGAAGATTGCTAGCGCCACCCATAACATTTATGCATACAGGTTGGTGTTGCCACACAGTTATAATTGCATGTATTGATTCATATGACTTGTTTTAAATTCCAACAACAAACCCAAATCAAAGAAGGACAGTGACAATGAATCATGTCATTGTGCACAAATTGTTTTTATTTTTTGTATGTTCTATACATTTCTGAAAATTAAAGTGTTTAAAGCTGAAACTTTTTTTTCTAACAATTTCAGTTGCAATAGTTCAATTAATAATCAAATGCCTTTTTCCTAGGTAGGACCTAATTAACCTACCACCGTACTATTTTGATTTGGTTACATATTGTCTTTGATGTCTGACATGTCGGTATTGTAATTCCTCATTCATGTTTGCGACAGTGTAGTTAATATGCTCTTATGTTTCCTAATTTTCAGTGTGTGTGTATGTGTACACACCGTTTGTCTAACTTACATAGCTCTCTTGTATCTTCTCTACTGCTTGTTAACATATAATTGCAAAGACACGAGAGTCCTTTGTTTCCTTTTGAGCACATGTTGTTTTAGATCAACAGGAGTAAAACAGAACAATTTCTTTATCTCTGCACATGGTTTTCAAATTTTTTTTGCATTTACGTTAACATGTTCTCACACACGAGTGTTGTTTGTGTTTTTCGACGAGGCCAGTGTCAAGCTGCTGCTGCTCCACCTGCGCAGTCATTACTCAGAGGAAATATTGACATTTTAGATAACTTAAAAGATGGTTGTTGTGTTTTTTTCCCCCCTGGTGGACTGGTTTGCTCCTGATATAGCATCAGTCTTGAGGAACAATGTCTTAAATCTCCTCCTCCTTCTGCCTGATGACAAATTGTTTGTTTGTTTGTTTTTCGGGGTGTTTTGTACAGGATTTTCTGTGAGGAAAAGCACAGCTTTCTGCAGGATTGTGAAGATGATGGTGAAACAGCCGCAGGGGGGAGGCTGCTTCATTTGCTTCAGGTTGTCATCATCTCACTGTTCAAACACAGACCTTAACACACTGGATCAGATTAGGTTGTGAGTCAACATTTAAGTTTGTAGTTAGAAAGTCCAACATTGAAAAAAAGATAAAAAAAAAAGCTCTCTTAGCTTTTAGCCAGCGTTTATTTCACCAAGGGTTAACTACTTGCTGCATTCAGCCTTCTTCAGCTTTCCCACCCCTAATTAGTATCTTTTCTAATATGCCATTGTGTCCACAGGCTGCATTATTTGACATCACTGTGGCATTAATATCAGGTTTTTAAGAAATAACAAAGAGCTTTTCATAGAATCTGACTTTCTACAAAACTCAAATTTAGTCAGACTATAAAAAAATTAAATGTGCTTCTTTTTTTTTTTGCCAAGCTTTGAATCCATAACACTGAATTATTTAAAGCAATTATTAGAAGCAAATGTAGCACACAACGAGTGAGGCCAAAAGAAACGTATGATATAATGATGATAATTGTTTCTGACGTGTTTTTATGGTGATACTCAACACAAAGGTTACCACTGACCAAAGCACGTTACTCACTGAATTAGCAATAACGAGAAAAAAGAGGCTTCAGATTTCATTATTAAACTATGTGGATTTAAAACCCATGTGATTAAAACCAGTTTAGTTTCTGATTAATTTATGTTGCTGGATAACAATGACATTTTCCTCACTAGGGAAAAGAGGATATCATTTTTTATTATTGTTTGATAGATTAAACTTTTGTGTTATAAAGATATTCATGTATGTCTAATCAGTATAGCACACCCAATCAATTTTAATGTGTACGTCTCATGGGAGATTGTATAGATTGATGATTCATGCTTTTGTTTGAAGAAATTACTGTATTACTAGTTTTCACATCTTAAATGAGAACATTTTCCTCTCTAGAGAACCTTCGTTCCACATTAGTAATTTCGGACATTTAATAATCTTTTAATAATGCATGCCATAGTGGGAGTGTGACGTCAGATGGCATGATTCACATGTCTTAAACACCTTCATCCCACTGTCTTGACTTATTGTCATGAATGTCCAAACTTTTTTCACTTACATCAATGACTCATGTTAGAGTTCACACTGTTTTGTTGTTGTCACTGGTGTCGGTGGCATGTTTTTAGAGAGATAAATTATCTTATGTAAAGTGGGGCAAAAAAGTATTTGGCAGCCACCGGTTGTGCAAGTCTGTAATTTTCTTCATAGATACGCTTCAACCTTGACAGACAAAATGTGGGAAAAAAAATCCAGAAAATCACATTGTATGAATTCGTTTTTAATTTCTTGTTTAAAATAAGTGTTTGGCACCTACAAGCAAGCAAGATTTCTGGCTCTCATAGACCTGTTACTTCTTCTTTAAGAAGCTCTTCTAAACTCCACTCAATACCTGTATTAATGGCAATGCCAATCTATAATAGGCAAATATTTTGGTGAGAAAAAAATCATATTTTACTTGGAGTCAGGAATAACGCCAATAATCAAGGCAGTTTTTGAATTTCCCCACTAGTGGTAGGTCAGCAGAAAGCAGGGGTTAGGTTACTCTTTAAGCCAGCACATGTCCATGTCCATCTAAAGTTTGCCAGTGACCATCTGGATGATCCAGAGGTGGATTGGTTGAATGTCATGTGGTCAGATGAGACCAAAATAGAAACACTCATCGTGCTTGAAGGGGAAGAATGATGAGTTGCATCACAAGAACACCATACTCACTGTGAAGCATGGGGGTGGAAACATTATGTTTTTGGGCTGCTTTTCTGCAAAGGGGACAGGACGACTGATACATATATAGGAAAGGATGAAAGGGGCCAAGGATTGTAAGGTATTGGCCAAAAACCTCCTTCCATCAGCGAGAGCTTTGAAGATGAAATGTGGCTGGATCTTCCAGTATGACAATGATCCCGAACATACCACCTGGCAATAAAGGAGTGCCTCTGTAAAAAGCATTTCAAGATCCTGGAGTGGCCTAACCAGTCTCCAGACCTCAACCCAAACGAATATCTGTGGAGGGAGTTGAAAGTCCGTGTTGCCCAGTGATAGCCCCAAAACATCACAGCTCTAGAGAAGATCTGCATGGAAGAATGGGCCAAAATACCAGTTACAGTGTATGCAAACCTGGTGAAGACCTACTGGAAACGCTTGATCTCTGTCATTGCCAACTAAGGTTACATTACAAATTATTGAGTTGAACTTTTGTTATTGACCAAATACTTATTTTCTGCACCATTAATACATTTTTTTAAAAATCTTAAGGTGTGTTTTCCTGGTTTTTTTTTCACCTTCGGCCTTTCACAGTTGGAGTGTACCTATGATGAAAATTACAGACCTTTCTCATCTTTTAAATTGGGACAACTTGATAATTGGTGGCTGCCAAATACTTTCTTTCCCCACTGTATAAACTATACAAGCTGTGGAAAAAAGGTATCGTCCTCAAGCTCAGAACAGAATAGCTGGCAGATACAATAACAAGCTTTCTTGTGAACAAACTGAGGAATCTGATAAGAAGAAAGACAAATGATGCAGTCATTGTGGCAAAGGTCGCATCAATTTTCTAAAGATGTGTACTTGTGCCTTAGTGCTTTGTCTTTGTGAGTACTTTCGTGTGTGTGTATGTATGCTTATTTGCCCCGTGAACGACTAATCACAAGTTCTAACTTTTGCAGTTTAAACTACATTAGATTCCAAAAAGGGTGGAACAATATATCGCAATATTAAAACGTCACAAGATATTGTTAATGGTAGGAGTGGTATCGCTATGTTTTTACTTTCTAAATATGTTGTCTCGTTTTGTAATCATGAGCCCAGTATCTTAAATTATCTTGTCTTGTGAACCTTGTATATCGTCCCATCCCTAAATTCCAGCTCTTTGGCACCATCATCTGTAAAATGATAATCCTATCACATCTTATCACAAAGAGTTAAATGTCTTATATCAAACTGCACTGTTGGAAAATTAATTTTCTAAAGAAAATGGATAAGCTCTCAGTGCATTCTAGTCATATTTAACTCTCCTAACTCTTGCATATATTAAAACTAATTAGAATATGCACAATCTCAGTCATGTGACATGCTGTAAGTGGAGTTCTAGTTTGAGGTCAGCTCTTTCCATATCTCTGTGAAAGGTGCACTGATTAATTTTTTACTTGTGAAGAGATACATAATCATAATCTATTAGCCTTAAATCTCATTACCTTTCAGAAGCCTTCCCTTTAGTCTTAGAATTTACATAAATTGTTTCTTATAGTGAAAAAATGTATTGGCTCTATTCAATATGAGGTTAAAACAGAAGTGCTGTGTGATCACAAAATAGTTTCAAAGAGTGCCTGAGATGATCAGTTATCTTTCATAATATTATGTTCGATGTCTCACTATGAAACATACGCTCTGCTGCAAACCTCAGAAGTCATCTTCATTACGCCAATCCTGATTGGCTGATGAAACATGTGCGGCTCTGGCCGTCTGCTGGGCGTGGGCCTTTGTTGCTCCGCTGGGATCTCGGGCTGGGGTCTCTCTGGGCCCACCCCTTGAGAGGTTTGGTGCTGGGGGGTGGGTGTTGGCGTGGGGCCTTGGTGTTTGGGTTTAGGGTCGTTGGTGGGTGCGCTACGTCCTCGGCTCCTTGGAGCTTTCTTGGGTGTGTATGTGGGGGCGGTGGCTCACAAGCTCACATCACATTCTACAAGCTCTCCTATTTTGCAACATATCTACCTTCATAGAGGAGAGGGGACCGTTGTTTTTTTCCATTCCAGTTTCATGATTCTACAAACTGTAGCTTTAATTTATAGCCATTTCCAGTGAAAATTTAAGGAACGTCCACCACATTTCTGTTTCTCAATGGACTGATTTGGCAGTCACGTGACGTGAAGTATGCCTCATTAAAAAGACTGGGCAGATGATGCATAGTCATTTTATGCTTTTGGAAGTGTTTGTGGGAAATACTTAAGCATCACGCAGTGGACAAGCGTAGTGAGGCAGGGTAGCTATAATGGCTCTTTTTCATTGATCTCCCCTGACTTCTGGTTATCCTAGTTGAAACATAATCACCAATCAGATGGTCTAATTTACTCATGCAACAGAGTTTGAGCATGAAATGTGCACTTGACAAGTAATGAAAACCTTGTCTCCATGACTTATTGTCAAGTGTTGTCATACCAGAGCCTGAGGTTGTGCAATTATTTTAACCATCATATGAAAATATCAGCTTTTCACGTATGATGTAGAAAAACCTCGGATGCAATCCTTTTGAAGGGCTTCTCCAATCTATTTACACATGTATTACATTACATTATGTTATATTATTATATATGCTGTGTCCTGTGGAAAACACAAGATCCTTTTCTTCTCCATATTGTTTGAGCTTCAGGTCGCGCCGGTTGTAGGAAACAATAAAGTGAACAGAAATAGTAAAGCTAATTACAGAAAATGAATGTTAAGCCTGCCCTATAGCGGAGGGATTGCTGCAGTTAGCCTACAATTATCTGTAGCTTGGCAAGTAAATACAGTCATAACATTTCGAAGAACTGCATGAATTCTGTAGGTCCATTATTCTCCAGCTGCGAGGCAAAAAAAAACCTGATGTGTAAAAAAGATTTTTTTGTTCTCAACTAACATTAAAGTATACTGTATTGAATTGATTATAATTGCAACCTTTATCAAAAGATTATGTATAACAGTAGAGGTTTTGTCAGCTAGCTGTCATCCTTGTTAAGTAACCACGATTACTAAAAAATATTTTCTCAGTAAGGAACATTGTGGGGGAATTCTCTCTGGGGAAAATCGAGAAATGAACAATTTTAGATAAATACAGTATGTGTATCTTTTGTTTATTAGAAATGCATCAAACACGATTAATGCAGTAAACACAAACTACAGTTACTCAGCTATTGGTTGGAAATACATGAGCAAGCTCAGCTGCCATATTTGAATATACAAAGGGAATTGATTTGCACATCTTTGACAGTCTAACCCCAAATTTCACCAATGACGAGGGATATGGATTATATGATTTTTAAAAATGATCCCGATCCCCTCCAAAATATTAATGGGATCTTTCATTACATAAGGTAGTCTATCTTTAAAATGTTGGTGTAATCTGTTAAGTACTTTTGAAATAACCCTGCTAACAGACAAACAAACAAACGCCTGTGGAAATATCCCATCCTTGGCAGAGGTATTTATTCAGGCAAAGTTAAAAGTCAAAGTTACGATTTAGAAAATTCAGAAAATATTCAAACACAGATATAACCCGTCCATGTGGTCTGGAGCCCTTTAATAATGCCATTTGTAGGTCATTTGCATGTAGAAGCGTTTGCAATCGCTTAAACTCATATTTGGTTGTTAAGTCACAACTTCTTGCAGCACAAAATGTAGAGTAGCTCAGTGTGCTGCTGCTGAACAACACACTTTGTCTGTCAATGTAAAGTATTTATATCCATATTACGAGAATCGCCAATGTGAATAATGCTTTCAGTTCCATTGTCTGCCTAGGGTAAGATAAACCTTCCTAAGTTGGTTGTGTGTTTATTGTATTCTTCTTTGGTTTGTATGTTGATAAAATAAATTGTGCAACAAAAGGCATGTTCTTTTCCAACTGAGGTGAGCCTGAGGGTCAGCGTGCCTGATGGTTTGTTTTAAAAATCTATTTTGAATTCACTAATAGGTGTTTCATTAAAGCAATACAAAAAAATATTTACAATGAAATAAGCATTTTGTGCCATCCAGGCTCTACCTCCATATCGAGTTAGTGACACCCACTTTCCTTATCCTGGTGATTATTAGGGGGACTTTAGTCAGTTCTCTACTGTAGGGATGGGCAACGTCCATTACAGCTGGGGCCATAAAAATGTATTTGTCTTATCTGAGGGCCACATTATTAGCATTCATGTCAGTACTTACAATAATGACCAAATATGAGGATTAATACAGGAGAGAACAAAGATTGTTGTCTTTATCTGTTGATTCTTTGTGTTGTTTTGTGAGTTTTGATTCATATTGTGTGTTCTTGGAGTACATCTGTGTTTTTTGAGTCAATATTAGTTAATATTTTTGTGTTCCTATTCAATGTTAGGCTTTTTTTCTTTTTTTGTCATTTTCTGAATTTTTGTTGTTGATTTGTGTATTTTTCTGTCATTTTGTGTTATTTTGTTGGCTTTTTTGTGTGTTGATGGGTCATTTTGTGTGTGTTGTTACTTTATGTACCTTTGTTGACATTCTGTGAGATTTGCTGTGGTGTTTTGTGTGTTATGTCGGGCTTCACCTTCCTTCCAATTTTTTAATTGCAATATACATGTGGCTCCCGATCCTCCAGTTACCCATGTTAGTACAGAGTACCTAAAAGTTTGACGTGCCCTAGCATAAGGTTCATCCAATAATCATGATTTCACAATGTAACATCTTGACTTTAGCTGCTTTGTAAGGCTCCCAATTACATTCTGCTGTTCAAAGGCAGGCAAGAAACAAAATACAAGCTCAAAAACCAGAGATAAAGCATTACTTGTGTATTTTGTCTTGTTTCAGCTTTCTCAAAGTCACACTTATTTCACCATGTCAATGCATCTGTCTGTCACCACAGATTCTGGATGTGCGTAATGTTTTGGTTGTGGTCTCTCGGTGGTACGGTGGGATTTTGTTAGGTCCTGACCGCTTCAAACACATCAATAACTGTGCCAGAAACATCCTGGTGGAGGAAGGATACACTACCTCTGTGGTAAGAGCCTCTCCGGGCCTTTTCTTTAACTCCCTGTCATTTTCCACTGACACATCATTAATCAGGTTTGGCTTTGGTGCCACCTTTCTCTCACTGAATTCCACCGTGTGTTCAACTTCCTTTACCTCACTGTTTGTTTGTTCCAGTTGCTTGTAAAAGCTGAAACTACATCAAATGGTGGAGAAACCTTTTTTTTTTTTAACCTTCAGAGTAAGAGACAGCATGCAAATACAGAATGATTTCATGTTACAAGATTTTTGCTCATCAGGATTCTTGCTCATACAGAATATCCATCAGGATAGTAAAACTAATTTATTTAAGTGTCTGGTTGCCACAAGTTCTCATGATCATCAAAAGAAATGGGGAGACAAGTTAGTTCCCATTTCTTTTGAAGTTGCCTTTGTTCTGTGTTAGTATTCCTTTGAGACATGCACAGCAGCCACAAGGAGATTATGGGTTCAACAAGCCTCATGCTTCACACCACCTGCTATAAAATGAATTCTGGCTTCATTCAAAAAAAATGTCTTTCACCTTAAACTCTGTGATCAGGCTCTGTGACAGATTTCTGATGTTGTTTCCCAAACAACACAATTGCACACAAACCCTGTAGGTATTCATGTGCAGTCTGATCACAAACGCCAAGGCAAAAATGTTGAAAATGAGCCAACCAGGACTTGCAGAGGAATTATTATCAAATGCTTGTAAACGACTTCTCTAACATGGATAAGGAGGTGAAGGTACTCAGAAATAATGAGGATTTTCACAAGTTGAGTGCTACTCTGGGTTATACCGTTCAGTGGAACTGACGAAGATATAAAACTACATCAGAATATGAAACTCACTGAGGCAAAATCTCTATATGGACGCCATACTAACATCTGTGTATTTATCTGGGTATTTGTCGGTACATATTATTGTGTCATATTTAAATTTTTTATTGTTTTTGCTGTGTTTTATTTTTATTTTATTTTTTTCTCTCACTGGCACCTTGGAGTTGCACTCAAATTTCGTTGTACCCTGTACAAGGACAATAAAAGGATATTCTATTCTATTCTATTCTATCCATACATTACTGCTGTTTGTGAAGCAATGACTGATGTTGTTTAGAGTAAAAAATGAATTAACAGCACTGCCATGTCGCCCTTTGATAAAATAAATCTGCCTTTATAAATTAGCTAACATGCGTAAAGAAATGACCCATTTAACAAAGTTAACTAATCACCTATCGTTTGTTGTAGAAGCTGAGATTTTCTCTTTTTAGTGGCGTTTTTTTCCCTTTCTGACATGTAATCGATTTGAGTGCCAGCGCCCTGATTGAACAGCTCTTGAAAATGTAAGAGGCTTTCCTGTCAGTTTGGAGTGCTTTGAAATCAATCAGACTGAGTCCCTGGAATATCCTGGTCAAGAATCCACTTCAGATTATAAAGACTAAGACCCAGATATTCCATATTAATTACTGAATTATCAATATGGAATTATTGGGTTAATATTGGTAATTATAACTATAGGTCAAACTTGATGAAGACTTCCCTGTAATGGAATATATGAGTTTTAATCCCATTATTAAAATATACGAGCTACAGTAGCATCCTGAGGAAAAAGGGTCAGGGAAGTGAGGAAATAATCAGACTCAGTGACATTTACCAGCAAAATAACAAAACTTTATATCAGTTTCCTGAAAGTCCATCTCATTGCTTTATGATTCTCTGCCTTAAACACAACAGTATGCAATTTTTTTGCCCTTTGAATTTTTTATTTAAGTACAAAATTTGGTTAAAAACTAGCTTCAAATCATTGAATTGATGAAGTTGTCCTGAGCAAAAATAACCGTATGAACATTTTTGTCCGGTAAATGATTTCTTTGCTGCACTGACAGAGGTTGACCCATTGCTGGAAGCTGATTGGATGGTGTGTGGCAGCATACGATGGCCTTTATCACAAAAGGCCATCATAATACTGGAATGAAATTCTTCAAAAAGTCGCAATTCTATACCTCCACAGTCTGGGACCAACCTTATCACCTTAGATCACAATATTTGCCCACACATATCACTGACTGCCTGTTGTTATTTCTCATGGGTGCAACCCACATACTGCTCTTTTTGCTCTTCCCATAATTGTGTGTTCCTTATAAACCTTAGAAAAAGGAAATGATATGGTTTTTAAAATGTATAACAAATTATTAGAACAATGAAATAATCTCTGAGAAACATTTTCTTACTTTTTGTAAATAAATAGTGATCTGGCTTTTATTTAAGCTTTAATATTGTGAAATTTAGGTTTCACTCAGTGTTGTTAATAATGCTGTAAATACACTAAGATTGAAAATATTTTCTACATCAGTGTGTGGAATAAGATTCTGGAACAGTTTTCCAATAGAAATTAAAGAGTGTACAGATATCAAGAAAGTAAAAAGAAAATACAAAGAAAATATCTTTACATTGTATAACAATTTTTAAAGCGTGTAATCTGTTTTTGTGTGTGTTAATTAATGAAAATCAATATCAATAAAAATATGACAAAATGAATGTATAATTTTGTAGGAAAGGGGGTGGGACTAATACGTTTATACTTCCACCCAATCCCTTTCTAACACAAAAATATATGCAGTAATATATGTAATTGTTTTGTTTTTGTTTTGTTTTTTCTGGAGGAAAGCCATCTGCATCAAATCTTTTGTTTATTGTAATATTGATTTTTGTATTATTGCATGCGTTTGAAATTAAAACAGTATACCATACGTAGTGAGATAGTTTTTTAGAAGAATTTAGAAAGTTTTTGTTGTTTTTGTTTTTTCAAATATCGAGCGTGACTTGTTTTTTAATGTTGAATAATCGTTTATATACCCTGTTGACTGTCAGGGCTATTTCAGTGTCTAACTTCAGGAATACAAAAACAAAACAAAAAAAATGCTGGAATCAAATTTAACTGAACCTCTCAGATTAAAAATGATTCAATCCTAATTTTACTGTCTTGAAAAAAAGCTGTTGTCCTTGTGTTTTATACAATATCTTAAGATTACTATACTTATTCTCATATGGTTTTTGGCAGACAATTATTCAGCATGTGCAGAGTCATTTACAGTAACCGAGTGGGAATGTAAGCTAAAGAGATTTTTTATGAGCTCTAAAGCAGCACTCAAGTATTCAAAAGACTGTGTCACTATTCAACGGAGTGCTAGATACAGTATCTCTCTATTCATTTCCTGCTCTTCCACAGGAAGAAGTCTCCAAATCAGGAGCCAAACCAAAGCGTCCAAAAAGCAAGAAGACAAAGTGAAGTACAGAAGAGAGCGTGAATAACACTTTGAGTGTGAAAGACCTGTTTTGTTTTGTTTTTAAAAAATACATTCTAAATTGGCAAATTGTACAACCCATGTCAAGCTAATGCAAAGATGGATGGATGTAAATGGGCTGTAGTTTTTCTGTCAATAGCTCCATTTAACACTGATATGCATCCAATTTGCAATAAAACCTGGTATTCCTCCTTTTAATTTATGACTACATAAAATGTGTGAAATACCTTAATCACATACATGAGCAGATTGTCATTTATTATTATATATTTTTTCTGTCACCTGATGAAGTAACAAATCAATCGTCATTAAGATTGTGAAATAGGTGAGAAACAACGTTTTGCATTAATTAGCGGTAGCCTATAAGGGGGGTGACTATTTTCCTAAGGTGACTCACACTTTGTTTTATGAAAAATCCTCTAACGTCTTCTTCCACCTTTCTTTCCTTACCCAACATCCTCTAACGTGTGTTGTTCAAACTGTTGTTCAAGTCTCGTGGTTTCCACAGTAAATCATGCAATGCCATGGAAATTTCAGAACATAAAGGATGGAACATTGTATTTAAAGTTACATCTGTGCAAAATGATATTGATTACATGTAACATCATGTGGCTTTTCCTTACACCTTCATACAAAGCAACAGCAACCACCTCCCTCTGGTCAACAAAGACAAAACCTGCTCGCAAAACAACTTGGACAGCCGAGAGGAAGCCAACCAACTTGGGTCACGGTGCGGAAGTGGGATGGGTATATTAAAGCAGAACTAAGTAACTTGCGCTTAGCGCTCCCCTTAATGGTCCCTTTTGATTATGTAAGTGTCAAAATTAAAAAGGCTCTCTGACCGGTGCATTGGAGCTTATAATTAGGCCATGAATGAAATCTTCTCAGAAAGACTTGCTCGTCTCTTCAGCTTCAGAGAGAAAAACACATGAAAGAGCAGCAATAAGTTTTGTCCATTTGGACTTAAAATGACATCATGGTGAGCAGTATTTGGAAAACTCCAATAGGTTGATGAAAGAAGTACATGGTGTTAGAAATTTAATTTAGAAAGTAGCTGTAGCAGCTTCTCGTCTTTATACATATGAGTTTTGCTTGTTCAGTAATCTGCCACATAAGTTATAACTGGCATTCAAATACAGTGTATAGCTTCCTGCAAAAAGAAAAGAAAAAATACTTTAATTATCAAAGGTTCACTACTTTTTTACAATACATAAAAACCCAGAAGAACATCCAATGGATACTTCAATGCAGTGATTTTCAACTAAAGGTGCAAATATTTGTAAGGGTGTAGGAGGCAGCACTTTAAACTCATATGTGGAAATACTTATATTTAAAGGAACTGTACTACAAAGCTAGATATGTACATCCGGGATATTTTTTTTAGTTAGTGGGCTTCACCGAGCCAAACATTCTCCATCACAGAGCAGCTGTACTACAAAGCAGGCTATCACCATGTTCAATTAACCCCAGTGTTTCCAATCTAGCTGCGTGTGCGCTCAAATAAAACAGGTGGAGATTGCAGCATCTGACCAATGGCTAACACGGAGAAATCGTGCAGAGCAAATTACTTTACCATGAGGAATAATTCTTTAAAAATATAAAGAATAAAAATCCATAATTCAGACCAAAAACCAAACTGTTGTTGCAGCAAAAGCAGGAAGGAAAGAATGCAGGCAGAGAATAAATCACTGTTAATGTGTAAATCTGTGAGATTATACAATATGAATTGAAGAATAAAAAAACTGATCAGTTTCACTTTATTAAGGAACAGACATTATCTGTTGCTGCGTTCATACAGCTCAGCATACGTCACAAGGTGGACAATATTTATTATTTTATGCAGCCTGTATTAAAGGTCCCATATGATGCTATTTTTCACCCATCTCCATTTGTTCTAAGAACCCCAAAAACATAGTATTTTAGGTTTATTTTCCTAAACTCATCTGTTTTCCAGAGTTTTAGCCTCTGAAAAGTCACTTTCTGAGCAACTCTACACAAACAAGCTGATTTGCAGCCTACGTATGCATATTCATGAGTGGGCGTGTCTGTAGACGGGACACTGACTTCCTCCTCCCCGCACGGTGACGTAGGGCCAGAGGACGACCCGCCCTCCTCCCACCCACTCCGTAGCTGAGCTCATGCTACTTTATAAACACAAGACAGAGAGCGTGGGGGCGGGGGCGTTCACCGGTACATACATAGACTATAGAAAATACATACATAGCACTGCGCAAAGGACGCTGAAATGCTCACCTTCGTGGGCGTGTCTGTTTACATGTCAATCACGGCAGAGAGCTTCCTGGAGGCGTGGCTTCTCAAGCTCAGTGCCGCTTCAAATTTGTCATCAAAGTGGGAACGCGTCATCAAATTGGAGCGAGGTGTTTGGGCTCACCCTGCAGTAAGAAAGGAGCAAATCACCCTCTAACTAACGATTGAGGGAATCAATGAAAAAAAAAAACACTTTGGGCATGTGTATGAAGCCCTAATAGCACTTTTATCATGTTTAAAGCACAGAAAATTTGATTTAGTGTAACATGGGCCCTTTAAAGGACTGAGGCTCTCTGGAACACCACAGTGAATATGAACACACATTATGAATAGATTTATCAGTCAGAGAGTGTCTGGCGCACTCAGGCTTCATCAGCTGACTAATGTTGGTTAGTCCATCAGATACAAAATCTACATCTTAAAGGATTGCGTCGATGCCTAAATATTTTTTCACTTCTGTCAGCTAGGCTAGGCAAGGCAAGGCAAATTTATTTGTATAGCGCATTTCATACACAAGGCAACTCAATGTGCTTTACATGATCAAAAAGTGCAATGGAAAACATTCAACGGCTTAGAATCAATAAAATATTAAAATCGGCAGCAAAAAACATTTAAAATCATCAGTAAAAACATTTGAAATCATCAGTAAAAACATTTAAAATCATCAACAACAACATGACCAAAAATCTCCCTCTCAGTCATACGCAGTAGAGAAAAAAGTGCCTTTAACTTTGTTTTAAAAATGTTCACATTAGATGCTGACTTCAGCTCCGGTGGTAGTTTGTTCCACTTCTTTGCAGCATAACAACCAAACGCAGCATCACCATGTTTACTGTGTGCTGTGGGCTCCACTATCTGACCTGTGTCCATAGATATGAGAGACCTGCTGGTGTCATACCTGACTAACATCTCACTGATGTATTTTGAGGCTGACTGGGAGCTAGTGTAAAGAGTTTAAAACTGGAGTAATGTGTTCTGACCTCTTTGTTCTGGTTAAGACCCGAGCTGCAGCGTTCTGAACCAGCTGTAGATGTTTGATGCTGTAGCTGTCAGATTAGATTGCGTAGCAACGTGTCTAGAAAATCATCCACCTTTTCTTGGGCAGGTCGTTTACCGAGAGAACAGACTGGTCAGGACACGGTGCTTTTACACTTGCTCAGATTTGATCCACATCTTAATCTGTGCCCTAAAAGTGTTGAAATTTACAAAATAGATTTTCAGAGACTAAAACTCTGGAAAACAGGCGAGCTTGGGAAAATAAACCTCAAATACTATGTTTCTGGGATTCTTAGACCAAATGGAGATAGCATGATATGGGACCTTTAATGAGGCATTTTTCCATGTGTTTCAATTGATTGTCATTTTTTTGTTTTCTTTTTCTTTTTCCAGGATTAAATAAGAAACATTGGTTCTACACAATGGACTGATTTTCTTGGTTTTACGCCCACTGATTCGCTGGCACTCTGACTCATTCACATATCTAGCTGTTATGAATACATTTCAAAATCTGAGAAATCTATCAAATATTCAATGCATCACTGTGTCAGATGCTTTCAAAGAAGTCTTTTTACGTCACTCTGGTGACTCTTCTTCCTGCACCTTTCTGTTCTGCTGTCACTCACTTTTAATGGAGGCATGTTCTGCATACAAAGCACATCACGCAGAGTCAAATTTAGGCAGCAGAGGTTTGCATAAGATCAGGTTAGAAAGATATCCTTCGCTTGCCTTTACAAGCTGACTTGAAATGCCTCTTGTTCTTTTCTCTTCTGCAAATGGAAAAAATCTGATGATACGATACTGAAATAATGCAGGTTGTGGTCTGTGAAAATTCCTCTGTATTTACGTTGGCCATTTTCATCCATTAACAACTCACAGACTTGACAGGCTATCATCAGGTTAAAGCCAATAGTTTCAACTGTGAAGAAAAGGATGGTGAGATAGCATACTGTATGTGCCTGCATCAAGAGCTTCAGATTTTACACATTTATTTATGGGTCATTTAGTCAAATGTAAAAACAATCCAATATTGAATTAAGGGGGACTGAGTTTATTGCAATTTGAAGAATGATATGTAGGTTCATTAAAAAAAAAAAAAAAAGTAATAGGCTTTAACAGACGTTTATTGGAAAAGCAGAATGAAAATGGGAAATCAGTTTTTAATCATGAAAAAGCTTGTTTTGATTTCATTTCCCATCCTCTGTCCAACCGTATCTGATTAATATCTTCTGTAAATGGTGGGTGCATTTTAAGGTAAATAATTGGACATATTATTGGCATAGTTTAGAAAACACATAATTCAAAACCTAACACAACAGGTGCAGCGTGAGTGTGTGTGTGTGTGTGAGTGTGTGTGTGAGAGATGGTGGTGGTGGTGGGGGGAAGAAAATCCATTTAGTCTTGTAAACTCCACATCAATAAGTACATACGGGCTCGAGTCTTTTTATTATCGCCACGTCTGACTGATCGGCAGACCGTGCCTGACGTGATGCCTTTAAACATGGACATACACTGAGGAGGTATGATAACCTCGAGGATGGAAAAGTGGTTGTGTAAAGAAGACTCTTCTCTGCCTCAAAGCTCCTGAGCAGAGGCCATTAATGGAGCACAGTGCTGAGGCTGTGAAGTGACATTTAACCCAAGTTTTCTCACGAGCTCACAGCGGAGGTGATCAGGGTGGAAGCAGATGGTTTCCTACCTTCTCCTCTGCCAAGGCTGGGATTCTAACCTTTGATCCATAATTATCTGCATTCATGGCGGCCTGTGGCTCACAGACGAGCTAAAATCCACACCATTCAACCCAGGACAACCACATGTTTCTATGTTGTTATATGTGTTTATGTACTATACTATATGTACTTTTGTGTTTTATTGTAGTTTGTATGTCTTTTATACTCCCCATATTTTTGTAAGTAAGTAATTTATTTATAAAGCACTTTTCGCAGATAAAATCACAAAGTGCTGTAGTGGGGAAATTAATACAAGTTCAACATCATAATAGTATAATAAAACATGGGTGCATATACATTATAGTAGCAGCATCATAAAAGGATAAAAAAAAAAAATTGTCTTCAACAGTTTCTTAAAAGTGTCCACACAGTTGAGCTCCCAGAGAGACTGGTGCAGGTTATTCTAGAGTCTGGGGGCCACAACCTGGAACACCAGGTTTTGGGATCTTTAGGAGACCCTGACCTCAAGACCGAAGACTGCGCCCCAAAGTGTAGAGGCACAACAAGTCTGAGATATATTGAGGGGCCTGGCCATGTAACCCTCGGAAAGTCAGAACTAAGATCTTATAGTCTGTTGATTGAGTGATTCATATAGGTCAAGGGTGTCTAACTTATTTTCACTCAGGGTCCAAGTACGGAGTTTGATCTCAAGGGGGCCACAGACCTTGAATGGTGAAAAATAGTAATTTAAACATTATTGCACCCTAGTTTAACTGATAAAAATACTTGGTAAGGCATCGACAACATCCAAACAATAAATGACAGTTCTCAGTCCCAGCAGGATCTGTACTTCAAAATTTCTTGATATCGTGACAATTTATTTATTTTTTGTAATTATTAGCAATTTTGTGTGATTATTGATGAAAAATTGCAGGATTTTCGAAGATTTGAGAGTTCTTTCAACAATTTGTGAATTCAGTCATGTCAAATAGAAAGCTCCTGCAAAACAAATCTAGAGTTTCAGTTACTTGAATGATGTGGTAGGATGGAGATATCTACAACGGAATTATTTGGTGATTTACAGTGATTCATTTATTATGCCATGCCCCCATTTTTTTTTCTCTTAGAATTAGTTTTTGATAATATTTGTCATGATTGGGGTCAATTACATTTTTCAGTTACAATTATCCATGTTCAATTACAATTCAATTATGATGGCAGTGACCAGCATTTTTTCCAATTACAAATAAATTACATTTATTTTTATCCTCAGAAAGTCAATTACAATTTTGTTCTCAATTACTAAAGCTCAATTACAATGAATCAGAATTACTGAGCTTTTAATAAATAACCTTCCTTTTGCATTAGCTTTCTCTCAGCATCTCTTACAATAACAGCTGTAAATTACACTAAAACAAATATCTATCATCCAATTTATTTCCTCTCTATTGATTATCTTGTTAGGCTTCCTAATCAATGAAAATACAAGTTTTAATATTTTTGGTGTGGGCATCTGAGTTTTTTTCTTCCAATGTACCCTTGGATTTCATTTTTTTTTAAATGGTAAAAGGTGGGAAAGCTTGAAATGAAAGACATTTTAATAATTGTTTACTAAATATGTGTAGAACTGTACATAGAACGGTAACATGGTTCCCTGGTTTTGCCTTAAATTGTAATTGACATTTTTTTTAATATTTTTATGCCAATTACAATTACAAAGTAAATCATCAGAACTCAGTTACAATTTATTTAATTAATTAAAAATTATAATTACGCCATAATTTCAATTAATTATCAATTGCGTGACCCCAATCCTGATGTTTGTTATACTTTGTTAAAAATACAGTGTAGGATTAGTACACAAAGTGACCAGATGGGCCAGCTCAGATATTTTTATACTGTTATTTTATATGAACTAGATTTATATTTGAGAAAGTGAAAGTATAGAATACAAATGTCTAAGATTGTGAGTGGTATAATTTGAGAAAGGATAATAATTTAAACATTTGTTAAAAAAAAAAAAAAAAAAAAAAAAAAAAAACATATTCCAATAAGTATTTTTTTTTTCTTCTATCACACATGGAGTCACGACCCCAAGGTTGAAAAACATCAGATTGATCTTTTCGCTCTCATTATAACTTTCTTCTGTGGGCTGTGTTGAATGCTAGAAACTAAAGGGTCAAATTTGACCCCTTGACCTTGAGATTGATTCATGTGGTATGGGCAGTCAAGGATACCATTTGCTAAAGGCAGGGAAGGACAATTGTGTACAACTGGAGGGTCCCTTACCAGGCCACAGATCAATAGACAACTGTTCAAGAATGGTCTGACTCTGAGCTTTTAAAAATGTCAGCTTTGTCTTATCTAAATGTCATCTACAATAGAAGAATACCGCTGTGCAGTAAATTAGTGTTTGGGTTTTGAATCTTACTTTCAACCAGGGACTTACTGGAGTTTCTAAAGAAGTGGGAAAAAAATTTGTATGACTTAGAATAGATTATATGTCAAACTAAAGGCACAGGGACCAGATCCGGCCCTTTGGAGCATTTAATTCAGCCCCTAGAAGAAAGTGACAGAGAATACATGAATTTCTGTGTAAATTCAACTCTTTCAGTAACTCCAAATACAAAAATTCAATGAAACTTCACAATTTTTGCAGGGCTCACAGTTTTAACGTGACGGCAGTCCTTTTTACTCTCAAATTGTTGGGGAAAAAAAAACCACCTTTTCTTTTCCAAAGTCCTGCAATTCTCTTCAAATTATTCCACAAAATGTCCACAATTGAAATAAAAAATGGTCACAAAAATCTATGACATTTAAATGAAGCTCCTACAGGAACAACTAATATCTGTCACTTAATGCTTGGAAATGTTTGGTACCATACATACTTTTAGAGGCAGAAGTACAAAAACTTCATCATTCAACTTTTGCTGAAAATAGAAAATTTTAACCTAGAAACTGTTACTGTGGGGAAAAAACACAATTTCCAAACTATAGAAATATGCCTGCTGGAATGTTGTTCTTTTTCAAAGTAAAAGCATGAGTAGAACTTTCTCTGTAATCCGTTATTACTGTAATGATCAGTAGGTTGATATTAAACCACCTACACGCCTCTGTGTACCAGATACCTAAAAAATAGTACTATGACACGTGATTACATCTGAGAAGAGCTGATTGGCTACTCTCCTTGCCAGACCTTTACTTTGAAACCACCACTCATCGCCGTGCGTAAACGTCGCTTCGTATGTTTGACCGAGGCAGCGGTGCGCGCACAACCATCAGTGAGACTCACTTTCAGAACTGGAGGAAAACCACCAGAATACGCACAAGCGAGCCATTTTAAAATGACAAATGCCCGGATTCTTCCGTTTTTGGATCGCAGATCGCCTCCTGGGAGAAAATGGATAATTTGGCTAAAGTGCGTGCCTCCAGTCCATATGACTTTAGCCGTCAACTAACCATGGGCGCTCACATCCAGGGCTCAAATGTCAGCGGCAATCTGACTCCCGCTGTATCCGAGGCAGAGACTGTCCTTCCAGGTTACTTGGCGGTGATCCTGTTGGTTCTCATGGTGACCCTGGTCATCGTAGTCGTGGCTGGGAACTCACTGGTCATCTTGGCTTTTATTGTGGATAAAACGCTAAGGACTCAGAGCAACTACTTCTTTCTGAACCTTGCCATAGCTGACTTTTTTGTGGGTGAGTGTGAATTTTTTTGTATTGTGGCGAAAATCAGGATAATTTTTGCGTTTTTACGCGCACCCAATGACGCGCTAAAATGTTCCGAACATGAAATACATCACTGTCGATAAGATGGGTGTGTTAAATTTGGCTTTTGTGCGCCTCTATCTCTTGGAATTATAGGAACAGCTGTGCGTAATTGTAGCATCCCTTCTATTTTACATCCACCATTTCATTTGCGCACATATAGCCAGCAAGAACTGCTCTCCTATCTGTTGCTTGTCGTCCCAAATGTCTTTCATGTTAGACTTGTGGCTGGGGGTGGGGTAATGGTGGGGGGGTCACTAACATTCAGCAGCAAGTAATATATATATATATATATTTTTTTTTTTTTCCCGGTAAAGGAAGTAATATATATATATATATATATATATATATATATATATATATATATTACTTGTTTATTACTTAATTGTTTATGTATATATATATTCATCTCTTGGAGAATGCTGGTGTCCCTTGCGTGGGAGTCTCTGAGTGGTCTTGAATGTTAACGTGTGCGTGTGCGTTTTCTTACAGGTGCCTTTTGCATTCCCTTGTACATCCCATACAACCTGACTGGAAAGTGGTTACTGGGCAAAGGTCTCTGCAAAGTGTGGCTGGTGATGGACTACTTGGTGTGCACTGCCTCAGTCTTCAACATTGTTCTCATCAGTTACGATCGCTTCCTGTCAGTCACAAGAGCTGTGAGTACAGGACAGATGCGCTCATTACGATGTGCACACAGTGTGTGACACTGCTGTCTGTCAGTGCTGAAATGTGTGTGACTGTGACACACGCGCACGCACACACACACACTCATCACGCCTCCCTCCCCTCACCAGTCTCTGCTCTCAGCCCTAAAATCTTGGGCCACATCCAACGCTCACACTTGCCTCCATGGTTCAATCAGTCTATATCAGTGTGAACAACACAGGACTCCACACTTTGAATGATTGACAACCAAGTAAAAGGACCACTCCACTGTATCGTTGGCATTTAGCTGCAGCCAGCTGTGTCTCAGCATACAGCAGGTCACTTGTAAATCTAATTCTCTGAAGAATGTCAAATAATGACCACGATCGTTAAAAGCATCGCCATATAGGGGAATAGAGTGTTCGATAACAATTCACATTGATCTACATTACGGTCAGTCATTTGAAATTGATAATATGGTGTGATGGCTAGAGCTTCAGCCTTTCAATCCTGAAGGGGAAACATCTGGAGTTGGCACGTTCCCTCAATGCCTGTGTAGGTTTTAATGGAAACTTTCAGCCTCAGTTCAAAGACATGAATGTTAGGTTAATCGGAGTCGCTTAAGTTCCTTTTAGGTGTTCATGAGTGTGTGAATGTCTGTTGGCCCCGTTAGATATTTATATGGAGAAAGAAAACCTTTGATTCTTTTTACTTCTGGCTAGTTACGACTTACTTCCTGAATTAGTGTTCAACTCATTGGATCCGTTTTTCACTGCACACTTTGGATGAATTTGGATTATGTGGAGGTCCTTGCATTTCATTTCTACCCCGATGATCCTGGCTCTTTGCTTTCACATCAACAATGTTTTCATGAAAACAGAACAGGAACACTTTACTTGAAGTTTTATACATAAAGCCTGACATTATGTCATTATTCTGACATGACACTTGTCATTTGCATGAATAAGGTGTCATGAAGGCTGTCATTAAGTGTTGTACATTACCCTAACCCTAACTCAAAAAAATGCCAACATAGCTCCAAAGGTGTCATAATTTAGCAAAAAGACACAGCTTTCATGACATGTTATTCATGCTAATGACAGATAAGGTCAGCCTTATGTATAAAACTTCAAGTAAAGGGTTACCAACCAAACTTTTAGAGAAACTGGTTCCAAAGCGGTAAGGTTTTTATTCATGTCATTTGGCCTTAAGACAAAAAGAACCCCAGAAAAAATATACAGTTTAGGGCAGATGATTGTGATCCAAGTGGGGCCATGAAGCCTGTTAAGACTCTTTAGAGTCCACATTGCATGGAGGTGTAAGGGAATCAACAGACATACAATTAATAAGTCTTCAAATTCATGCTCACCAATCACACTTTTTTCTTTCTTTTTGCGTCTTCCTCTGATAACAGACATGAGATAAAATCTAATGACGAACACATACAGAAGGAAACTATGTTCAGAACACGTATACACCTCCCTGGTCGTTTTTCAAGACTGTGGCAGATCTTCAAAAACATGTTTCGAGAAAATAACATCTTTTTTTATAGACTCTTCCGCGAACTGGATTGTTTACCTCAGAACTTGCGTGTCTGTTGGCTCGTGTCCTGGTGACTGTTTCAGCTGAAACTCACGCTTCCAGTCAAATCATCAGTACTGAGCACAGTTAAAAGCCTCCTAAATGGGCTCTGTCTAGCTTCATCTACCACATTCCACTTACAAACAAGGTCATGTAAATGTTTTAGTTCAATGAAAGCTAAAGAAAAGCAAGAGAGAGTGAAATATGGAAGAATTTAACTGAATATAAATTTAATGGAAAGGAAAAAAAAAAACAAAAGGAAGTGAGCGCGAAAGTAAGGGGTGAGGATTAATGGCGAGGGCGGCGAGAATCTCAAGACACCAGATGTCTCTTTCATAGCTGTGTCACACACTGCATGAATGGCTCTCTGCCCAAATCTTTTTTTTTCTGTCCTATGCTTTGGGATTTCTAGTGTTTCGTGTGTGGGTTTTTGTTTAGAGCAAAAAGATGCAGATTTGTTTTTTTTCTACTTCATCAATCGGCTGCTCTGATGTTCTGTGAGCAGCATTCAGTGCGTGTGTCAGCCAGTTTTAATGTGGAATGTTAACAACTGTTGCTGGTGGAAAGAGAAGAGAAGTGTTTTATGTAACGTTGTATGTGTGTGTGTCCTCTTGTTGTTTTAATGCAGGTAAAATACAGGGCTCAGAGGAACATCACCCGCCAAGCTGTGTTCAAGATGTTGGCAGTTTGGGTGTTGGCCTTCCTCCTCTACGGTCCTGCTATCATCTTGTGGGAGGCCGTTGTCGGCCACAGCATAGTCCCTTCACACGAGTGTTATGCTGAGTTTTATTTCACTTGGTACTTCCTCCTCAGCGCCTCCACCTTCGAGTTTTTCACTCCACTTGTGTCTGTTACATTCTTCAACTTCAGTATCTACCTAAATATTTACTGCAGGAACATGAAAAGAGGCATGTGCGCAGAGGACGAGGACAACATGCCAACTATTAAGAAACACAAAGGGGGAGGAGACCGAGGAGGCTGGTCTGTGTTGTTTGTGAAGACTCGAAAAGTGTCCTGTGAGGCTGCTGCTATTTCTGCCGTCATTGAAGATGATGTGCAATACCCTTCCTGTGCAGACCCTGACACTGGTCAAATCTTAATGCAGCATCAGAGGATTTCTCCTAACAGGAACAGCTCTCAGCTGTTTCAGCAAACTGCTTCCTGTACGAGGCCCAGTCGTAGGACTCAGGTATCTCGCCTTTCCAGAGACAAGAAAATAGCCAAATCGTTGGCCATCATTGTGTGCATTTTTGCAATCTGCTGGGCTCCGTACACTCTGCTGATGATCATCCGTGCCGCCTGCAGCGGCAGATGTGTGTCAAACTATTGGTACGAAATTACATTCTGGCTTCTGTGGCTGAACTCAGCCATCAACCCTTTCCTGTACCCTCTGTGCCACAGTAGTTTTCGAAGGGCTTTCTCCAAGATTCTGTGTCCTAAAAGACAATCAGTGCAGCCTCAGGTTGAGCCCCAGTCTTGTTAGATGAGCTGTTGTCAGTAAAACAGTGTTAAAAGCTACAACTGCCAGAGTTACAGAATTAAAACTCTAGAACAACACAGCCGTGTTTAATAAATATTGTTTCATTTAGTGTTGAATTGTGGATAACTATGAGTTGTGTAATGTATATATGGTAGGAATGAGTTGTTTGTGGTTGTGCAGATTATTCATCAGTTTAACTCTGTGAAATACCAACTTGCTATATTAAACCAATGAATTTCATTTTAATTATTGCAAAAAATTATTATTACACCACAAAAATGTGTTCAAACTTTTGTCAGACAGAATATTTACAGTTTAAGGACAGATTGTATATATGTTAGCGACAATAAAGGAATATTTGTTTTCAACAGAGGTTCTCAAACTGGGGCTCAGGGACTTCTGCAGGTCAGAAAGTCATCGTTGCTCAGCACACTTTTATAAAGATCATTAAAAAGTGCTCAACTAACCTCTTCTCCAGTAACCCCCATGATGCCCCCAACACTCCCATTCATAATCAGTATTAGTCCTACACATTATGTTAATTTTTATTAAATTGCCTGCTTTTGTATGACCTATTGTGCTCTTACAGTCAATCTCCTTTTTAATGATCAAGGAGTACATTTGATGAATATGTGTATCAACACAAAGTATCAAGTAATTAGAGGTCATCAGAAAGAAGGGATTTACAAGTTATTGTAAGATTTTATTTTCTAAATTTTTACTTCTTGTTTAAATTTTACTGCAATTTAGTGAAAATGTTGAACATTCCAAAAACCAAAGATGATCAGATGTCAGTGAAGCAAACATGAACAACTGTCGGCCCAGGGGCCACATGCAACCCTCAGTCTAATTTTGTGTGGCCCCCCAAAAGTAAACAAAATGACTACAAAAACAAACAAAGTAGAACAATGCAACAACAAAATTGTTAAGGTAAACAATAAAGCACTATCCTTAATTTCAGACTAAGGAAGAATCTAAATGATGACATCAAATTATCAAGATCACTTAAGATGTGAAATGTGTTATGTTGAAGAAATATGAGACAGAAGTGTAAGTGTGTGGTTTCAAATGAGTTGTGACAATGACTTCTTTGCTGTTTGCCTTTGTTTAATGTAATTATTTTTTCACGAAGGGGGCAAATGTCATGTTTTACTTCTTTTTGCTCTTTTTCATTCGTCTTTTTCTTCTTTTTTTCAATGTGGAGGAGGAAGATTTTTTTTTAATGTCTTTAATGATATAGACAAACAAGCAAACAAAATTACACAAAAGGACAGCAAAAAAAAAAAATTGACAAAATTACAGAAAAGCACACAAAAACAACAACAATAACAAAGACAAACAATCACAATTTGTGGCCCCCTCTGTAATTAAAGTTGCAATAACGTAACTATGAGATCTTCAGCCAGTTTTCATAGTTCTAAGAGGTCTCTGATATCACGTTTGAGAGCCTCTGGTTTACAAGAGTTTACTGTGAACTTTTTATCAGTTTGATATGTTTAGAAATGCTGGATAATTTGATGTTAGAAGCAGCTGTTTTGAATCAACAGTTATGTTGTAAAAAGTTCATCTAAATGTTTAGACAAAGAAAAGCTACGGTCGCGTTATCATTTGCAGAGTAGAATCAATGCTGAGAATATTTGTAGACTTCTGTATTATTTTCACGTCTTGGTGGATTTATGGCACATTAAAAATACAGTTGAAGCACGTGGTTTGTCTTAGGTGTGTCTAAATGTACATTTTTTAAAAGTTAGATGAGATGTTTGGTTGCTGGTATAAGTTTATCAGTACTTTAATCTTGGTTTTCCTTATGACACCATCCACATAAAGCTACAAAAATATGCCACAGCCATGACTCGCCAACAGGGGAATATTATTCAAATATTTAATAATAGACCAAGTACATGCAATTTTACCTTGTTCTATCGGTCACTGGTTTGTCAAGGCTGTATCCGAACAGAACATGCAATAGGATTTCTGACAGTTTAGGTCAGGTGTTTCAAACTCATTTTAGTTCAGAGGCCTAATACAGAGCAGTTTATCTGGAGTGGGTCGCAGATTGTAGGCGCAAAAATGGGAAATTTAATCATTATTGTGCTCTAGTTTGCACTTCACCTATATATATATATATATATATATATATATATATATATATATATATATATATCAGACCCTGCAGGATCTTTACTTTCAATTTATTTTTTTATTTTGTGGTCACGTTTTATTTAATATGGGGGAAAAATTTGAAATATTTTGAATTTGAAAATTGTGAGTTCTTTTAACAATTTGAGATAGAAAAATGACTGCCATCATGTGATATAAGCATGGGGAAAATGTGAGCCCTGCTAAGAAGCCTTTTCACACTCTCGGAACTCTCGCTCTCGTTCAGTCCTCGTGTGTGAGTTCAGTGGTCAAGAGGGATAAACTCGCCTTGCCTGACAACGAGTCTGACAGAGATTTAGATTATTTTTACTGTTAGTGCATTGATTCCTTGAAAGATTTTTTTCGGAACTGCGGTATCGGTCTCCAAGGTAGAAATGCCGAGTTAGCTGCTAATGCTAATGCTGCACATGAGCTGAAAATTCCAGTTTTTCTTGACTTCTTAAACACTGACCAATCAGCTGATGAGTGCGGTTTCACTCATCGGCCTCTTTAGTGTTTAACTCGAGAACTTCCTTCAAATTTGTACATTTAATTAAAATAATAGCTTAATAAAAAATATTCATGGACCTGGTTAGTAAATGGACGTCGTAAATTTACCTTTTCAAAGTGAGAACACATACTGTCTTTTTTACATTCAGAAACTTCACTTGTCCCATCAATAATAATAATACATTTTATTTTGAAAAACTCAAAGACACTTTACAGTTGTTAAAACAATTACACAAATGAAAAAAAAAAGAAACTAACAATAATAAAGATAGACACAGAAAAAAACAGCAGGTCGTTTTGATACTGCTCCTCTCATCGGTTTTACAAAAGTCCTTAAATATGCACATAATTCCCGGGTAGAGTCTGAATTCCGCCCCCTGGAGACCCAGGTAGTTGGTATTTTCATGCACCAGGTGTAATCTGTGTGTGGAAGCGAGGGGACTGCCTTGCTGAGTTGCTCCCATCGGTTTTTAAAAGTGCTCAGATCGGCCGAAAGTGGCTTCAGCGGAAAGACCTTGTCCCTCCTCTAGTCCAAATATGTGTAATATTAATAACATAAACACTATCAAAACACTAAAGATCTCTGGAATAACATGACAAACACTGTTAGGTTGAAAATATCAACAGAGTGGACGAGCTTGTTTACGTTTACCACTCTCAACGTATGACCCCTCAGGTCGCGCATGCGCAGTTCCAGAGTGTGAAAAGGTTTATATTGTGGTGTTTCATTAAATGTGTGTATTAATTTGGAAATATATTCAGCCGAGATATTTACAACTGAATTAGTTAAATTTGCACAAAAACAAAAAATAATGGTGTTTGCTTTTTGCTGTGGGGCTAATTGGATGCTCCAAAGGGCCGGATTTGGTCCCCTGGCCTTGGTTTGACACTTGTGATTTAGATGTATCAGATTTTAAGTATGTTACATTTGACTCAATATTTGCGATACACAAAAGCCAAACTTGAAAGAAAAAGTTGGCATACATTGTGAAAACTTCCCCTCAAGCATGATGCTTGAAAATACGATCTATACCAAAAATAATTACTGCCTGGTAAGTAATTTACCGTAGAATGTTTCAGACAAAACGCTATTCATGGACATAAATATAATGGAACAGGCTTTTGTAATGTCACTATCACAAACAATTCCTGCTTTTCTCATTAGTAATGTCAATAGTGGGACACATAACATTTATAGGCATCCATGTCTTATTGCAGCAGACATGAGTGCAAGTATAATATTCTACACAACACAGATAATAAGCTTCAATGAGTTGCCTAAGCAATGTGTTACACATGAAGCCCAGCTAAAAGGTGACTGTCTTAGTAGATGTGAGCACTGATCCAGACTCCCATTACCAGGCTTTTCAGAAAAACAGTGTCTAGATGAGAATATGTTTGACTTCTTTTGTAACCTCCCTAATAGCATCTGTCATTTTCTCTCTGCATTTGTATGACTTCATCAGCCAGGCTGATTTTATACTGTGCACACTAAACAAACTAACCAAAGTGTTTGTAAGCGGCAGCTGCCACCTTCACCATGTCATCTGTGACTTATTGTATAATGATCATATGATTGATCATAAAATATTGCCATACCAGTATAGTACATTTTTCAATGAGTATGTTGTGACTGTACTGTAGAGATAAAGCTAGTCCTAATAAAGATTAACAGAATGCTTTTCATTTTATTTGAGTCTACATTTGGCTACTGATTATACTTGGGTACTGTGTATATATATTTATTTAATCAGGAAACAGTGTTTCTCATTTGTGGTTAATTTGAGGTGATTTTATTCAATACAACTCTAAAAGCCACAAACCAGCTTTTCTCAAAGCACAGATGATGCTGGTTTGACCTCGCTGCCTGGTTAAGACTCCTGTGAGAGCAGTTTTCGGTCACCACTTATAAAAGACAAATTATCCATTTTCACTTCTGAGTGCTCCTGAAAGCCACTTGATAGTTTTCTTCATTTGCTAATTATTCACACACTTTGTCCCAAAAAATGACTTAACCCATTGTTGCTGCCTTGAAATAGATGCCCCACAATATTCCACTGTCGTTGCCAAACATTATATAAAATTAACAAGTAAATTAAAGTAAAAGTAACTAGGTTTCAGCTGTTTGGGCATTGCTCCTGGAGAAGTTAAGACACACCCAGTCACTCTCGGACACCTACGAACACACCCGCACACACAATCTTGACGTGACGCTCACCCAAGCACACACAACCCTACAGACACACGATAGCATGGACGGGAAAACAGCCAACACGGACTCTCCAGCCATGAGTCCTGTAAAACCAACTTAAGCACACACATATCAGTGAGACGGACACATAGTGACAAGGAGACGTATAGTGGGCCCTATTGTCCCATGTGCCTGAGTCAGAAATTCAAATTCTGGTTCTGGCTGCATGCCAGAATCAGAGTCTGGTCGACGCCGTAACCTTACATGCACCTCCCAAAAGTCCTAACTATCCTAAGCCTCTCTTTTTTCCTCCTACGAACCTCACATTTACGTTTGTTTGTGTGGAAAGCCAGATTTTAAGAGCTTCTTATAATCCATGCATTCAGAAATGATGGGGTCGTCAGTCATCATCATCTGTCATCAAGACTGTGAGCTCTAAAACCTGCAGGAGTGTTTTTCTTTTCTTTTCGTGACCATCACCAGCCCTCCAAAAACTGATATCCAGAGTTTCTGAGAAATCTATGTTTATGTATGATTTTTTTGAAATGTGAAAACATACCTAACTAGTCTTTTCCTATGGTCTACTGCCGGTGGTCATTCATATACATTAATATATATAAGTTCCTCCTTTGTCCTATAGACCCCTATACAAATGAAAACGATCGCCGACTGCGACCAGCCAATAGGCTTCGACTTCGTGTTTTTGAGACTGTCAATCAAAGTGAATGTGAAACTGTGCACGGAAACAAGGCAGCGGGTCACAACAGCAAATAGGTAAATATGAGTTTGGCTCTTATCTGACCCATAGACCTATATCAATGTGACCCGATACAACTTTGTTAGGTTCTGCGATGCATGTGCAGAAAAGTAGAGGCGTGGCTTCTGGTAGAATGCAGAGGCAGGGGAAGGAAGTGAAGCTGTTGAGGGCGGGACATCGAGACGTCCTTTCAGAAACTCCGGATATCAGCTTTCAGGAAGGGTGAAAAAAACTTTACTAAAGGGAGAATATAAAAAGAGAGGGCAGTGTTACACCTTAGTGAGGGGAGAAGGAACAGGGAAGAGGATGTCAGGGTAGGACAATGGATGGGGTGCAGAAGAGTAGACTATTTTAAGTTGAGAGTGTAATGTGATTTTACAGTTGTGCATGTTGTGGTATTTAATCAGTAAAGCCAGTCTGGTGACAAGTGTTTTTTACGTGCCTGTAGTTACGTGCATACCCTCCCATCCAGGCAGCTGACACACCCACTGAGCATAAATCGAGCCAACGCACTTAAGTCTGCAGGCAGTCTGAAGCCAAAGAGGCAGACTGGGACATGATGTCATATTTTTAGGGCTGTCTAGAAATAATGGAACCAGATTCAGAATCAAAAAAGTTTCATTGCCAAGTAGAGTGTTAATACTACAAGGAATGTGACTTGGTGACGTATATACATGTAGTGCACACATTGTCTTATATGGTCAGTGGTGGACCAGGGCTGTTTTAATGAGGCTCGTGGCTGATGGGATGAAAATGTTTTTGTGTCGTGAGGTTTTGGTCCTAATGGAGTGAAACATCCTACCAGAGGGGAGAGTTTGGAAGAGTCTGAGTTGGTGTCCAGGGCGGGAAGGGTTTTGACCACAAACTTCCATGCACCCCTCAGTGTCCTCGAGGCAAAGAGGTCTCGGAGGGTCCTGGAGGTCCTGGAGGGTATCAACTGTTCTGCAGTCTGACCTTGTCCTTGGTTGTAGCTATACAGCACCAGATGGTGATGGAGGAGGAGAGGATGGACTGGATGAGGGAGTTGTAGAATTTCACCATCGTCTTTGTGACAGACTGAACTTTTTCAGCTGCCGCAGGAAGTACATCCTCCACTGGGCTTTTTTGATGAGGGAGCTTATGTTCAGCTCCCACTTGAGGTCCTGTGAGATGATGGTCCCCAGGAAGCAGAAAACATGAAATGTTAGGTGTTGGAACTGCAAAAATGGCTAGCAACTGTGATGAAAGCTGTGTGACAGGAGGATATCCAACACTCCATTGTTCAGAAACGTGACCCAGCGCTGGACGATGATAGGCTATTGTCGGCAGTGGCACTGCATCACACTGCAGCTCAGCCACTCATCATTCAGCCTGTAGACCAGCTAACAGGCTGGCATTAGCGAACAGGAATCAATGTGCATCATATCTTGACCAAAATAGCGGCTCCCCATACTTTATGCCCCAAGGTATAAAATCGTTCTAAAAAAGTAATGTGTGCGTGTGTGTGTTTTTTTAAATGTGCACATACATTTGTTATTTACAAACACATTGTTGAGGTCCGCAGCCTCACCAGCGTTGAACTCAAAAGGGGAAAACTCTGACGGAGGCAATAGTGTGTTCTTCGGAGTGTTCTTCGACTGACAACGAACACTTTTTATATCACACGTCTTCTTCCAGTAAAAGAGGAAGGAGGAGAAGACAAAAGAAAAGAAACACTGTGCCTCAGAGTGGCGAACACAATACATTGCACCTTAAACAAACAGAAGCAGTATCAAAAAGTAAAACACACGGAGTACACATAATAAATGAGTCTCTTAACACTCCCACTTCAGGGGCGGAGCTAGGGGGTTGCTGGGAAGGCGGAGCAGCCTCGGCCCCTACCACGGCTCAGGGGAGCTGGAGAAGACGGGCCTTCCATGACTTGTGCCCAGAGGCGCCCAGAGTATGAGCAGTCTGTTTAACATCAGCCATCATGCAGATTTATACAGCAGTTATATAGACCCATTTTGTGTGACGTATGCATACTAAATTAGGTGCATGCGCCCGCAGGCTCAGTGCAAAACAACCGGAGAACTCCTGAGGTGATGGTGCACGGGAGCGGATAGCACTATCAGTCTGGATAAAGTGACCATAAAAAGTTGTAAATGGACTGATATGCAGATGTGGGACAGTGAGGAAGAGACTTAATGTAGAGATGGAAACTGATCCGTTGAAATTGATAGATTCAGAATACTCGGTAATACACGGAAACCC
Source organism: Gouania willdenowi (assembly GCF_900634775.1). NCBI lineage: Eukaryota > Metazoa > Chordata > Actinopteri > Blenniiformes > Gobiesocidae > Gouania > Gouania willdenowi. Next base: position 23,465,414 of record NC_041047.1, on the reverse strand, counting down.
TCATTTTCAGGATCCAGTAGCCCGCCTACCTGCCCGTTCATAACACTTATGAACATCTAGAGACTTAATGCATTTAGGTTTTCTTTCGTTTATACACTGGGTTTTTCTATCATTTATTTATAAATGTCTAGCCATTGAACATCGTGCCAGGAGCGCACATCAAATGACCACTCGTTTTAAAGTGAGTTTCCTTAAATAAGCGGCCGCGTCCTCAGGTGACAAGCTTTCTACATACTACAAACTATTTACGAGCCTTAACAGTGGTTCATTCATTGCCATTTTTCAATTTTTCAAGCGTCACATATGTACTGTAAACAACATGGTTTCTGCACTGCGTATGCGCGTGCACGTCTGTCACGTGTCCCGCTCATTCTTCAAGTTAAAACATATCAAAAACCAGTTGAGGAGCACAGTGTGACAGGAGAGACTGAGTGGACTTGCCATGATGTACATACAGGATGAGAGAGCAAAAAAAATGGACATACAGAGCATCGTGGACGAGTTAATGGAGCGCAAGGCTCGTCGTATGCTCTTCAGATAGTGGTGAGTAGGCCTATAGTAATTCATATTGAAATTGTGTTTATGAACATGTGGGCCGCTGTGCCAGTTTTACTAAACTTTATAGCTACTGATGCAGGCTCTGAGTTGAAATGGTTAAAGTGGGTGTCAAAATAAAGCGATCGCTATCCGTGGTGCTGAGATGCTTTTTTTTAATGTGTGTTAGTGACCATTAGAGCTGGGCGATATGGCCTTTTATAAATACCGCGATATTTTTAGGCCATGTCACGATACACGATATATATCTCAATATTTTGCATTACCCTTGAATTAACACTTTGATGCACAAAATCACACCAGTATGATGATTCTATATGTCTACATTAAAACATTCTTGATCATACTGCATTAATATATGCCAATTTTAAACTTTCATGCAAAAAAGGGGATATCACAACTAAGTCAAAGTTGACATAACTGTATTTATTAAACAGTGAGTGGCTCAAACATAAAATTGTCAACAGAAAGTGCACGTTCTGTGCAAAATTGTCACAGAGACATTTCAAAACAAGACATTAGTGCAGGATGCAACTCACATGGCATTTCAAAACACAAAATTAAAGTGCACTTTTTGTACATAATGCCACTACAATATTTTAAAACAAATAGTGCCCTTTTGTGCATGTTGTCATTAAGATGACATTTCAAAAAAAAAAAAAAAAAAAAGTCCGCGAGTTTAACGGTATGGTCATTTTCAACACCGCACAGACTACAAGCTGCGATATATCGAGTATATTCGATATATCGCCCAGCCCTAGTGACCATCCTAATGTTTTTGTTGTTCTCTTGTTTTGTTATACTTCATGTCCGTTTGATGGACTTCAAAATGACAGTCACTCTCTTTACAAGAAATGAAAGAACTGTTTTTACTTAGGCTTACATGGTAGCCTGTGGTGCTGCGCCTGTCTGAGCTATCTGCTGCCCAGTCAGCATCACTATAGGCTCATTATAAACCTCATTGTCGTCACACAACTTTACAGTATTGTCTGTGTAGCACAGCTTTTGAACGCAGGGAGTTTCTCGCGGCTTGTTGTTGTATGTCAAACCTCTCTAATATCCTTTTGACGTTAGCTTCCTGAGACATGTTTATACATCCATCAGTGAGTAAAATCAATGCTTGATTTCACCTAAATCTTTCATCTTACATTTTTCAGAAAGCATTTCTTTTGCATCCTTCACAACCTTTTCATTGCTTGCTGCAATTATTAGATCATCAACCCAAATTATAATTATCACCGTTTTTATGTTTTGTCTCTTTAGCACATACACAATGATCTGCTGGGTTTTGTCTGAAATAATCTTCACTCAAACAATTATGTAAAACTCTGTTCCAGTTTTGGCCTGATTGTATCAAAGTCAAAAGGTGTGTGTAAGTAAGCTGTTTTTACATTCATTTGGTGTATTTCTAAGTTTTATTGTGCTGCCTTTTGGAGCAAAATCCTCACACTGGTCAGGTTAGCTGTTGGAGAGAAAGTCTCACCATAATAAGTTCCCATCACTAGGCTGTATAGTTTTGCTACAAACCTTGCTTTGTATCTGTCTTTTCCTTCTATGTCACTATTCGCAGAATAATTACCGCTCACTGTTTTCTTGCCCTTTGGCAAAGTAGTCAGAGTAATTATCCTTTAATGACTAGATTTCTTCATTCATGGCTTTAATCCACTTATTGCATTTAACTGATTTTAAAGCTTCCTTGAATGCATTTGGGACATCAACATACAGCTCTGTAACAGTAATTAACTGTAGTATGAATCTCATCACTATCACTGTTGTCAGTTACAAATGACTCAAATGACTCAGCTTTTTCCTCTCTCTCTTAGGGTACCTCCTACTGGCAGATTCATCACTCATCATCTCATTTTGATTACACTCATCAGATGCATCACTTTGTGGATTTCGTTTTTGGCTCTTCCGTGTTTTCCGTGTTCGCATAAACCTCCCGTGTGTCTCTGTCAGCTTTGAGCTGTTTATCTCTGTAATAGTTACCATTTGGTTCTGTCTCAACTGTCTGTGTTTGTTTTTCCACATTTGTCTTGTTCACAAATTTTACAAGTTTGTGTTTTTGAACCTCGGGGTAATAAACCAAATAGGCTGGACTGTTCGTGTCATAATTGGTCAAAAACCCTTGTTCACATCTGGAATCGAGCTTTCCCTTTTCCTGTTTATATGCATACATTTAGATACAAATGAGACAAATTTGGCTTCCTGTCTGTTATCATTTAGTAAGGTGATTTTCCTGTTTGCTTGTTAAAGCATCTGTTCCGTACTATGGCTGCTGTCTGGACAGCATAGTTTCATAGGCATTTGGGTAGCTGACTTTCAATTAACATACAACTGCCCATCTCAAAAAGAGTACGCCAGGCCCTCTCTGCGGTGCTGTTTTGATGAGGAGAATACGGAGCTGATGTCTCATGCTTAATTCCAATTTTCCTTAACAAGGCTTGGAAATCCCTACACATATATTCCTTGCCATTATCAGACCTGGTGCAATTCACTTTCCCATAAAGAGCTGCATCAGCCAGGAATGTTTCTGTTGCTTGCACCGTATCACTCTTTGTCTTAAGAAAATATACAAAAATTGCATTTAAACAATCATTTGTGAATGCTTGTATATGTTTGTATCCATCAATAGACTCATGTCGTGACAGGTGTTGCACTTATCATTTTCCTTAACCTCAGTGTGCAAATATTATAATTTGCCATACACATGAATGTCAAACCTGGTTCTATCTTTGTGTTAAATTGTCTTGTCCTTGTTTAAGGTTGACCATCGCTCCAGATGCAGTGGCTGACTTTACTCAGAAGATGTCTTGGGGGTATGTTGGTATGAATAACGTGTTTTTCAGCATTGCTCTGTGCCTCTGTCCACTGCTGTCAACCAGGGACACCTCTGCATTCCTCCTACACTGAGCGACGCCCCTGCACTGGGTGCAGCTCCACACAGTGGGACTCCGGCTTGAATGTGCTGTCAAAGCTCTTGAGCATGGCTACATCAGTAACGATGTGAGAAGTGGCTCTAGTGTTGACCATCAATTCCTTCTCCTTGATGTTCTGTGCTGGTTCCCTGAACTCCGACGTCTCCATTCTTAACCCTGAAAGCTCGATCTGCTGCTGCTGCTGCTCCTGATCCGTCTCATCTGTGATTTTCTTCGCTCCATCTTGTTTAGGTTTACGCCTACACGTGGCATCATTGTGGGTGTCACTCTTACACACCCGCACTATGTCTTTCCTCGACATGCTTTTGCTCGGTAGCCTTTCATGCAACACTTGAAGCACACGATGTCTGCATCATCACTGTTCTTTCTTCGTGCACCTAACTTGGCAGGCCTCCATGTGGGTCTCACAGCAGTAGGTATGAGTTTGATGCCTCCGCGTTATATGACAGAAGCCCTTTCTCATAAAGCCAACCTGATTGGCTGGTGTAATGTATTCATCCGCTACAGGTAGTCCTACCTACTATAAGGAGAGTGAGTGAAGAATACAAAAACTTCTTCTCATCAGGAAGCTTCTCGCCGCAGCAGCTTAACTGTCCACAGGTGGACCCTACTCAGATTCCGTCGATGGACGCTGCTGCTGCTGGTATCCGTTCTTACGACCACCAGGTTGACCAGTGTTTTCCGTGCCCCTACGCTCGGGACTACACTGCTTCGGCGCCCTCCACGGCCTTCGAAAGCCTCTCGCTGACACCCCTGTCTTTGTCTCGGCTCACTGCTGACGCTCGATGACACCCCACGGCTGTCGAGCACAGGACTCAACACCCCAGTTCACGACTACACTGCTTTGATGTCCTCCATCCTAATAGATGAAAATATCCAAGCACTTTAGTCTCCCACAGTTCATACCTTGTTTCATCTCGTGGATCCATAATGCTATCTGTTAACCGTTAGCACGCTGTCCGTTGCGACTTTCAATTTGCAATAAAGCATAAAAAATAAAAAATACACTTTTCTCTGGGTGGCACCTGGGCCCTTAACCTGAGTCTCTTAACACACATTTGTTGTTTTATACATTTCCACTACAGGTGCCCTTTAATTGCAACGGCAAAATAGCATGCAGCCAGAATCAGCACCACTGCTCTGATTTTCTGACTTACACACATGGGAGAATAGAGCCTGTGTGTAGCCTGTGCTCTCTGTGCACACTGCACATGTATTTCCACCTGTTTATGCCAAGTCATAAACATCTAATCTGCTATCTCAGTCAGGGTCAGGTGCAGATTGTAAACAATGCTGTCCCCTCCAACTGGACTGCGCTGCAAAATGTACACCACACCAAATATTTAGGGACACTTAAAGCCCAGCAAAAAAGGATAACAAATTGCACTCAGCTGGTGGTCCTGTAACAGTATATACTGTATCATATACAGTAAACAGTGATTGTCATGAATGAAGAGCAGACGTGATGAATGTCATAAGGTGCTATTAAAGAGTCTTATTGATGTTTGGATGAAGGACAGTAGAGCATCGGCCTGCAGGGTGGATGTCTCAGTCTGCTGCTGAAGGAGCTGCTCAGAGCTCCACAATTTGGCGTGGTGGGTGAGAGGGACAGTCCAGGATTGACAGCACCCCGTTTAGCTAACATCCTCCTCTCACCAACATCCACTGAGTCCAGAGGAGAGTTCAGGGGCCTCATTTATAAAAGTGTGCCTATAGGTAAGATCACTTCTGCTGACGTACGCTAAAAACCAGGAAGTGCATACGCACATTTTTTTTTTTTACGACTGGTAAACGGGGGCGCACGTTCGTCACACGTCCTTTTTAAATCACAATCAACTCGAAAGTTGTCGCACGTGACGAGACCTCTTACTCCGCCCATATGGTGCCTATGAAAGATCTGACGAACGCCCCCAGTGAATATTCACTAACACAAATTTCACGGTGGACAGAGAGGGAAAACGAGCAAATAAAACAAATTTCAGTCAAAGCAGGTGGAGGTACTAATTGTTGAGGTGGACACACGCAGGAGAGCGTTTTGGTGACTAGTGCACATTACAAATTGACTGAGGTGAAAAAGAAATAGTGAGACACAGAAGCGGAGGAGAAAATGTGTATCACTCTCCATAGGAAGAATGACTGTTCAACAGGGCGCACTAGAGATCGGCCATACAGACAAAAATCTGGAGGATCATTGGGGAACCCCTCCATGTTGTAACGGCGGTTGAGGGGACACAGATGCACTCTATGCACCAGAAGCATGGGATTAAATTGTATTTCCTTGTTTGAAATAATAAAAACAAACAGGTAGAAAAACACCTTTGGTACTACATAATTCACAATATTTAATTTCAAGTAAAATCATATTTTTCATCAGTCCCAGGGTTTTTGCTGGTCGGTAGTGCTGGGATGAGAGAGACTGGTGGCTCCGCAGCCTCGTCCTCGCTTCCACCGGAGTACCTCGTCCTTAAGGGGGGTCCTGTCTATAGGTCCCATGGTCTCTGAAAATCCTCTCCTTCCGGAGTCTCCTGTGTGCCACGTCCTCCAGAGGTGCCAGATACTGTAAGCCACTATACGCATTGTGAGTACGTTCCTTTTCATAACAGCTACAATATTGCAGCCAATTGATCAGCAGTTTTGTGCAATGATCATGTGATTTTAATTCCAATTATTTTTATTAATATAAAAATTTATTTGTAGGTGCGCTCATGTCGCTCACTCCCTTGGGCGTCAGTATAATTTTTTCCTCCTTTGTTTTTGCAAATATATCCTTTATATACTGCATGATGTATTGTGAAATGTGGAATGCTCGATTATTTCACACAAATGTATCAATTTCACAGAGCTGTCTTTAATTTCATCCATCTGCTGTTGGGGTCGGAGTTTCCCGTTTCTCATGATTTTGTGTGTACGGCAGGGTCAGAGCTGCCGTGGAGGTGCGCACATTATCTCGCCAAGTTTGTTATTTTCTAAGTCCCATACGTTGTTTTTAAGTGGTGTACACTTTCTTTTGTAAGTACGTAAATGAGGCCCCAGGACAGAATACCGGCAAATCGTTTGTGGCGCTATTTGCGATTGTGTTCCATTCTTTGTGGATGGTCACGTGTACAATTTATATATGACATCTTTTAGCATATGCACCATTTTGTTTTGAAGGCCTTTTATTGTGTGATATGTTTGTAGACAGCTTATTGCTGTTGTAGATAAATTCTAGTTGTGTTCACCTTCTTTTTGTGAGAGGTTTTTTGCTATCAAAATAAAATAATATAATCTAGAATAGGCTGTGTACAGGTGTAAGATGTGTTTACTTAATGTGTTGTAACTCACGATACTTTTGTGAAGCATGATCACCCAATATATGAACTAACTATACATGAGCTGGGCTTCATGCTATTTGGAGTTCTGAAATTGCTCATTAGAGTTAGCATATCATCTCTATGTTTTGATCCAGCAACACATTGCATCCTATTCAGGGCGGACCCTGCCCTGTGTATGATTAGAGATGGGAGTGGCTCCAACAAACCCCTGTGACCCTGCACAGTGGGAGGTTGATATTTTTTCTTCTCTTTTAACAGACACACAGAATTTAAGCCCATTACCAACATAGGATTTTTTCCTCTTGTAGGAACACTTTGCTGCTGATGATAGTTATTTATTGAAGGAAAGTCCTTCATGGAATAATGCTGCCTTTCATTCTGCAATGCTCTGTCAGCGATTAGTGTGTCCACACTAAAAGATTCTTTGTACAGCCGTTGAGCCTTTCTTCAAAAATATGACAATGTCATCTTAGAGTTGCCCTGTTGGATTTATTGATCTATAAGGCTAACGCTATGATAGTTGATGTATATATAGCAGGAGCCAAAAGCAGGCTTTGTTACTTTCCCCCACCATTCCTTCAAGGAGATCCCAAAGGGAACAACCAGTAAGTTGTTGTTTGAATGAAAAAATGGCCACTTTTGGTCTCAGGCTGCATAAGAAACTGCTACAAGTTCTTCCTTTCCTTTGCTATTAACTGTACACTTGTTCTTTACAAATTAAATACTCTGTATTTCTCTAGTGTTGGTCATCATTTATAGGTGCATTTTGGTTGTCGTGACCTTCAACCCAATCCCATAATGCGGTGTGTTTTCTCCCATTTAAATAAGCTAATGTGATAATTGTGCTTGTCAAAACTCACCTGTTTAAATACAAGTATTGTCTTCTGATGCAGTATATTATCATTAAACGTCCATGGAGTGAACCAGGTGGGTTTTCAGGCTTACGTCGTGTTGCAGGTGTTCTTTGTCAATAGAAAACAAATCGCTTAGTGTGAGCATTGACACAGCCAATTGGCTTTCTGGGAGGCATTAGCACTGGCTTAAAAACAAAGAAAACAGCTCACATCTTTTTGTTTAACCTTGGATTGACTTTGTGATTGAAATACAGTGGCAGTAGGGTAATTGTTTATGAAATAGCAATCTGGGCAACACACATCACAGCTGAGACCCATGAGAACTTGAAGGTTAATGTGCAGACCTCAAGGTTTTTGGACCACTATTGTGCAGAGACAAGTAATAGTAATGGTGAAGCACATATCGCTGCGGCTGTCTGCTAAATAAGACCCCATGTGCTTTGAAGATGACAAGCTGCATGCAAATGCAAGTCATTTGGAAAATACAAAAGAAACAGATGCTTTGATTTCATTTCTCTGCCTTTGAAAGCCTTGTGTTTCACTGCTGGCTTTATTTATTTGAAAGCACTCTTAATATTCATGGTTGACATTGGTAGGCAATTTGTGAATGTAATTGGCAGTAAAATACTGTTGAAAATGTTAAAGGTTCGGGACAATGATGCACTCCACATACAGCCTATTAGATGTGATGGAAAGATATTGTGCATGTGTGAAATACCCTGAACAGCTGACTAAATCATCACATGAATAACAAATTGTTACAGTAGTCCCTCGTTTATTGTGGGGGTTACGTTCTAAAAATAACCCGCAATAGGCTAAATCCGTGAAGTAGTCAGCTTTATTTTTTACAATTATTATACATGTTTTAAGGCTGTAAAACCCCTCACCACACACTTTATACACTTTTCTCAGACAGGAATTAACATTTATCTCTTGTTTAAACACTCTCAAAGTTCAAACCTTCGTAGATTTTAAAACATAAACCTGTTTTCAAACATACAGCACTTCAGAGTCACACTGCTAGCGATCAGACATTGATGCTGAACACATTCAGAGTCTTTGTTGACGATGACGTCAGGCAGTCAACACGAACATCAGTCTGTTCACCCATTCAACCATGGAGTAGAAGCAATGTGTGACCACCTGGAGCTGTATGACACGGCCATTATAACCGGGACCAGACTAGGAAGGATTTGCGTGGAGGAGAATCAGCAAGGAGGTGGTAGTAGCAGGTAAAAGTTCTGTAACACTGAGCAAGTATAGCACTAGCCGCTAATCACACCGGCTTTTTTCACTGGTGGTTTATGTTTATGAGAGGAGAAAAAGGAGCACAGCTCCTCACTTCAGCAGGCAGTGAAACTCACCAAGTTGGATGTGTCGCTGGTGGGTGAACGCAGCATTAGCCAATCAGGACGTAGAACACAATGCGTGTTCATATGCTGTAAAAAAAAAAAAAATGCTTCCAAAAATGCACTGTAAAATAATCTGTGAAACACAGAGGCCACGAAAGGTGAACCGCCTTATAGCGAGGGACTACTGCAGGGCCAGTTCTACGAGGGTTGCAACGGGAGCAATTGCACCTGGCCCAGGCCTGCGGGGGGGGGGGGGGGGGGCCCTCCTCCCCAATCCTCCCAAAAAATACAATTCTGATTATTAATTTATTTTTTTGTCACAACAGGCCCTTAATGTTGCTCTTACCGTTTTTTCCCCCCATAATGAGTTATTTTCAAAAATGTGTCAAAATGTGTGTCGTCAAGCCCCTCCCTCCACCTTTAGTTCTATTGCCCATGCCGCATGCGCAAGAGAGACTTGAGTCAATGCTAAACACTCAGACAGTGGCTTGCCAACACGTCGGTAAATAGATTAAAAGGGAGGTTGGGGCCCTACGCAATGGTTTTGCTCCCCGGCCCTGGACTATTGTATTCACTAAAGACACTTAAAGTTAAGCAGATTTCTGCTGCCGGACACAAAGTTTTAGAGAACCAATGATCAATTATTTATTGAACAATCTTGCAAACAGGAAAAAAGAATACCTATCATTAGACGCAGCTACAGCTCTATGGTGGCTATCTTACTAGTACAAAGATCCCCCGGCAAAGAGAGCGAGGATTCCATTCCCATGGGTTTTGTTAAGCTGTTATTTCTTTTTTGGCGTAAGACATAACTCACAGCCTTATGTTGCAATGCAAGCTTGCCCGTCAGCTCTCTACACTGACTTCAGTCGCCAGATGGCCTGCACTATGTTTTAACTGTACGCAATTATTCTGAGCCGCAGTGCACATTTATATTACAACATAATTTGTAAAAATTAAAATAATAAAAATTGCAGTAGTTTCATTAAGAGAGCATGCACCCACATGCTGGTCTCTGAGGTTGGATACAAAGTGTTTGCCAATTAAATATAAAATGTATACTTTTCATTACCATTTTAGTATACGTTCAGTATTCATCAAAAGATCAGTCATCACACAATTGATTTACAGTAATCATCTAACAGCAATCATTTAGCTGAATCACTCAAACCAAAGGCAGCTCTGGGCAAGGGCATTTTGTAAGTATTACATGACAGAAAATCTGTATACAGTAGATATCTCTGCCACTGTAGGCTGCCGCCGCCGACAGCTACTTATGCAAACATCTGCTGAGGGCTAGACTGAGGATAAACAACATGTGAACCCCTGAGACAACTTAAGCTACCTGTGGCCTAGATCTAATTCAATATGCACATTCAGTTTCTAAGGTGTCTGGTTTATAATTTTTTTTATGCTGTGGGGAATGGAAAGAAAGTAGAAAATATCCTTTCAGCTCAAATTTGGTCTCCTGAGAGTTTGACTTTTGTTCTAGCTGTCTGGCTTCCACGAGTGCCTGATGGCTATCTCACACCTTACTTATTTGGTCCATATGATTAAAATTAATTGTTGTGACCATAACTCTCCCTCAGGATACAGGCACAAAAAACACATCAAATTAACCTTCAGCCTTGCAGGCCTAGGTTTAGAGAAATGTTCAGGTGACCAGTACCATGAAATATCACTAGAAGGGTCACTCTAACTGTGCAAAGCACGGACCAAACCGGACTCAGACATGAGCCCTTATTTAACGTTGTTGTTAGTGTTACCGGCGCCAGCCCTAGGGGATAGCTGGGCGGTAGCAAGTGGCAACACAGCTAGTGTTAGACTGTATAGCCTAATGGTAAGTGGCTGTGGAGAGACGAAGAGCACACGTTAGTCTGACCAAAGCCTGTTTCATTCTCAAAATCATTCACACAAGACATAATCAATGACATAAGACATAATCAAATGATAAAAGATTACGTCCCTTTAATAAAATATATAAAAAGACAATAAAAAATATAATAAAGTGCATAATAAAATATTACTTCCAACATAAAACAATAAAAATTCATTCTTCACTATTTCAAATATAATGTTACACAATAAGTGTATTAATTATACTAATTTACAAACTTTCACTCTCATACTGCTCTCTAACGCACACACACACACACACACACGTAACTCTAAAGGAAAAGTGCCTCTGAATGGCAGCAAACCCATACAAAAATACATAGAATTAGTTTTCTACTCGGTTCTAAACACATTAACTGTATAAAAGTCTCTTATAATCAATACCCAGTGTCCTACATGACACTGGTTATGTTTCTTGTGAAAATATAGCTTATACTATGCTCCTCCACGGCTCAACACGAGGCTATAATGGCGTCCGTGGAGAGAACGTGACTACAGCAAACTTCTACAAAACACTGCTTTACTTCGACAAAACTCTCAAAAATAAACACAGGTAGTTACACAGTCAGTGCGGATACCATTTAGACCAAGTTACAGTTACCAAAATGAACTTAAATGAGTTTACCTGTGGAGAGACGAGGAGCACACGTTAGTCTGACCAAAGCCTGTTTAATTCTGAGGCTGCGCCAGCGTAGCTCTTCTAGTCCCCACAGTGCGCTTACAGCGACATCTACTGGTGTGGAGGTACATGACAAATAAAACACTTAGTTCTAAAATATGAAAAATAGAATAGAGGGGGTGTCTGTTTCTAAATGAAAACTTAAAATATAGCATTTTTCCAACCTACTACATTAGCCTACTATGAACATGCTTGGTACAATATTTCCTCATTAGTATTGTGACCGATACCTGTGACTACGACAAAGACGAGTTGTCTGTAGCAGTAGTGCTGTTTGGGTCTGGATCTTTAGGCCTGTAAAGCCGTACAATGTCAATGCTTGGGCTTCATGGCGCGGCCGTTAATAGGTAAACCGGCTATGTATGCTGTGATGCACTGAAGTTTTACAGGCACCCAAAGACGTGGCTGAAACTTGGTTCCTGGCCAATGGAAGACCAAACTGGTTCTTAGGAAGAACAAGTTTAGGACTCAGCAGTAGTAAAGATGATCCCCTGATTCTGTTTTGGAAAATGGTTAACAAACATGATCATGGCTCTGTTAAGTGCTGTGTTCAAACTTTGGTCCTGCACTCTGTACCCCGAAATGGGTAAAGAGTGCAGGTTCTCCCTGACTCCTGGACCAGTTTTGGGTTGTTGCATCTCTGACTTTTCTGGATAGGGGATAGTTTTCTGTTCTTTGTGCCTGGATGTGTTCAGTACATGCTTGGTAGCCTCTTGTCTTCACCTGTTTGTCCTGTCTGTCTCTGGAGTTAATTATAATTTGTCTATCTCTCTCTCCTTGTCTCTGGAATGAGTAAATTAATTAGTCCCTCCTCCCCTTCAGGCTCCCCACTTGTGTTTACTCTCATCGAATCACTGTGTGTTCTGGGCACTATTCACTCTCTGCTTCAGGTCTGTTTGTCTGCTCTTCATTTGTAATTAATATGTTTATCCTCAATGTTAATTTAAGGATAAAGATAAAGCTTTTGAAGTTTTTATACGTCCCCTTGGCTTTGGAACCATCATGTCTCTTTTGAATAATTAAGTACTTGAGACCAATAGCCACCTTACAACAGGTGCCCATGCTGCTGTGTGGTTTTATAAATCAGTCATGCATTCCTTTTTATCCCAGAAGTTAAAAAAACAGCCTTGCATCAGAAATCTTCTGCACGTTTTTTTTTTCTTGAAGCTTGCAATCCACACGTGCACACTAAACTGCACCAATTATTATTATGCTTTTTATTTCATGCTGCCATTACAGCATTAGTTGCAGCCAATTTGTCATCACTTTGCCAGTAATTCTGGATTCATTTGCATCCTTTCCAGTAAGAATGTGTGATATATAGTCGTTGACAATATATTGTCATGTGCTCGTCATGGCTACCTGAAGTTGAAGAGCAGCGGTACATCATGGACTGCTACTTGGTTAAGACCAGACAACCATCCAACAAAGTGAACCAATCCAAGTTCCTCCGTCAGACCTACCCCAAGTTCCCACAAACACAGGGACCGAGATGAACCCGCAGCATCGATTATGAACAGTGTTTGGAAAAACAGCGTTTCAAATAACGACGTGAGGTAAAGGCGTTTGTTTTCAGTAACGCCGTTATCGTTACTGAACGTTAAATGCGGTGCGTTACATGCATTGATTGAATAAACTGTGATCCGAAAGTATCCCTGGCTTCTGTCTCAGCTGTTGTGAGGAGGCGGGTTAAAAACAAGGTGAGCGATTGTGATTGGCTTAGGCGGCGTCATGTTTCATTGTAGCCAATCAGAGCCAGTGTTTTTACACATGTGCCAGCAAGAGGAGGTGGGTTAAAAACAAGGTGAGCGATTATGATTGGCTAAGGCGACGTGCTAGCGCACGCACACACACACACACACACAGCAGATTGGATGAAGCAGCAGAGATGGTGAGTGTGGAGCAGTCTGATGAAAAGTTGTCATTTTTAAGGTGACGATACAAACACTACTTTAAATTAATTGTAGTCAAAGGCAAGAACGTGCATGTGAAGTGTTCATTATATCCAGGAGTGAAGACTTTGTCCACATCCGTTGTAAGCAACTCAAATTTAATGAAGCACCTCACGACACACGCATCTAAAAAATGTGAATTCTTTGACATATAGCAACTTTTTTTTGTTAACAGTAACGCAAATAGTTACTTTTCTTGGTAATGAGTTACTTTTATTATAGAGTAATTCAGTTACTAACGCAGTTACTTTTTTGAACAAGTAGTGAGTAACTATAACGAATTCCTTTTTTAAAGTAACGTTCCCAACACTGATTATGAACTGGAAACTCAACTAAAGCTAACTATGCTAAGCTAACCCACTGACACACATACTGGGCTAAGTGCTAACGCTAACCACTCCATATAAGGAATAGACCAAGTAAAAAGTACACGACTTCCTGTCATCAAACCACAGAGAGCCACCGATTTGTTTATGGTCAGATTTAACACTTGAATGGAAGGATAAAAGCTAATGTGAAATAAATGTTAGCATAAATACTAATGTCACTATTCATCTATCCCAACTTGTGAAATGCAATATTTTTGAATTATAATTCAAAACAAAGCTGGTTTCATTAGACTAATGTAATTATTGAGATTATTACACCAAAACACAATAGCTCTAATAGAGTGATCCACATGCACTAATATATTCCATAAAATATCAGCTATTGTAGCCTTTTTTAATGTGTCTAGTGTTGATGTATTCAAATGTGTTTGAGTTTGTAAGGAACCTGTTTAGACTTTAGGATGGGAATTGTTTTGTTTATTATAGTTTTTTTTTTTATCGTGATGTTTATCGTTATCGTGTTGAATACCAGAAATTATTGGGATAATTGTTTTTGTCTATATCGCCCATCCATTTTATCCAGACAATCTTTCACCAGCCACTTTCTTCAGCGTTATTAAGGCGTTTTCAGCTCAGATGAGAAAAGAAATATTTCCATCATATCTTTGGACGTCCTGGAAGTCTTTCTCTAAACAATCCTCTCAAATTTTCAAACAAATCATTCTGAGAATAGGAGGAGACGGGGCTTGTACAACCAAGTGTTGACTGGGAAAAACAGCTGAGGACAAACTAAAGAATACAGCGCTATGTCTTGATAGAAATGTTTCTTAATAGTGACATGGATACACATGAAAATTAACTTTGTGACACACTGAGGGGTACATATATGAAATTAGCTTTCTGTATTAAACTCATGCCTGAGGAGCAGTTAGCTGCCACAGTGTAGCGCCCAATGAGCAGTCGGAGATTATATGCCGATTAACAAGCAGTGTTTGGTTTTTCGTACTTTGCACGTTACTTGCAAGCAAAACAATCTCACAACAAGCAAAATACATGTGTCACTACGTTGTTGCAAAAGTAATGAGATAAAAAAATAAAAAGGCTGACAGTCCCTCAGCTAAATGAGAGTGAGGCGGGATGGTGCAAATAACAAATATGGATGCCTTTAAATACCTGGGGTTGACCGTCTGAAGGACAGAAACAGAGCACAAAAGTGAACAACGTGGTGCTGCAGGCGAGATGAAAGGGTGATGTGTGAATGACTGAAAGACAAGATTTTTAAAGCAGTTTTTGCTATATGGCTTGGATACAAAAAGGTCCTTTGAGTAAGACAGGAGGCATAGATGAGGCATGTGAAGTTTTCAACTGGAGCTTCAACTGTCAGAACTGACAGCGTTAGAAAAGGAGCAGTTAGGAGATGAAGTCAGAGGGCGGATTGAGATTTGTTTGGACTGCTGCAGAGGATAGATTGTGGATGTATTGGTCAAAAAACGCTGTTAACGCTGCAAAGCAAGATTATAGGAGGAAAGACAGAGAGAAGAATTCATGGGGAAGTGAAGGAGGATTTAAAGATATGTGATGTATTCATGATGCAAAATATATAAATCCAGTTTATGATAGAAGCCGATGACCAATCAGAAGTGATAAATTGCAGACAGCAGGGTGAACTGAGATACCTGCAGGGAACAATTCATTCTTTAATTTACGTTACATTTTCTTGATCCGCCTTGAGACTGGGCTGGTTTTTCTGTAATTGTCTGTCATTGTGTATTAGCCCTGCAATGGACTGACACCCTACTTTCCCTTCAGAACGATTGAATTCACCATGGAGCCAAATATGATAGATGGATTTGTTCGATAGGTTGTGCGATGGATAACCCCTGCAGTCAGTAAAAAATAAACTATACGTTACAAGACAGATGTTGGTGCTGAAAAAAGGCTTGAAAAGATTACGGGATACCTGTACCAGTTGTGTTTACAACATCAATCATGTTTTATGTATTTCCAATAAACACTGTAAAACATGTTCACATTCATTCAAAAACCATTTACAAGTACTTTCCTGAACAAATTAATTAACTGAAAGACAACCAATGGAGAGCAGCCATTTTTTTTTTTACCAGATCTGGTCAAAGCGGACATGGGCTCGTCTGTCACGGTCGTATTTACAGACCGTGGCGTAACAACTAGAGCAGACATGGGCTCGTCTGTAAATGTCATATTTACAGACCATGGAGTCGCCGTTACCTGACCAATCTACGGGAAGAGATTTGTCACCTTTCTAACAAGCGTTAATCTTACCACGAGGAACAAAGCCCAAAAAGAATTGAATCTGAGTTACTACAGTTGATTCATTGCCAGTGTTTTGCAAGAACAAAACATGCATAGATTTCATAAAAAAAGACCTTTGATAACATGTGCAAACAAGGTGGGGGGAAAATGGAGGAATGTTTCTGAAGATTTATGACCGAAGTGGTTGGACTGTAAAGCAGAACATTTTTTTTTTTATTTATTCAGAGACACAGTATTTGTTGCAAAGGGTATTAGTAGAACTATAGCATTGTGTGTGAGCATGCATGCACTGTTAGGTTAGCCCACATCTTTAGACATGCAAATTAAGGTAAAGACCCTAAGTATGTGTGAAATATTCTACCAATGATTTTGATAAATACAATGTGTCTTTGGACCACAATTATTTCACACAATGAGGAAAAAAAATAAGGTTTATATCACAAGAGAGCTTCAAAGCCAAATAAGACAGCACAGAACATTTTGCCCTATCTGAGCAGTTTGTGGAGAAATAGTTTGTGTATTAAAAATAACTTCAACCTTTGATTTTTACAGTACAATCATTGAATAAAATGACCAACCTGAGGTTTCAGAGCGGCTCACACTTGTCCTTTTCTCTGATTTTCCTGACACAAAGTGTGCAACATGAGTAAAGGTGGACTGTATAGGCATTGGTGTTTTTATGTTGAGCTGCAACAAAAGCCTTTGAAAAATTTTACACATATGTGACCTATTTGCTCTGGTCTAACAAACGTCATTTTTGCAGTAGGCTCCAAGTAGAACTGTGAGGGAGGAAACGCTTCCTGACAATGAAGAGGTGAAATGGTTCATTTACTTTTGTGCCGGAAAATTTTAAACACATCTTTCTTTATGTTTGTTTGGTAAGAGAAGGTTGGGCTGTATACAATTTTGTTAAATGTTTCAATTTTGATTAAAATTGTGAGCAGGAAGCAAGGGTGGACTGGGACAAAAATTCAGTCCTGGCATTTTCTGTAGAGACCAGCCCACTGCATTATCAGAAGACACCATGCTCAACATGCAGCTTTTTATGTCTTAATTTTAATTATTCCCTCAAAAACCTTAATAGGAATACACTTTTTATCCCCTTTTTACCTATTTCCTTTGGCTGTTTTGCAACATTCTTTGTCAGTTTTTTTTGCCCTTTTTCAAAAAGTTTAAAACTTTAGCTATCTTTTGCCAATTAATATCCCTTTTTTCCTATATTTTGTCAATTTTTGCAAGTATTTTTTGACACTTTTATCCAATTTTTTTCCTTTTTGTTATTTTGTTTGGCCACTTTTCATTCAAATAAGCTAATGTTTGCCCAATAAATAACCACTTGTTTTTTTTTCACAAACATTTGCCACATTTTGCCCCCTTTTCCATTACATACCACCTGGTTCCTCATTATTTGCCCATTTTTGGTCAGTCTTGACTGCTTTTGGCCGATTTAATTTACTTTAAACTATTTTCTTGCCACATTTTTGCTACTTTTGGACCATTCTTGGCCACCTGTTACTATGTCTGCCTCCACTCGCTCCTCAAAAAAAAAAAAAAACGTAACGGATCAGATCAGCCCACTTTGGATCAACGGCCCATTGGGTCGATGCCCATATGCAACATGGCAGTCCACCCCTGGGAGGAAGTGAAGATGGGGAGAAACAAAATGGCTGGAAGGCAACAATGAAGTAAAAACACTTCCATGAATCTGTCTGCAGGCTCCACATCCCACAATGCAGTGCCCCAAACCAAATATAAAGCGTATTTCAACTTTTTACATCTTTTTTTTTTTTTTTGGGGGGGGGGGGTATCTTTGTTTTATTGATCTACGAGGCCTAAATTATCTCTTCATCTGATAAAAAAAAAAAAAAGTTTTCTCTCCAGTAGCTTTAAGTTTAGACCAGCATGGAGGGCTTAATGTTACCTGTTTCTTTAGCAAAAAAAAAAGATTAGTTTACTTTGGTACATCACAATTTAAAGTGTACCAAATGTGTCTCCCAAACTAAAATAAGTTTTAGATCTCAGTTTGCAGAATGGTCAAAGCGGACAACCAAATAAGGTTTCTGACCACACTTATTTTGAAAGTCTGGTTGCACCACCTCCTTGCACCATCTTTTCCCTTAATTTGGAGTTTAAGGGCAACCTGAAAAAAACTTGTTCATATCGCACAAACCAGGAAGAACCATGATTATAGATAGTCAGCATTATTTTCTAACCCTGTTAACTGGGCTGGTCACAATGTTATTGCTGTTGTATATTTTTCTATAATGCACCTAATTTTTATTAAAATGTAAAACAATACATAATGTGGAGAAAGAGCTTTACTTTTTATTATTGTTGGGTTTTTAAAAATATTTCATTATTTTATTATTTCCAAAAGAACAGGGAGATCTGACAGCTTGTTTTCACAAGCTGTTATTTTGCAAGGATAAATGACAGCTCTAACGGTCAGCCTTGTGTTCCAATGAATTGCACAGTTTAAACTGTTTAAGAATACCGCCGGCTGTATCAATTTAGAACACACAATGTGATTTTCCTTAACTTGAACTGCTCATGTCCGAGAGCATGTTTGACAGGCAGGTCTTCATCTGTCACAGCTTTACTCACAGATGGCTGCATGTGTTGTTTGAAAGAGGAGACAAAGGCAGAACAAAAGGCAAGACACTGTTGTGATGTATGAAATAAATAAATAAATGAAATGAACTCTCCTGCTCGAGTCAACACTTGGAATGAACAGTCAAATTGAATTGAAACATTTCTTAAGAGCCTTTATTTCATTTGTCCTTGATTTTGCATCTTGCCATCTTTTCTTGACTTTATCTCCTTGGGCCTCATTTACATGTATAAAGCATTGAGGATCCCTACTAAAAGTGTTCATGAGCTGAAAATCTGACAATGTTCCGCCAAAAAAAAACACTAAAGTTTGCACAGGTGAAATAATTTAATATCTGATCATCTGCACTAATAGAGCTTTTATGATAGCATGTGAAAACAATGCTATCATTGTTATGATGCATATCAATAATTCTGTACATTGGCCACAGCATTCCTAAACACCCAACAACATGTTAAAAAAGATTGTAGCAAAATACTTTGAATTTAAATAAAAAAAAAATAAAAAAAAACATATTATCTATAGGATCATTACACAAACATGATACATTAAGATTATAAATTAAGTCGACTTTACTGGTGTTTACCTGGTCCCGGGGTGCCACATTTCTAGCTTGAGGCGAGAGGCTCACTACTAGGTTTTTTTTGTGCAAAACTGCATGCATGATGAGATCAGATTGACGCATCGAGGGAGATGAAAAAAAAATACCCTCTTTGTCCTTGCTCCATTATAGGAATGTATCAAGAAAAAAAATAAACTCTAGCTTCACTCCTTCACCACAAATACCCTTCTGCTCTGTGCTATGATGCAAGTGTCATACTCATACATACTCTGTTGTTATATTTATAAAACATATATATAGTTTTTTTTTTTTCAATCTCTCATTGCATTAAAACAAAAACCTCTTTTTGCCTTTCTTCGGTCTTTGGACCAGCTATGTGTATGTGAGGCTGAAGCCATTACATAGGAACAGGGACAGACCTTATTGACTGCTGTGAGCCGACTACCTGCTGCTAATAAACAAAACATCTTCACTGATGCCGATTTGATCCGAGAGAAAAAAGGAATGTGCAATTCTTCTTCAAAAAACTGCCGACTGTTTCAACAAAATCAACAACAATGTTCAAAGTTTCAAAGATAGGAAATAGATGTCAACATGTTTTTGATGCTTAAGAATCCACATCATTCATGTTTTGTACAGAGCAAAATGCTTTACAATAGCCTTCTAATATTTAGAATATCACACAGTGAGCTTGTCTAACAAGCTTTCTTGATTATGTTGCATTTCTAGCATTTAAACAGAAAACCTGAGCATCTCAGAGCCGAAATGGGCTTCTAATCATGTTCCATTCTTTCAGGGATTTTCACATC
The DNA here is from genome assembly GCF_900634775.1 of Gouania willdenowi. Classification (NCBI taxonomy): domain Eukaryota; kingdom Metazoa; phylum Chordata; class Actinopteri; order Blenniiformes; family Gobiesocidae; genus Gouania; species Gouania willdenowi. The sequence continues at coordinate 23,445,270 of NC_041047.1, read as the reverse complement.
CCTGACTATGGGGCGCCGATTGTAAAGTTGTGCATGCTAAAATAATCAGCAACTTTATGCAACATTTAGCAACAAACCATGTTTAAAAAACGTATGTGAATTGTTTTGTTACTTTTGACCATATTTAGAAGCAATTTTTGTGAAATTTGCAAAATAATGTCGTTTTACATTTAGCATTCAGATTTAACATTTATATTTAAATGTAACATTTAGATATATATGTAACACAACCTCTTCCAAGAACAGATGTATTTTAGGCTATTTTAACACATTGAATGTATAAAACTTGATTCTCAGCTTTGAAATGTTTATTTATTCATTAATGAAATACTTGCAACTTACAATTTGAAGCAACTCACTTAAGAGGATCTATCCATCCATCCATTTATTTGACCTTCAGACTATCTGTGAGGAATACAAATATTAAACATCTCACAACTAAGAAAGTATTTTTTTCAGGAATGATGAAAAGCCATAATAGAAGTTAAAACTGTATATACATCATATCATATCAAATATTTATTTTCATCATGAGGAGAGAAAATGACCAAAAGATACGTATTCCATTAGGCATGTCTTCAAGATGAAAACCATTATCCACTGAAGAGTAAATTGATTTCAGGCAGTTGAGCTGAGATTAAAGCTCCTGCTCAGCTTGGTGACAGAACATCTCACCAGAAAAGAGCAGGTACCTGATAATGTCTTTTGATCAGAGAGACAGAAACTATTCAAAGGTATTCTTTTTTTCTTTTCTGATCATGTCACCATGCCGGTTAACACAGGCACAAATAAGCAGGCTTTATAAATAATGGGAATTTCACAAGACCCAAGGGGCAATCAATTCATGGAAGCTCTGAATAATTTTTTTTCTATATCTTTCAGCCTGTGTATATCTGTTCCGGCTGTCACATATGAATGTTTTATTTCAGATATGCTTGACCCTACCTTTAAAATCTGCTCACATCTTTGTACATTTCACAGAGCATTTTTACATCTTAACTTGCTTTTATTCTTTCGAGGAGAATGCATTTTTGTTTTCACCTGATCTAAGTTGGAGGCTGACACATTTTTACATTTTTTGTAGTGACCCAGGAACAAAAAGCCCTGTTTTGAGGGCAGTGGAAATATCAAAGTCCATATGTATCATATGTACTCTGATTTGATAAATAAACTAGGCTTATTGTATTTTTACAGTTTTTCTCAGTCACTTTGGTACATTTCTCAAACCATCCCCAACGTTTGTGTAATGCTAAGTGCATTTCTCAAAAGGCAATGAAAATGTATTTGTATAGCCCATTTCATGCATAAGGCAATTCAAACTGCTTTATATGACGTAAACATGAAACAGTTTAAAAGGCAATATTAATGTTAAAATTAACCCTGACTCGTGTAAGCCGAAGCAATAACCTCCACCACCCAGTGAGACAGGCGTTGCATAGTAACAGGCTTCCCCCTGTGGGAATTCGCCCAGAAGAGGAACAGCTGATCGCTTCTCCTGATGCCCCTTGTTATGTCCATATAAGTGTGGATTGCACAAACTGGACACAACACATAAGGCTGCTGCTCACCATGTAAGACAGAAAAGGCCAAAAGGTCGATGGGGGAACATGAGCCCACAATCTTCGGCACAAAGGGCCTAAAAATTATCCTCACATCACCCGGAAAGAGCTGAGCGCGAGATGGATGGACCGAGAGCGCATGGATGTTGCTGACCCCCTTGGCTGACGCCAGAGCCAGCAACATGACAGCCTTAAGAGAGACGAACTTCAGGCCCGACTCTCCCAGTGGTTCGAATGAAGGATGCCTAAGTCCCTCCAGAACCACCACCAGATCTAATGGTGGTAACAGTGGTCTGAACACAGGGAGGAGCGTGCGTGTGGAAGTCACACTCTGTGATAAACAACGGATGACAGATTGAGCCACTCAGGGGCCAAGCCTCCAGCACTGCTCCAGGCGTGGGTGAAAAATTGTGCCCCTCGCCTGTGACAGCAGGTCCCTGCGCAGCGATAGCGGCCAGGGACGAGCACACAGCAGCTGGTGAATCTCCGCCAGCCAATGCATGGCTGGCCAAAAAGGAGCCACCAGGATCAACGTGTGGCTGTGTTCCCTCACCCTGGACAGGGTGGGGGGAACCAAAGCCAACAAGGCGAATGCGTAAAGAAACGCCCGGCCAGAGCACCTCTACTGCACAGGGAGAAGAACATTGCGCACGGTGCGTTTTCTTCTGCGGCGAACAAGTCTGCCTCGGCCCATCCATAACGGGCTCATAACTGCCGCACCACAGCTGGGTGTAGCATCTATTTCCCATGAATTGGCACGCCCCTGGATTACAGGTCGGCACCTAAGTTCACGATCCCCGGGATGTGCATCGTCCTCAGTGAGAGGAGATGCCCAGCACTCCACAGGATCAGTCTGTCAGCAAAAGCAACCAACGGGAGTGCAAGCCGCCCTGACGGTTGATGTACGCCACGACCGTGGTGTTGTCCGTCCTCACTAGGACGTGATGTCCCCTGAGAGACAGAAGGAAGGGATCAGCGAGAGGAACACCGCTGACAGCTCCAAGTAATTTATGTGAGCGCACTTGCGGGCCACATTCCAGAGTGTCAGGCAGCCGTCCATGGAGAACACCTTCCTGTACGTAATGATGACTATAGGCACCCCCTCCGTCAGGAATCCCGGAGCTTGCCAGTGACGCAAAGTTGTGCAGCGCTCCGGCGTAACCAAGATTCTTTGTATGCCATGATGCACAAGATTGAGCCCATGTGAGGCTACCCACAGCTGGAAATCTCTCATGTGGAGGTGGGCAAGGCGGATCACAAGGATGGCCAAAGCCATCAACCCGAGTAACCGAAGACAATCTGAACTGAACAGATTTGCCCAGTGGAAACAACGCAAGACATGCCCTGAACGTCCTCGCCCACTTTGCTGAAAGGCATGCGTTTAAAGACACTGAGCACAGGGACAGACCCAGGAAAATTATTTCCTTTGTAGGAGACAACACGCTCTTTTTTGTATTCACTGTGAATCCCAGAACAGATAGGTGATCCAACAGAATGCGTGTGTGCGCTCTGGCCTCCATTTCCGATCATGCAAAAAGCAGCCAATCGTCCAGATATGTAGCCAGGCGAATGCGCTGCTTTCTCAGCGGAGCAATCGCCGCATCCGTGCAGTGCATAAACACCCTCGGGCTCAAAGAGAGGCCGTACAGAGAGGTGGACCCTGGGGAGCAGCCTGAGGAGAAGCTCTCTGTCGCGCAGATGGAGACGTGAGCGGGGACTTTTGGGGGAGAGCGCGGAGCCGAAGATCCTCTCAGGAACAATGGGAGCATCCAGGATGACTATTTTTTTCTGGGTCAGACAGTTTTGCGAGGTCGAGCCAGCGGGCTTGCTCCTGAACCACCATGTTAGCCATCACCTTCCCCATAGCCTGCATGGAGCAGCTCCGGTTACGGAGGCACACATCAGCGACCATCGTTGCTGGGTCCTGAAACTGAGCGAAGTCGTCACAGAGTTCAGCCTGGAAGGCCTGAGGAGGGAGAGGACATTCAGTGCCCTGAACGAGAGTGCAGCCGCCGCATAAGTCCTACAGGACAGGTCCGACTGGAGACGGCCTGATCTGGAAAGCAACAAGGGCCTCCATATTGCAGGAGCAGGTGGGCTGCCACCAGGGGCTCTACTGGCGGCATTCGCAGCAGTTCGAGGCTCTCCATCACCTCAAGGGAAGAGGCACCTGCTACCGGGGCTTTCCTGGTGAACGGACGGTCCTGCCATGGACAGGCTAACTCGACGAGCAGCTCAGGGAAGACCAGAAGGATTTGTCTTGGAGTGCCCTTGGACGTGGGGAGCTTCTTTCCTTCATAACACGACCTGGTGAATTCAATCAAAATTGCGTGCCACGAAATGGCCAGTCATGATGCGGCACGTTTGCACACATCCACCTCCATTTCCTCAGTGCAGCCTCTTCTTCACCTGCTTCAGCGGGGATGCTGAGAAGTGGGAGGAAGGGGTCCTGTTTCTGACAGGTTCACTTGGCGTGCCAGCCTCCTGTGGAGGTTCCGCGCATTGAACACGGTGCAGTGCCAACATGAGCCCGGGATTTAGACTGCCATTCGGGCGTGTTCCAGTCCCCACACGGACAAAGACGAGCCCCAGAGCATCCCGCTCCCTCGGTGAGAGGAGCTTTGGCTTCCATCTCCGCGTGACGCAGATAGAAACAGGTGGGTTAGTTTGTGCTACCACAAGGTGGCTAACAGGTGTTAGCAGGGATGCAGGCCCATGCGTGCTGGAAAGTCCGTGATGTCAAAGTCAGCGTTGGTTCAAGAGACGGCAGCTGGTTCACTGCAGTTTGGAGCTCGGATACCATGGTATGGAGCTGAGCTGGGATGAACACCTTTGTGAAAGCCCAGAAGAAGGACCGACATGCACACAGGCCCGTAGGCGCTGAGGGCAGTGGTACCAAGATGACAGCGAGATGTGCTGCGGTCTGTGTGCACCGGCACAAAGCTTCCAGCGGGGCTAATGCTGTGTTCACGCAGTTTAATTGAATTGAATAATCTCATTTTGAAAATAAAACAGATGTTTTCTTTTGTTTCTGTGCACAGCATCCCGTCCCGCACAAGCTGATCTTTGCTGAATTCGTCCTCTGTGCTCCAGCGTCCGGCTAAAATAGAAGCTCTGGGTATGTACTGCAGAGAGCACCGGACTGCTGGACTCATTTCAGAGCTGTGAAGCACCGCATTTGCAGGCAGTGAAAACTGACACATTAATTAACCGAAATGGAAACATAGCGGCTTTGCTGCCTTGCTAAAGCGGAACTGCAGCTGTTACGCATCTAGTGGAAATTGGGGGTTAGTTTTCCACATTTGCTAACTGCACCAACAAAGGGGAACCTATTATGACAAAGGCTTTCATAGAGAATCCCTGGATATCTTTAGAAATCAGGTATCAGTTTATTGACAATTTAAGATGTCACTTTTAAGTATAAACAATCAGGCTTGGGGAGTAACGGATTACAAGTAACAGCATTATGTAATCTATATACAAAATATTGTAACTGTTATCTCTTACAGTATATTCAAAAACATCTCAATTTTTTATCAAAATGGAGATTACTTAGTAGGCTTATATTTTAAAAGAAAACGGAATATACACCGTGCAACAAATACACAGTACACATTGCAACAATTCCCGGCACTTCACCATAACAAATGAACACGTGAAACTGTTTATCACACTGTAGCTGTTCCCACTCAACGTTCTTGAAGCCAAAATACAGAGTTTAGGGGTGCTTCCATCTTGCAAATTGTCATTTGGTAACATGCCCTGCCCATTGAGCATACAGCCCTGATGACTTACTCAAGGCTAGCTACTCCAAGAACACAAGTATCTTTCCGGTCAGGAAATTCTACCAACGGCTTGTTCAGATCATAGAGGTTTGTACAAAAGCACAATACATTAATTAATTGATATGAAGAAAGCTATGCAAGATCCAAGGCTGTCAATCATCGTCATATATGACGTAAAAATCACATTTTTCAACCTCAAATAACTTATTTAAAACAAACTTCACAGAAAAATGAGCACTTGAACACAATGCAGGGTGATAATAACTAATGATCATAGCAAAGTTTAGGTTTGGAAAAAAATTATGTGACGAGTATTTTAATTTTACAGTTTGACCCACATTCCATCTGTTATCATTGAGGAGGCGGGGTTTATGACCTATACGGCAGCCAGTCAGCAGGGGGAGCTCTAAAAACAAAAGCTTCACTCTCCAGGGAGCTCGTCCCGTCCATTCTTTTTACAGTTTGGTTTATCATCATGAACCTGGAGCTTTTACTGCATGGAAACTCCCAGTTCACTTCTGAGGTCCAACACAAACCCTCAACATACACACCTCTCAGTCCCCTGCATCCTCCTGTTGCCTTCACTGCCAATTAGGAACATCTACAGCAAACACATCCAACAAACAGCAGAGTGGATGCAATATAAACCAATTATGGAAACAGCTAACTCTGATCATAGTGTGCAGTAACATAATGACTGTATGTGTTTGCTGTGTCTTATTCTATCTTTTTGAGTCTTTATTTGCATGTTTGGTATTGATGTCATCTAAAAGTAACAAAAAGTAATCTGTTACAATACTTTAATATAGTGATACTCAGCGTAAGTTACTGATTCCATTTTTTAACAAGTAACCCCTAATTGTACCAGATTACTTTTTTAAAATAACCCTCCCAACCATGTTCAATCATTATACATTTCTAAAGGACTAGTGTAATGCTCTATAACACTTGACAAATTTGAATTATGAATGCTACATTGCTCTCGAGTGACGGGTCGGTGATTTGCAAAACTGGCATACCTGGCAGATTTCAGCATCTGAAATAACTGAACACACAAATGCAAGGCCGAAATGAAACCCTGTTCACAAGTAGAGATAAAAAAAAATAGCTTTCTTTCCAAGGTGCGGCTATGGAAACAACCAATGGAAAGTGCCAACCTAACGTTCTCACACATTCAGAAATAGCAGGGTGTCAACAGTGCTGCACTATGCGAGAAAACAGGTAATCACCTGCAAAGTCTTGAGCAGAAGTTGTACTTTTATTTAACTTCAGTTTCCACTGATTGCCTTGGCTGGGTTAGAAAACTTAACTTAATTGGATTGGACATGACTTTGCAGGAGCAGAAAGAAATAACTGTACTGAGGCAAAATCGTGGTCTAAAACTGAGCTATGCTGATCTGGACAATTGTTGGCTGAATGCTGCCTATGAGTTTCCTATTCTGCCAAGCAAAATTATCCCAGATCTGTTCCTTTTCTCCATAAAAAATCTACAAGGTGGCTTTTAATGGATGATTGCTATGAAGGCAAAAAAAGAAAAGAGACTCAGAGCTGTTTAGGAAGATCTTTGTGTGTCTTTCTTCAATTCCTGAAAGAATATTGGCTTTGTTTTTGACTAAACAGGCCCAGGTTTAACACTAAGAGAAATTGAGACCAGATTTTCATTATATTTCAATAAGTACATGTTTGTTACATTTTTGGGAAAGCATGCCTTGTGATTTTCAAATGCAAAATATGCGCCCAAAAAGGTCGGGAAATGATTTCATGAACCCATAGTTTTGATGTGGGAATTATATAGCAGAAAAACAAGGCAGGATTTCTAAAAAATAATAAATAATAATAATGAAAACATAACCAGCCTTTTTTCTGACCAACAAAACAAGTTATCACCTTGTAAGACACAAAATGCATCAAGTGGAGTGTTCTCCATCGGATAAAAACATTCAGTTCTTCATGACCTTCACTTTATAAGGTTTTCCTGCCAGACTCAAAACGCCACTCACTTTGTTTTTGTTCTTCTTGTTGTTGTGTACACTAGTTAAAATCCCTACTCCTCCGTTGTTTGTGAGGTATAATCTAAGATGTGTACGCATCGACGCTCTGAGCCCAATTTTCGATTTGGGGCCTGGGGGGGCCCCAATGGGCTCCAAAAAAAAAAAACGAAAGTCGATTTTTCGTTTATTTGCTAGTCAAATATTATGACGGTTGGTGGTACCGAATCCTTGGCACACACCAATATATAAATGGGGCTCATTACCCCGTACGTGTCACGGGGGCCCCATTTTTCAAATGACTACTCCCCTGTTAGTTCTTGTTAGATCAGAATGCAGTTTGGTATGAACACTCCATGAATGAATATGATGAGACGCTCTGAGCCCTTTTTTTGAAATGGGGCCCAGGGGCCCATCCCCCATTTCTGGTAATTTCCACATGTATGGGAACATAGTGGTGTGTTATCGTTTCAAAGGTAATTCAACGTAGATTACAATTAAGCTTTGCACAACTCAATTAAAAAGGGGCCCACCCCCTTTTTTTCTGCAAGTCTCTCATTTATTTGTGAGTCAAATATTGCGACAGTTGGTGGTACTAAATCATTGACACATATCAATATATGAACGGGGCCCATTACTATGTATGTGCCACTGGGGTGCCAGGGGGCCTCATTTTTTAAATAACTATTCCTCTGTTAATGCTCATTGAATTGGGCTGTAATTTGACATGGATATACTATGAGTGGATGTCAAGAGCCTCTCAAGGACATTTTTTTACTCGGTCATTTGACTGAATTCTCGGGGTCAGCCGTAGTTCATCCGAACTTGTTTCTCCCATTTTTCCCTTCACAGCTTTTTCAAACAGACTAATAGTTGAAAAAAGGTAAGCAGCATTCAACAAGCTTATTTTCACCAAAATCATTTTTGTACCACGTTATTTCGTCCCTGAATTTATAGGGAGGAATATTACACTGTTGCAAGGATTCAAAACAATTAGACCGTTTTTTTTTAAAGAGCCACAAGTTTATTTCTGTGAGTATTAGAAATTGCAACACCGTACATAAAACAATACACAAATAATACATAACATTAGAATACACAATTAACTGTAAACAAAATGGAATCTCATTAATTGAAATTGCTTCACAGCATAACCTGTGTGCCTCATGTGAGATTCACTTACAGGAAGCTCCTGATTACAAACTTCAGAGAATGAAATATGTCTACATACAGGGAGCAGAAGTAGAGGTACAGTGGAGAGGGGGGAGATAGTCGAAAGAACTCTGAATTAGCTACATTGTACAGCATTCTATTTTATTGTAAAAATGGAGCTCTATATTAATGGTTTCACCCATTTCGACAAACAAGTTGAAGGTTCTTGAATCTATACAGACACATAACAGTAGCTTCCTTTTAAAGGTGTGTAAGAGAAAGACTTGTACAGTATAATGATAGTGGTAAGAATGACCTTGCTCATTATTGAGCAGGAAAAAAAAAACAAAAACATTTGCACTCAAAGAATTTTGTATGTATTTTTTACGAATTTTGAAGGCGAACAGTCTTACTCAAGTTCTTCCAGATTACGGAAGTCGTCTTGGGGGTGGGGTGGGGGGGTAGCAGAAACTAGCTTGAGAACCACTGAGGTAGTGAGTCAGTATTTTTTCCTCTAAATGCCAATAAACAATATATATCTCGATAGTTTTTACTCAATAATGTCTGACCGCAAACACAATTCTGGATTAAATTTTATGATGCAAAATGCCACATAGGCAAATGTATTGCTGCACAATATGAGCCACTTTAGTCTTTTTTTCCACTAAGGGACAGCACATATGAGTAAGTTCTGTAGTGTGGCTTGTTTAAATGAAGGCCTGGGTTAGAACGCACGGAGAATTAGAGAAAGCAGCAACTCCTAAAACGAGTATTTTAATACAAAATAAGCTATAAAATATATATCTCAGAAATATGAGGGAAAAAAGGACTGCTTGACTGTACTCTATTAATAATATTAAATAATTGTTTGATGTGATTCGTGCTGTGTGATTGTATAATCAAAACAACAATATATGTCTCAATATAGATGATATTGTCATTTTCTATATCATCAAAATAGAAAACCTGATATATCTTGAATCACAATATATTGCCCAGCCTTAGTAGCAACAGTGTCTGTATGGCAGTTCACAGGTTAGAGCTCTTTGATTAACAACGCTTATACTTTATCTATTTATCATATAGGACATGACATCTATATATGTTTTTATATAAACAAATGTTAACATTTGTGGATCTGTTGACTGCCACTTGTTGGAAATAAAAATAATGTTCATACCGTTTAGCTAATTTTCTTTTACCTAAATAAAAACTGTTTATAATGGTTTTGCTACAGTGATATACATCCCTTTAGCCTCATTCAGCGAGCTAAAGTTGAACAAGTTCGGTTTCCTCCCTCCCTTGTTATTCCACATTTTGTAAAAATTCAGCTCCAAACGGGCGAGTTGGATTTTTCTCGCTCCTTGACGTCACGTAGCGGAAACTCCTCTTCCTGACAATCCTGGCTCTTCCTACCCTATAAGAACATGAGCTCCTCCCTCTCAAACTACTCACAGCTCAAACAAACACTGCGGTGTAAAATAGAATACATACAGTATTATACTTTACTGTCACATATGTAAAGCTACATACACAAAATGTGTTCTCTGCATTTACCCCTCCCTGTGGAGCAGTGGGCAGTAATGTTGTAGCACCCGGCACAGCTCCATTTTTAGTATCCGTTATACCGCCGCATTTTGCCTTTGACATGATCTGATGTGCTTGTGACCCAATGCGACACAGCGGTTGGACAAAACAGTGGACTATCACCTTGAATAAACTATTCCTGTAATCAGTAGAGGAGAGGATGTCAAGAAAACGATGGAGCAGATGCAGTGAGTGTTTGAAGCGGCTGACTCAGCTCACTGACTCCACTGCTCCTGCCGCGCACACACCCTGAAACAGTGTTTGTCTGACTCACAATCATAATAAAAAGTGTTTTACTGTAATGTGCAGTGTTTTTTTGGCAGAAAACAATAACAATAGTGTGTGGATAGCAAAAGAAAATAGCTAGTGATCAGCTGTTGTGTGGAGTCAGCATCTACAGACACGTCTGCTCATGAATGTGCATAAGTAGGCCCCAAAACAGGCCATTTTTAGAACTGCTCAGAAAGTCACTTTTCAGAGGGCTAAAACTCTGAAAAACATGAGTTTTGGAAAATAAACCTCAAATACCATGGTGTTGGGGTTCTTAGAACAAATGGAGTTGGGTGAAAAATAGCATAATACTGGACTTTAAATGGTGGGAATAAATGTAAACATTCCACATCAAGGTGCCTCATTTTCTCATATACACTATGTTGCTGTTGTGCTTTTGTTGGACACAGTAATGTTGCTCACACCATGAACCTGAGTGAGCTGTTTGCAGTCCATCGAAGCCAGTAGTTTCCTCTTTCCAGACAGGGTGGGGACTAAGTGCTCAGTGATGGACACAGAAGCATGGCTGTCAATATCTCTGTGGACATGATAGAAAATTACAATAACGATCACAAAAGAGGGTGACAGAAGAGGTCACAAGACTTTTGATCCCTACCCGTAATTAATCTTTCGTGGGGGTAGAAGGCCGAGCCCTTCGACATGAAAGATCACGGCTTTGAGCACTTGTGGTAGCGGGTTAGTAAATGATATCTTGACAGCCATCTTCTCACCTACTGCAGCCTTCCCAATCGGCTAAGAGTTTAAAAAAAAAAAAAGAAGAATTCAGATCTAAGATTAGATTTTAATCTTCCCTTTTTCCTTTCCCCTGATGAGCTTGGCTTCTTACGTTGATGATGAGGTCTGGGGTCCTGAGCCTGAAGTTGAACTGTGTGGCCAGAACCTGCCGTGTTTCTACGACCCTGCCTAACAGAGTCAGCATCAGGGCAGCTTGATCTATTAGTTGGTTTTTGTAGTCTTTGTAATCAAGAGTCCAGTTCAAACTCTTTTCTTTAGAAACCAGACAAAGAAACAAATAGAACAAAAACGATTAATGAACTACAGAGGGTGTGTGAGGATGATTACTTTGTTACTTATTGCCTGATTAAGTGTTTTCTCTATAACCCTCAATTATTTCAATAAGCACAATAACAAGGAGATTGGGTTATTTTAGCCACTCCTTGAGCAGTGTGTGCTAGAATATGTTCCTTTTCAAAGTGATGCAAGCAACAGGTTGGAACAGGCAGGCAGAGTGAAGTATGCAGGGCTATTTAAACAGAATGACACCCATCCCTCAGTTACCATAGAAAATATAAATATTTATCAACTCTCTGTTACATCTTACTAAGATTACTCCTTTGACATCATCCACTTATGTTTCTCTGATAAGACCAGTCGCCAAACTCCTGTGTATATGTAAAATCAATCAAGCTACTAATTTCTATCATCAAAGTCCTATAAAAAATATGAGCTCTTGGCTTTCACTCAGAAAAGCATTCAGCACACATATTAAACTGTTACAATAGGATTGTATTAGTTGAATGACACTGCCTTGGGAGAATAAAATGGCAAAGATTTTAATTAAAATGTGCATTTTAATTTGAATTAGCACATACTACAATGTAGAATTGTACTGTTATACTGTATCTTTATTAATGGGGATAAACTTTTCTTCCTTTAAAAGTGTGAATTATCATGGTACCTTGATCAGGATCAAGGGGATATTTGGCGCTTGGTGGAGGTTTGTGTTCTCCGAGTACAAAAAAACATTAAAATTTCAAGTCACCCTTTATAACCCCCTCAAATGTACATTGGAGGATGATGAAATACTGAGGAAAAGAAAACTACACAAGCCCTGCGAGAAGCCGGTCCTCCGAAGGTGCGGTCCTTCCTGTGGGGTAGGGCTAACCACCATGCCATGGTGCTGCCCAGTGTTTTTAATTAATACAGTGAAAAAATGAAGTAATTTTTTGGCACCTTCTTTGCCTATGCTACCAATACCAAGTCTAAATTTTGGACCATTCCTAATACCAAACCCAACAAGCTGTCACTGCTCTGCACTGCATCTGTTGTGTTAGTAAAGCTGACTTACCCTCATTAGGCAGTAGATCAATATCTGTTGTGTCTTTCTTCACTGTGGCTTTATGGACTCCAGTGTAGTACATGACAGACACCTGACTGTGGAGGTTGACTGTACGATTTTCTGAGCTGCTGTTTTGTAATGTGATGGTTAGCTCTGCGTCATCCCCCATTCTTGGTCCATCATCTTCCATAGTCACATGTACAGAGACGTCTTGCGCTGTGGGCGCTGAATAGGCCTTTGCCTTAGTGCCATAGCTGCAAGCTGTTTCCACAGCAATGCGCTCCTGCTCAGACCCTAAAAAGTGCATAAAAATATGAAGTCGATCCAACAAAGACAATTTTAAACTGTTAATGGGTTTTATTATCAATGTCTAGATTTTAACTTTTACCCTCAGGGTGTTTGTAGAGGTTTGTGATATCATTGCGATCATCAGAGCCAACGGCCTTAGTGCTGATAAAGTGGCCAACAATATTTTTCTCATCATAGATTTGACTGAAGGTACCATCCACATTCCTCTGCCAGTAGATTTTATCACTATTTACCTGCAGGTGCAAAAGAAAACACTGAACAAGTCTCATAATGCCATATGAGTTCTTGTTATTCCTAAATCAATACACACCACTTGGTAAAATGTTCTTGACCTTGTTCATATACAGTGCAGAATTTAATTAATGAGGAGGAGAATTCCACAAACCTCAGCAAACACAAAGGCAGCGTCATGTTTCAAGTAGACCTGACCATAGCGGATAGCAGTGAGAGAAGCAGGACCACAGCGGAAGGTGCCTTGGCTTGTCTGCTGAGGGGTGGCATCAACAGCCTGCCAACCGCCATTGCCTGGAGGTAAATCAGGACGTGCCATCCAGCAGTCGTTCCAAACATGGAAGTTCCTTTAGATAAAGACCTGAGGTTAATAGAGCAACACGTGTGCCTCATAGACTGATGACTACAATGATGTAAAAAGCTACAAAAACCTAATGACCAAGCATACCAGACAGAGTCTGAATTCAGGTGTTCTAATGGCTCCAAGTTATTGTCCAGATAGACATCTGTTGTCAAAGAGACGTCTGTGTCATGAGCCGAGCTGAAATTGGTCACAGTTCGACAGGGAATGCCTAATGACCTTAAAACTGAAAGAGTGACATGCATGATAATTCTATACCTAAATTGTCACATACGAAAACAAGACGTCATGATGCATAGAAAAATAGGGTTAACCAACCTGTTGTCACAACCCCACCAAAGACCCAGCACTGGCCATATTTCACAGGGGTGCCCTTGTTTTTATGGTATTCTTTCAGAATTTCAACACTTCCACTCCACATTGTCGGAAAACTTCCACCAGAATAGTTTCCAGACCAGTTCCCCTCAATTACACCATGATCATCAACAGAGTTGATCTATAGAGAAAGAAAGAGAATATCTTTTATTTACATGTTTGGGGGGGGGGGGAAAAACTCACCAGAGAAAGCACTCTGGACATAATTGCACAAGCAAAAATTGGTTTGGAAGACATCAACTTTCAGATGCTACCTTAGGAAAGTCAAGCTAGTCCAGCCCCTTCATCTGTCAGTAGCTGTTAACAACTGAGAGCATCCATCCCCTATTCAGTTAATCATCCAGCTGATTATGTTCTATGCTTCCCATTGGTTAGATGGGTCTGCTGCGTCTGCAAAGACCTCACAACCCCAGCTCCTCCTCTTCTCTCCAATTAAACACTGTCTTTTGGTGCTATCTAACTGTGCTTCTGTTCCAGGGGGTCCTGCTGACCGCTCTCTCTGCATATGCCTCTCCATGTAGCTCATGGAAAAGCGAATGGGATCTCCCTTCCTTTCAGGCTTTCCACGCAGCTGCCGGAAAGGGCATGGAGGTCCCAGAACAGAGCCTTACCGCCAAATCTAAAATGCATGCTAAATAAAGCTATTTGACTATTTGACTGAAATAAAAAGCAACATACTCACCATGGCTGAGACAACCCGCACCACATTAACTGGGTCTGCCCAACCGGATGGTGGAGTTCCACTCTTCTCTAGAACAAAAAGACAAGCGGCAAGAATCCCTTCATCAAACTAAAAGCAAAAGAAAGAAAACAACCATGATGTTGGTGATGTTGAGTTAGCAGGTTTCTCCTAGTCATATTGCACACCTAACACATACATAAACAAGTGTGGAAACCCACTCAACCAACTCACCTGCCCATAATCCCATGTTCTCTCCCCAATCTGATTCATTGTGCCATAGTAGATTATTCCAACATCGTTCAGGACATATTCCTGCCTTTCTTCCTCGGAATGCAAAAACACCACGTCGTCTGGCAATCAGCAAAAGAAACACGCTCAAAATTCTTATCTCAACACCTCAGAACTGAGATCTTATTTTCTTCTAGTTAAACTGTTTGCTATAACAATGAAAAACATTTTATAGACGCAAATGCATTGTAACCAGGGACATTCTTAAAATGCTTGCAATATATCTGTTCTCTGCTGCCTACAGGATCATGTAAACAGGACTGTAATTCATTCTCTGTACAGATTGAAATACTTGAGTTCCATCAGTAATTTTTTTTCTCTTTTTTTTTTAAATTCTGAAGCCCAGTAGGAGATATCCCACAGCCCAAGGCATGCCAGTGCATTGTAGACCAATGTGTGTGCAAAAACCGCTACTGCAAACCCAAGCGCTGCCCCGGAACCAAAGATGCAGCCAGGCCAGCAGAGAAAGCTGGGGCCAAGGAGCCCCAGGCCACCATCCCACAGCCGAGCAACCCCCCAGACGCCTCCAAGATCCCAAGCCAAGAGGCAGCCACCGCCCCCCATATACACATCCGAGAAAGTCCCAAGGAGCCGAGGACCGAGCAAACCCCGCCACCGACCATCAGTAATTAATAAATAAATCCTTCTGATTTAGTTTTAGTAATATTCATCACAGAATGATAGTATACAGACACATTAGTCTTTATTAGCCCAGTAATTAATCCAAATAGTTACTGACCGAAGCATGCCGTATCATTGAATGTAATTTATGTTTGACAAGGCGTGAAACTGCATCTCTTTTTTCCCATACTAGTGATACTAAAGAGGAGTTTACCTTCACACCAGGGGTTGAACAAGATGTAGACATCATTTGCAGAATTGTGTTCGGAGACAAACTGTCCACTCGTAGAATTGGTTTCCACTGTGAGTCGATAATGACCAATAACAGCTGTGGCAGGCGAATTCACCATCAACTTAATCTTTGTGCTGTCCTGCTCAATAATTCTACTTCCCCAGGAATTTTGATCCAACTGCTTCACCAAAGGAACAATCACATGTGTTTCTTTTGACACTACTGGCAGTGACCCTATGAAAGTGAGAAGAGATGCATGTGATGTAATAGCAAAATATCAGGCTTATGGGTTCAGAACATGTTCAGACAAAAACATTTGAGTTAATTTTCAAGATAAAACCACATCTTTGTTGATCCTGTGTGCAGAATGAGATGGTGGAAAAATCCGAATGAAATGTTACACCTCCTTTTTGTTTGTCGCAGACTAGTTTGTGGACATAAGACGGCTCAGTCTTACCCATTGGTTACACTAATATGTTTGTATATTTACAAACATTGATACCATCCCATATAAGGTGAATCAATGGTAATTGAATCTTTAAAAAAAATGCATGATCTTTTATGCTTCATATTTTTGTCGAACATATCGGTAAAATTTAATTCAATAAGGACTTCTTGTTATTTCGTTAACTAAAACTAGGCTATAACTGAAATAGTCTGGATGACTAAATTTTGACCAAAACTAAGTTGCTTTTTGGTCAAAAGACTGTCTAAAGTTAAATAGAGTTTTCTCTGGGGGGGTGGCATGGGGAGCATTACAGTTTTCCCAAATTCATTTGAAAAAATACAATTCTTAATATAATGTGCATAATATACAAATATTTTAAGTGCCATAAAATAAAGCGACTGTACAAAATATATTTGAATTCATTTGTTGTTCTTTTAAAAATAAGGTTTTTTTGGCGCTCGTCATGTGACTTCGTGATTTTATCATAAATTTACAACATTAAACAAAATATTGACGCAAATCTTTGTCGTCAACATTATTAATTATGTTACCAATAATTTTTGCATTATTGTTTTTTTGGGTTTTTTTTTTTTTTTTTACCCCCCACCCTCGTTCTTGTCACTTTTAGGGCATTTCCTTTTCAACATACATGTCTATGAATCTCCTCCCCTGTGACCATCCAAGCTGCATTGTTGACAACGACGAATCAACTGCAGCTTTATTGACAGATTACTAATGGGGAGTAATAGTAGATAAAAGCTGCTTTCAAGAGACAATCAGAAGACAATGCAGCTGAATGAGTCACCAGCAAACAGCGCTGACGCAACACAAATTTATGTTTGGATTAAAAACACACACAGAGAGAATATATCTGTTAAAATCAAGATTAACTTGGATAAAATATTGTAAGTAACATTTAATAATTAACAAGTACCCACAGAACATAATCTCACACTTTGAAATAGATTGTTAATCATTTTTAAATCATAAATACTAACTCATTTTGATTCTGTTTATTCAAACACAAACTATAGAAAGAGCTGGGTAAACATACTGTAGTCTACAGGCGAAAGGAAACATATGTAGGGCTAAAAAAGGTTAAAATAAATAAAGTACGTTTTTATTAAACTTAAATATCAGAGTAAAGTTAGCTTTGGGCTTATGAGCAACACACGTTTTGCCGAATATCAGATGAATATACAGTATAATGCTAATTTCATTTAAAGTTTTAGTCAACAAATATCTTAAACACATAAATAAACCTTTTATTACTTATTATTAACAGTAAAGATAACAGAGTGATAATACAAACAATTGTTCAATTGTGTTCAGGTGGAAGGGACAATGCATATTAATGGGTGTAAAGATATGTAAATAGGCCTGATTGTGCACTTTAGCTACTTTCTATATACGTAGTCCTCCCAATAATTATTCATTTCTTTTCTAATAATCTTTTAATCAATTTCATTAAATGTTAATAGCATCTTTCATCTACACTGTTCATGGTTTGGGGGTGCTGAATTATTTAGAATGGAAGGCGTGGTATGCCTTGCTCAAAATGCCATCTCATGGAGACGCAACACAAAACAACATTCACTCTGATGAGTCATGTTAAAAGCTTACACTAACGGTGAGGGTAACCTGAGTCCCTACAAACTACAAACAGGGGAAAAAAAACAATGTGGGTTAAGGTTACTCTCAGAAGTTGGGTGTGCACATGTAAAGTTTGTGCAGCCAAATCTCAGTTGAATTTGTGGTTTTTATTCCTGTGAATCCTAATCTTTGTTGAACACAAATCCAACTCAGTAGATTATTGTCAAAAATCACAGGCATTTTGTGCCGACGTCACAACACGGCAAGAGAACAAAATCAGGTTGAGTTAATCTCTTTACTTTGTTGTTACATGCTTTGTGGCACAATATTAGAGTGTTTGCACTAAAGTTCATTAGGTGTTCTCATCTTCTACATCTTCTGTTTAAAACAGCAGTTGGCGTTCAGCGTTTTTGATGCATTGCCCCCACCACTGGTGAAAACCTAAAATGCAGTATTAGCATTGCAGATCTGTAATTGACACCAAATATAACTTTGACTCCATAACTTCGTGTTTATTGATAACTTCTACCTGTTTTGGAAACATGCTGACCTATTCAAAAAGGACAGACTTTTTTAATTCACTCAAAGCCCAAATACTAAAATCAAACTTAAAGTGTGTGATCCATAGCTCTACACATACATGACTGCCTGAGATTAAGCAGGCAGCTACAGACGCCAGGGTTGGGATCAATTACATTTTTCAGTGACATTTACGCTTTCAATTACTCATGTTCAATTACAATTCAATTATGATTACAGTGACCAGCATTTTTCCAAATGCATCCTCAGAAAGTCAATTACAATTATGTTCTCAATTACTAAAGTTCAATGACAATTCATCACAATTGAAATAAATTATCTAATAACAGTTAACCTTCTTCTTGTGTAAGCATCTCTTATGAGATCAGGTCCTAAATCAGCTGTAAAACACACTAAAAAACAAACATCATTTAATTTCTTCCCTATCTATTGATGACCTTGTTAGGCTTCCTTATCAATTAAAATGTAGATTTTAATATTTATAGTGTGGGCGTCTGAGACTTTTTTGCGTCCGTATATCTCTCGATTTAATTATAATTTTTTTAAATGGTAAAATGTGGGAAAGCTTGATATTTAATATAGTTTAATAATTGTTAACTATATGTGTAGAACGGTACATACAACTGTAATATGGTTCCCCAACTTTTATAGAATTTTCACGGCAAAAAATCAATTATCTGAACTCAAATACGATTTAAATACAATTACAACAGCAACAGATTTTTTAAATTACACTATAATTGTAATGAAATATAATTTACACTATAATTGACCCCAACCCTAACAGACGCCTCCTTAGATCAGTACTTACACCCTAGAGACACTGTATTGGTCTGGAGAAAGCAGCACTCTGAAACCCACATAAACACTTAAACACAATTTAAACTACAAGCATACAGTAACACAGAACAATGAAAAAAAAACAATTAAATGTGGAAAATTAAACATGAAATCCCTCCAATCTAAATCTCTCTCAGTGAATGATCTTAACCGACCATCACTTTGGTTGACTATGCCTCACTGAGTTCTGGCTTACAAAAAGAGAGAATGTTGCTCTTAATGAAGCCAGCACTCCCAGTTAATCACCCAGTTAATAACCACCATGTCCCCCGTGAAACTGGTTGGGGAGGGGGAGTGTCAGCAGTTCTAATGCATTGTGTAAATATTGATCATTCTGTTAATCCTATTCTTTCAGATCACCTTCTAATATCTATTGGTTAACATTTTAGTACCATTACCCCATTAAAGACAACTGTTCTGGGGCCTCATTTATAAAACTGTGCGTGAGAAAGATCACTTCAGGTGTGTACGCTGAAACACAGAAAGTGGTTTGTTTTACAATGACATTTATCACGTAGAGAGAGGTCAAATTCTGTGCGGGTAACCAGAGGATCAGCTCGAGGAGATTGTGTCGTTCCTTTGAGGAAAAGCTCTGCTTTTTCACTCAAGGCTGCACAGGAATGGAATAAAAAACCAGACCACATCAGACAACTCTTCACATACGCCTCCTTTTCTCAGCAGCTAAAAATACAGCTTCTTGACCACCAATTATGTTCACACCAACTGCCTTTTATTTCTTTTCATTTAGATGTTGGTATTTTTGTTTGTTAGGGTTGTTTGTTTCTCTTTTGTTATGGTATGGGTTAACTATTTCATTTGTGTCCCTGTTGTAATTTACGGTGTGGAAATTCTGAGCATTTTAGGTCCAGGCTTGGTGCTTTTTTATCAGTAAAAAATCATTAAAAAAAAAAAAGTTATTATTTTGTTATTTGTCATACCTGTTCTCTTTTGTCATGTTGTATTCTCTCTGTATTTTAATACCTTTTACATTTTCGGTTGCCTTTTAAAATCTGGCCAGGGACACCTAATGAGAACTATCCTGTTTTGGCTACCTCTGGCTCATTTACTGCACGTCTGTTTATTAATCGACATTGTCTCTTAGATAATCAATAAATTCAAATCATTAATCCAATAATTAGGCTATGTGTGTGGGTGCGTGCACGTTCAATCACTCCCTGGGGTGTCTGTATAATTTTTTTCCTCCTTCATTTTTGCAAATATGTCCTTCATATTTGATGTGTTGTGAGATGTAATTATTTCACACAAATGTATCAGATTCACGTAGCTGTCTTTAATTCAATCCTTCTCTTTTCCCATTTCTCCTGATTTTGTGGGCATGGCAGGGTGAGAGCTGCTGTGGAGGTGCGCACATTCTCTCACCAAATTCGTTTTTCTAAAGTCACAAAAATTGCTTATAAGAGGCGTACGCTTTCGCTAGTATGTACGTAGCGTAACCTAAAACTTGCAATGAGGGAACAAATCTGCCCACAGCGAAAGTAAGTGACCTTCCCCTCTTTAGTTGCAAGCAATAACGTGATTCAATCGCATTTAGTTTTGCACCAAATTACATTTCTATTAGATCCTACACTTTGAGGTTTTAATGTATTATCGTAGTCTTCACCATCAGTAAATTGCCTTTGTAGCCTTAAAACCAGTAACACAATAGAGAAAAGGCTGTATAGTCATGATTCTGTCTTAGACTTGGTGTTCCCAGGTATAATGAAAATTACAGTCTTTCAGTCAGACTTAAGCTCCACAGGTGTTACCCTAAAGTCAGAGTATTCAGCTGTGAAAAACTCCCTTGAATTCCTAAATCGTCAATTTGAGGGAGGGGGCTGGATGGTGTCTGGAAATTGCACAGTGTTCAAGACTGGAAATAGAGACTGAGACGTGAGCAGGAAAATGACTCACTGGCTTTTAGGCTTTCAAAAAGCCTTGTTTTTGTGTTTTGGAACAGAAAGCTCCATCTTTAGTGGGTGGGTTCACATGTTGTCCTAAAAGCAGAATCTATTGTCTGAATCTATTGATCTTTTAGATCACAGGATGATAATTCATAGTAATGCTGTTCTTCTATGACACTGAACAGTACACTGATGCTTATCAACACACTTGATTGAACGTTGAAGCTAATTTTAAAACTTGATTATGGTCACAAAATACTATTCATCTCTGTTCACTATCACACCCTAAACGTTAGGAAAAATATTCTGTAAACACTTGTGTTGTTCATAATGAAGTTGACCTGGTGTGGGAGTGTGGTAAGATGACAGGTGGCAGGATATTGCTCAGTATTCAGTCAAAGCAGGATTGGTAATTAATTGACAACTGAGGAATTGGATGGAAATGAAGCCGGAGCATAGCAACAAAAAAGGCTTCCATGGCAATGGCAATCAAAAACCTCTCCAACTCACACTGTCCTTGATTAAACATCCAGAAATGTTACTAAAAGTAAACCAAAGTGATGTCCTCCCTAAGCTCATGGAGCTGGTTTCTATAGGCTTCATAGCATCTTTTTATTTTATCCCACTGCATTTTCAGAGGATGAAGCTGTTGTTTGTTTTTATTGAACGTTGCATCTATACCCAATGCCTGTGAAAATTGGTTTTGTTTTTGACAGACAGGTAACCCTCAGGGATCATGTGAGGGACCCTCAGGAGCTCCATCTAAAATATGATTTACTTTCCAGAAATCAAACTCACAAAGCTAAATACTAATGACAGATGTAGTTAGTACTTAGTAAAGTTAAATACTGCTGATAAAGTCATAAATTAACCACATTTAAATGTTTATTTTCACTAAGACATTGTGACAAATGTCTTTTAAGTGTTGCTGGTCTGTGATATGTTGTATATAATATGATACAGTATATGTATATATACACTTTTTTTTAAACACAAGGTGGATTTTCTGTAAAAGGTAATGAAAATGAAACAATTGCAAAAATGTTGAAACCTCATCATTTCCTGCCTTTAATATGTTAGTTTCATTTGTTCAGACAACTTTTTTTCAGGAAATTTACTTTGATCTCCTGACATGTCTCAACGTTCAACTGCCAGTCTTCTTCAAAGGCGTCTGCTGATCGCTTTGACGTTTCCTTGACTTCCGCTTAATAATTCCAGCAAGTTCTTTTTGAATAATATGTTGCGGGTTCATTTATTCCGACAACTCTTTTTCAAGAAATTTACTTTGATCTCCTGACATGTTTCAGCTGTCACCTGCCAGTCCTCCTCGGAGGCGTGTGCTGATCGCTTTGATGTAAACAACAATAGTCTGAATAAATGAAAGCTTAACATATTATTCAAAAAGAAGACTATGAAATTGCTGGAAGTATTACATGGAAGTCAAGGATTCATCAGAGCAATCAGCAGACGCCTATGAAGAGGACTGGCAGTTGACAGTTGAAACCTGTTTGGAAATCAAAGTAAATATCCTGGAAAACAGTTGTCTGAATAAATGAAACTTTAACATTATTCAAAAAGAAAACAAAAATAACTTGCTGGAATTATTAGGCGGAAGTCAAGGAAACGTTAAAGCAATCAGCAGACTCCTCTGAAGAAGACTGGCAGTTGAAAGTCGAAACATGTCAGGAGATCAAAATAATTTTCCTGAAAAAAATTTGTTTGAATAAATGAAACTTTAACTTAGAAAATGATGAGGGTTCAACATGAAAAACTTAATTTTCCCTAGTTTATGCAATTGTTACTTCTAGCCTTCTTTATTATCTTACTTTCTAATTAAAGTGAAACCATGAAAATGTAGCATTTAAATAGTTCTTTGGTAGCCCTTCAGACTATGCAGTACCTATGAAGTAGCTCACAGTTTCAGAAAGGTTGCCTAAATGTATAGCGTCTACATCAAGCAAGCTGACGAACCTGTTTTGAGCTCAAGATGAAGCTGATCAGTGGTGGGGTTAAAAGGCCGAGACAGGGTTATCCACATGACGAACTTCTGCCCTCTCCGAATAATTAAGTTGTTGCTCTGGTAAAGATCTGTGTGATGCACTTTGCGGTTCTCCTCTGACTTGCTTTTTACCAGGTCTATGGATCTCACTTTCAGAAGAAGCTCTGTGGAAACATAAGCGATAAATCCGTCATAAGTACCACAGTCTTCAGGCCTGTTTGAGTCGAAGCCTCTAAATCACCATTAAGCTCGCTGGATTCAGTCGCAGGCTTCTCGCTGATTGTCTCTTCTTCATTGTCAAACTCGTCAATCCCTGTGACAATAGTTTCTGTCACGTCATCGTCATGTGCGTGTGGACAGCAGCACGGGCAGGCCTTACGCAGCCATCGTCGACATGCATTTTCTTGCTTGGGGTTATTTTCGTCCTGCTCCTCTTTTTTCTCATCATTCTCCTCACCAATAGCAAGAGTGACAGATGGAAAGCGGCCTACTGCTGATCTTTCTCTTATTGAACGAGTCTCTACTGTCATCCTGTGAAAAATACAAACACATGAGAATTTGTGTATTAATAAAACAAGTTTTTAAAATAAGTAACAAGTGTCTGATTCAAGTATCAGAGGTTGTACTTTACACTAATTGGCGTATTTTCCTTTGGCTTCAGTGCACATCATGTGCTTCAAAGAGCAGTAATCCATGTCATCATCAAAGCAACTTCTGAAGTTTAATATCAACAGAGAAAAGGCTGGGATTTTTTGTACAGGTGTGCATAATAATGCATGTTTATCAATGCAGAATCTTTATCGGAGCTGACAGCCTTGTTTCTGATGCAGCTTATCAAAAGAGCTCTAAATTATATCAGCTTCATTGAATTTGAAAGAATAACCTTTTGTTGAAGATCAAGTGTGATTTGAACAGAACAGCAAAGTGTTTAAGTCCTTACCTCTACACAACCAGAGCGAATTATCTTATAGTGATAAGAATCATATTTTCTTTAAGTTTGGTCAGTTTCTTACCCAAACTTTTTCCCTTCAGAGAAAAGATCCACTAAACAATGTGGTTTAAAACCAGCAAGTCCCTGAGGAACATCTTAACAACAGTATGACATGCACTAAAATATGCAAATGTGAACTAATATTCTCACAGATGTTTTTCATGCCATGGCATCATGGGGTTGATTTTTCCACCAAGTGCTAATTACTCTGTATGCCTTTTGATCTCTCTCCTCTTTAAGCTTGAGTATACAGAGATAACAAAATTACATTTCAGGTCACAAGACCACAGGACACTTCATTAATTCAACATGTTGTGTTAAGGTGCATCGCTGCATTGTGTTTATGGGTTTGTTCTTTCCCTATGGATTTAAAGGTTGTGGCTGAGCTGTGGGTACTGACAATGGTTTTCCAACACTTATCCAAGCCCCTGAAGTGATTGGGGAAAAAGAAAAATAAACAATCACAGGTTTAAAAAATGAGCAGTTATTACCGAACAGCTTCCTGATGGATTACAGCACGCTAACAACGGGTGTGCAAATTGTTAGCCTCTGTGTGGCATTGCGATGCGGCTTTCCTTTGCAAAAAAGGACTTCATCTATTTCTTTGCACTTCAGTTTGCTTAAAAGACCAACAAGACTGACTGAATCACATGATGCCAAAAAGAGGGGAAATGCAAGGTTCATTTGATACAAAGTTATAAACATACTGAAATGAAACATCTGAGCACACTTTTGTAATTACTGGGCTGGTGCAGTAAAAACACAGGTTTTAAAGACTGTCTTATATGAAGGAAACTGTAAATAGCTTGGAACTCAGATCAGATGATTCACCATCCATCCTTCATCACACACGTACTGTATAGTATAATCTACACGGGGTTGTTATGACAGTATAGATAGTAACAATACAGATTTACTGATCCCATAAATTGCCTCCGGTGATTCTGTTTCATAGTTTCTCACAGACCATCTGACAGATATATGCTCACTACCAAATCCTTGTCCCATTCTTGTTGTGATTGTAGCAGGTAACACCTCCAAAACATGGTGGCCATGGGGGGATTAGCACAGGAGAATGCTTGAGCTACTTCGACTGGATCTATAGCTCTGCTTTGAGCCTCTTTCATGAACCATTGTTTCATCCTATTGAAAATATTTCTCATGTCATCTTGTATCCCAGCTGTATCCTATGCTGCCTATCTCAGCTGATTTAGGATGCACACCAGTCTGTCACAGGATCAACACAAAGATGGAGAATAAAAATTGCACAGCCAACAATGTACAGGTTTTTGGGCTGTGGGAGGAATTTTAAACAAACAGAAAACTCTGCACATTAGGAACCAGTGAAATCTTCCATTCTGAATGTTATTTTACATTCATACATCATCAATCTGAATACAATATTTTGCTGATTGTGTTTTCCAACAACTCAACCGTTATCATTAATGCTAATCTTACTTGCCAGACTTCAAACACAGAGATAAATACAGGTGACAGATGTAGTCAGAGCTTTAATAGAGTACCGGTACATGCTGCACTTTATTTTTACAGACATTGAGGCAAATTTGCTTAAGTGTTGCAGATACAATTTTGTTAAGGAAGCTGCATATTGTTTAAAAAAAAAAATGCAAAGTGGATTTTTCTAAAATATTACAAAATTGTAAAGTTTTACAAATTTTACGATTAGTTAAAAATTGTGAGTTAGTGGCTAGTTAATGAGAACATAAAGATTTCACATGGTATGTAATGAAAATGAAACAATTGCATGAGTTAAGAAAAAAAAAGTTTTGTATGATTGAAACATTTCTTACCTTTTTTAAGTCACTGCTAGTTTTCCTCATTATCTTACCATTTAATTCATGTGAAACCTTGAAAATGTAGTATTTAGAAAGTGTTTCTCAAACCACGAGCCCATCAGATTATTCAGAACCTTTGACGTTGCTCACAGTTTCAGAAAGGTTGGTTTAGACTGTTTTTATTCATATTTTATAATTAAACACTTCAATCTATTATAGTCATAATTCATCACTTTTATATATTCCAACCTTCTGACATTAAATAAATGTAAACTAAATATTTTCTATCTTATAAAATAGATTAAAAAAATTATTATCATGAACAATTGATCATGAATCAATGAAGAAGTAATAAACAACGTAATTAGATAAGGCTTCGCACGCACAGCTTTTCCTCTTCACCTTCGTCGATGTAGGTACAGTCAATAATTAGATAGGCTATCGCTACTGAAAAGAAAAGAAAAAGTAAATAAGACAGTAGTGAATAGTTCATTGCTATTCATAGAGAAGTGAAGAATATCCTGCTGCCAGGAAACAGGAAGGCTGCTACTGATACCATGAGAACATCTGCCGCCGAGTCGCTGCTGCTGAATATCAATCTGCTTTACGGGAAAGTATGCAAGCATTGATTGAAAAAGACCATGGAAAACAGTTGCTCGCCTATCTATTCACAAGATCATACCACAGTGCTTTTGTGCTTTTGCATAAAGCACATCCTGGGTAACCTACAGCAGTGATTCCCAACCAAGGGCACGTTAATGACATCAGGAAGATGTTATTTAACAGTTTAAATTACTGTTGATCTTGACACAAATTAAGAGTTGAACACGCAAAAGGTATTCATGGCCTGGAGGGCAGGTATAATCACTGAAAAGCACCGTCACAGAATTACCAATGAAATATTAAATAATCCACAACATACACGTAGATCCGCCTCCATGTTCTTAGCTTGTCCTATGTTAAATCTTTGCTGACTTCAAGCCATTAAAGCTTTAACTTCATGCTTTGAATTCCCTGTGCAGCTGTGAATGTTCTCCAACCGGTTTTCTTGACACTCAGTTACTGAGAAAACCTCACTCCCTATTGTCGTCAACCATGAACAATTAAGACAGAGACAACAATAAACAGGCCACAGACAAATACTGTTGTATGCAAGAGAACAGCTCCTCCCAGCTGATGGCTGTGCGTCACAGTTTTAACTGACAGGCCGAGCCTCAAACACAGACTTCCAAATGTGCAATAGTAGAATGAATCATTTGTCACTATCTACTTTATCTAAGTGAAACCTTTCCAGCTAACAGACAGCAGGGCACAGATGCCAAACTCTTAAAATGCAAATCAATTCACCAGCCTAGACAAGTTGGGTTACTCTGATCAGACTTTTTTGCCTTAATTGACCGTGAGAGCGTCAGATTGACATCCAGATTTTGGAGAAAGGCTCCATTGACACTTTACCTTCATCAGAATAAGGTACAAGAACTTTCTTTGGACTTCTAACAATTTAGTTTAAGAGTGTGTCCATACCAAGGAATCCTAGTGCGGATAAAATGCACTAAGATTTGTTATTCCCGATAGTCGGCCTAATTTGGATGGTGTGAAACAAAGTGTGGAGTGGATCCGGCATCCGGAATTCTAGAGTGATTGCTTTGGCAGAGTGACTCCAATCAATTCAGGTGCGCCGTGAACACAAGCAAGTGGCGAAGATGAAGTAGAGCGTACGGCATTGTGGGTGGGCAGGAGAACCAACAAATTTATGAAAGAAAACATCAAAAGAACTGTAATTTGTTGTTACATTGTTGATTGTTGTGAAAGAGCAGGTGGTAAAGAACAAATTTTCTGTGCGTTCTTTTGTGCTTGCTTCGACTAATCGACGACGCGCTCTTCTTCTCATATCTGTTTGTCTGCCCAGAGAAGTCTCGACTCCAGTATCGGAATAAGTAGAATCTAGATCACGCACAACTGCATCAAAGACTGTTTGGAGTAGCTCTAAAAGTGTGCTGCAAACACAAGCAGAGCCTATTCAGCTATGAATAAATATATTGGCTTGGATTTACATAGCACTTTTTTCGAGGAGACTCAAAGCGCATTACAGAAACCATTATTCATTCACACCAGTTACTCACAGTCATACCGGTGGTGGTAAGCTACAATGTAGCCATAGCAGCCCTGGGAGACTGACAGAAGCGTGGCTGCCATTTCGCGCCTACGGCCCCTCTGACCACCACCAGCATTTATGCACAATACATACCCATTCATACAAGGCAATGACAATGACTCTGATAGAGCAGGATTCGAACCCCCAAACCTTCGGTTACTGGACGACCCACTCTACCACTGAGCCACGGTACACACACAAAATAAACATTTGACTCCGTGGTAGACAACCCCTTAGCAGGAAACTGTTCAGTCCACCGCTTAAACAAAAAATAAATCAATGTACAGTTCAATGACATTTTGAAATTTCTCATAAATGCATGGACAATAGTTTGATGGGATTTAGTGTACAGAATAAAAGCTTAATTCAATCTTAATTGGTATTTTCATCAAACTTTTTGTTTTTATACTCACTTTCTATTTAAAGAGGCACAGTGTGTTCACACTGCCTAGACCAACACCATGCTGTGCAGCAGTGGGGAGTATATCACTATGGAGCCCATATTCAGCATTCTCTTGTCCAGTCTCTTTGCAAAAATAGCTTAGCGCACATTTGAAAGCATGATTGTGGAGAATTTTAAATGCAATTAAATCATATCTGAAGTACCACACAGCTAATGTGCAAACAAAAATCAAATCTAGCCTTTCTTGGAATCAGCACAATGAGCTCTTGAAGAGTCTTGAGATTAGAGGAACACAACGTGACGTAGTGCATTCGATAAGGGCTGCCGACAGCCAAACATGCTGTGAGAGGAGCTTGGCTCTCTACTTTATCTGCTTGATCAGACTCCGACCTCATCCTCTGCCTGCTACTGACACGTGTTGGGAACATGTGTCAGAGGTTTGGTATGTTCCAATAAAACCTGCGCTCATACAAAACTAAAAGGTCTTTTCTTACCACATCTATCTCGGTTATGGATTTAATTAAATCACGCACGCCTTTCACCACAGCTGGATGTATTTGTCCATGATTTTAGTGGATCGGCATCAACAACGCTTAGCGCGTTAACTCAGACTTTCACTGATTGTACAATTAGTGTATTTCCATAAGTTAATTAATCTATAATTCTTGATGTTGTACAAACAATTAGATGCGATTAACAAGCATTTACCAGTAATCCTCCAGATGAAGGCCATCAGCTAATTAAATAGAAAGACGTTTTTATTTGTGGGTAAAGAATGTTAAGAATTTCAGTCTAATAAATCAAAACAGTCTGATTCGATTGTGTGAATAAATTAATCGCGTCTTTCTAAATGTTTACGTCTTAAACACCTTGTAAGTATTGACTGTAATGGTATGAACACACACACACACACACACACACACACACACACACACACACACACACACAGAATCAAAGCTGCTATTTCAGACTCACTCTGCTCTGTGGATGAAGAAGAGTCAGGATCGAAAGAAGACTTCTTCACTTTGCTCTGGCTTTGTGCTGCACAGACAGGCTACATACAGAGCTTGTTTAAATACTTGGCAGAAACAGTCTGACACACCTTCTCTGTTGCCACACACAGTACATGTCTGGAAGCTGCAACTGGAAAGTCTTATTAAGGTAGGAGCTTTGAGTGTAATGAGAAAATTATTTAAGGAAGGAAAATGTTTGATATTTACATGAGGCATACTCATTATGAGTAAACACAAAAACACCCCATTATTGATCTCTCTTAAGGTGTAGTTGCTATGTTGTTATGTGTGAGTAACAAAAGCTACAGGTAGCGCTTCCCTCTGATTGGACACTGGTTCACACTTCACGCATACAAATTGTGTAACATGTTCCTTTTGACTCAAAACGATATGGAATCAAACAGATGAATGCACTTTAGATCAGTGGTTCTCAACCTTTTCAGCCCACGACCCCCAAAATAAAGGTTGAAGAACAGTCATGTGGAGACAGGGCCATCTATAAGGGGGATAAAGGGTTCTATGAATCTGTGATAAACACATTTATTTATTTATCTGAATAATATCCCGTTATCCAGGAAATGTAGTATTATTTGTGCCCAAGTATATAGTCATCTTAAAGATGTAAATCCTTGTTTTAATCAGAAATAAAATGGGTTAAAAGTGACCAAAAATGGTGGAAAAGGCACCACCATTTTTCAAAAACCATAGAAATTGGTTAAAAGTTGCAAATTAGAGTGGCTAAAAAGAGACAGAAAAAGTGGTAAAATGGGTTCAGAGTGTCAATATTAGAACAATTAGAATAATTTGTTTAAACTGACAATGTGAATGTGATTAAAATGGCAAAAATAAGCATGAAATATGGTGAAAAGAGGTTAAAAGTGACATTAATGGATCAAAATATGACATTAGGTGGAAAAGTGGGGGAAAGGGTTTATACACCGTAAGTGCCGAAAATGTCTTGAAAGTGGAAAAAAACGTGCAAAAAAGGCATTAAAATCTGATGAAGTGGCAGAAATGGGAGTAATGTAGCAAAAATGCATAAAAAAGAGCAAAAATATGGCAATAAAGGTGATGAAAATAGATTAAAATACGCCAAGTTTGGCTTAGTTGCAGAAAAGGGGTAAAAAAATAAGAACAAAATGGGGTCAAATTGTTCAAAAAAGAAATGTAATTTCTTGAAGGCATCTGGCGACCCCCTCCCAGTGTCTTGCAACCCCAAATGGGGTCCTGACCCCTAGGTTTAGAACTCCTGCGTTAGATGAGCAGTTTAAAGCTGGATAGTAAAACGTTGTCACTGTTTTATTTCAGATATATATTTGGAGTTATTGTTTCTACAGATCCACAATCCATCTACAATCAGAACAATCTGACGCCTTTAACCTGAAGAATTATTTTACTTTACAATCACTATGTTACAGTTTGTCAAACACAAACCCTGACAAAAATAAGTTTATTCATGTGTACTTCAAGTATAATAATGATATTCTAAACTAAAAAAATAGAGTATACTTTCAGTATGTTTTATGTTTATTACCTTAGTATACTTGCTGTTCACAGAACACTATACAGAAAAGGCAAGTAATAATAAATGTATACTTTAAGCTAAAGTATCAGTACATTTATTTAA
Organism: Gouania willdenowi; assembly: GCF_900634775.1. NCBI lineage: Eukaryota > Metazoa > Chordata > Actinopteri > Blenniiformes > Gobiesocidae > Gouania > Gouania willdenowi. The sequence continues at coordinate 23,414,444 of NC_041047.1, read as the reverse complement.
AATTAAAATTTACAAAACTTTTACTTTATACTTGAACTTTTGATTAAGATTTCAGATCTACTTATCAATAAGTATTTAAATATGTGTGGTTTACCTTTAAGTATATGTGGCTTGTACACAGACCTTCTAAAATGCCTCATATTTGCTAGTAAAGGTTACATATTATAGTCTTTCAGTTGAGCTGTTTTGTCTTTTGTTTTGAATATATGCAGAGCAATGCACAGCTTGCTTACAGGCATTTCTAATACATGATCATTCATTACAGAAATACCATGAGGATATGTGGTGAACATCCTCAGATGAACTGATGCGTAAAATATTCAAACTATTTATATCTGGTTCACAGTTTCAGGTACATTCCTTTCATTGTCTACACGAGTCAAGCTATTAACTATTGTCAATGTCCAAACACTTATGGACCTTTTGTAATCTTTTTATAACATGAAATAATAATGCATGCTGCTCATTCTTCATTACCATAGTAGGAAAATCCAGTCTATTATGCCAATAACACTTCCCATTGATGAGTGCCAACAATGCTTTTGGCATCCAGACAATAAAGTGGTTGAATGAGCGCAGAGACGAACCCTACTATGGCTTGTAGCTACACATTGCCTCACCCAGGAGCTTATTGCTGACATGAGTCACACAGGAGAGTCGACACTTGATTTAATAGGATGTCAGATTCTCAGCAGAGAAGTGGAAGTCACTCTTCTGAAGTGAAACATAAGTGGCACAGATAAGTACTAATTAACACACACACACACACGCACGCACGCACGCACGCACGCACGCACGCACGCACGCACACACGCACACACGCACACACGCACACACGCACACACGCACACACGCACACACGCACACACGCACACACACACACACACACGATACCGAGTGACGCGTTATCAAAATATCTTGCAGTTAAAAATGAGTGTCATGAGGGCTGTCATTAAAGGCAGGGTAGGTAGTTTTCGAAACCTATCATGATTTTGAATGCAGCATCCTCCGAGGGCTCCGCCTAACAACTTAAAAAGTACATCTGGAGAATATTACCTACCCTACCTTTAAGTGTTGTTTGTTACCTTAACCCTTTGTTACCCTAATCCTACTAGATCCCTACACCCAACTGTAAGGCTTTCCCTACCTTCTTCTTGGATCTTTTAATTGAACAGCTCCAAGTACAAATGACAAGAGTAATACTATTTCTCAGTTGTGTTTATTCCATTTAGTCACAAAAAAGTTTTATCAGGCCTGCTGCTCCTGCAAATAGCTCATACGCAGGTGCTTGAACTTCAAGCAAGAGTGTGTGTACAGATATTTTTGGGCGTCTTCTTTGGGCTCTGGGAAGGGGCCACGTACAATGAGGGAGGCTGGCGCAAACGTGTTTTGGCTAATTTATCACCATTATCCATTCCAGCCGACTGCGTCATGACCTTGGGGTTATATGAACAAAGTGTTCAAGTGTGTGTCTGTTGGAAACCAGCTTGTAACTAAAGCAAATAAAAGAAATCTCTCATAACCCATAAAATGCCAACATAGCTCCAAAGATGTCATAATTTAGCGCACGACACTTAATGACATCCTTCATTGACACATTAGTCATGCTAATAACAGATAAAAACAGCGTAATTTCAGCCTTATGCATAAAACTTCAAATAAAGTGTGACTGAAAGGCCTTGAATACAGAGTGACTCTTGAATCTCGAAAAAAGAAATCTGAGCACTTGTGTCCAAATTTGTGGAAATGTTTCCATAAAGAAATTGAACATTTCTTCTTTTCGTAAACATATGTTGTTTTTCCATTAATCTCCTCAGCCTCCTTAATATGCTTTATTTCATCCTTACAAGATCCTTGCAAAGATTTGAAAGACATTGCATGAATCCATAAGAGTCTTAATGATACTGTCATACTTTGAAGGATCGCTGAAGCAGTGACGTTGTATACTGTAGGTCATTTAAAGGTCACATCCACATGAACTCTAGCCTTCCAGGAGATGTTTAGGTAATTAGCCTACAGGACTGTTGTACATGGAGATCATGAGCTCTTGCTTTGGATTATGATTCTTTAACAAAGAGGAAACAATATGATAGGTATCTGCTTTTGGACATTGTAATGGAAGATTTTGTCTGATTCTGTGTTTTTAAAATATATTGTGTTGGTTGTTGAAGAACAAAATATTTAAAATATATATTTGCATGTAATTATCAGTGGAAAACACTATTATACCGAGGAGGCAGGGGTGGACTGGCCATCTGACCCACTGGGCATCGACCCCGAAGTGAGCCCGTCTGGTCCGCTACGTTTTTTTGGGGTTTTTTTTTGACGAGCCAGTGGAGGCAGACATTGCAACAGGTGACCAAAAATTGTCCAAAAGTGGCAAAAACATGCCAAGGAAAAAGTGTAAAGTGACAGGGCCAAAAACAGTCAAGAATGGTAAAAAAAAGTTAAAAATGTCAAAGGGTAGCAATAGTGAATAGCAACAATAGTGAAAAATGTGAAACAAAAAGGGAAAAAAGGAAACAAGTGGTATGTATAGCTTATTTGAATAAAAAGTGGCCAAAACAATTGAAGAAAGGACAAAAATTGGATAAAAGTGTCAAAAAAAACTTGCAAAAATGGACAAAAATAGGAAAAAGGGGATACTTACTGACAAAAGGAAGTTTAAGAAGTCTAAAAGAAAAAGTCAGAACTTTTTAAAAATGGGACAAAGGAAGTCGCAAAATGGCCAAAGAATATAGATTAAAAAAAAAAGGTTTAAAATGTTTCCCCTTATCAGGTAATAATAAAAAAAATAAAAAAAGACATAAAGAGCCATGTTGAGCATCACTGACTTAATACATGGTGTCCGCTGATAATGTAGTGGGCTGTCCCTCCTGCTAAGAGATACACCTTAGTCAATGACCTTGGATGGCATCTGTAAACCAAAGGGCAGTCTAGGAACAGTGTTTAAACCATAATATTCCCTGAATATCATTGGACATATAGGTTGATTCTAGGAGAGGATATGTTTTTTTATGGAATGCTGAATGCAAAAATACTTTTTCATAGCCAATATATTTTGAACATTTATCTCGATTTCCGCTCATTTTTCTTTCATTTCAGACAGCATGTTCTATCATTGTTAAAAATGTGTACACATGAAAAATAAATCAGTGTAAATATTAAATCAAAATGCTAAATTTGTATCTAAATGTTAAATTGGTCACCAAGTGTAATTCTAAATGTTAAATTGATCGCCTAGTGCAGGGGTCGACAACCTGGGGCTCTGGAGCCTCAGGTGGCCCTTTGACTCTTTTGCAATGGCTCCCTGTAGCTTTAAAAAATATATTAAAATAATTGTTATTTCTTACAGAGGGTATTGGTGATTAATGACATTAACTTCAAGTAAAATTATGATAAATCATTTGGTTAACCTAAAAATAAATCACATTGTCCAATAACTCTGCCACCTTGCTACTTCAACTCCTACAATCTCTACAGACCATCAACTTTCCTGCACCTGTGGCTAATCTTAAGTTTTAAATCCCTGGTTAAATAACTAAACTAAAAAAAAAAACTATTCTGGAAGAAAATAGAGACTATTTGTGTGGAGAAAGATTTATTTAAACATGCCGGCTTAATATGCATGCATGAAATTAGCAATTAACATGTGACATCACATGATCATGTGACATAATATTCAAGTTATTTTTGTAGCCCTTTAAATCCATTAAATCAAAATGATTTGATAATATTTTAATTGTATGGAATTTTATACACTGTATTGTCTTCATTGAGAAGGTATTTAAGGCTCCAGAAGGACTTTAATCCAGGCAAGATGAGGCAAAATGGCTCCTTTGAGAGTAAAGGTTGCTGACCCCTAGCCTGGTGTAAAACTAAATGTTTAGAAATAGTACAAAGTGGGCAGGTCAGTGCCCGTCAATCACGAAGCCCCACTTTGTACAATTTATAAACATTTAGCTTTACACTTGGCAACCAATTTAACGTTTAGATTTTATATTTACATTTATTTTTCACGTTTATACATTTTTACAACAATATAGAACGTGCTGTTTTATTTGAATTTGTCTAAATGAAATAAAAAATGAGCCAAATGTGAGGAAAGTGAGATCAATGTTTAAAATAACTCACCTATTAAACAGTGAGTTTTTACATTCAGAACCCCACAGTTTTTTGATGTGGCAATGACTGTCAACAGAAAAAAAACCTACTAGAATATCATTTTATGGTCTGTTCAAAAGAGCAGAAATTTGTCTTTCAACACGGCTCAGTAAAAACACATCATTAAAGAATAACAAATAAAGAACAGTATTCTACCTGCTTTCAATTGTCTTTAAACAAATTGCTGCCACATGTCACAACCTTGTTTGAAAAGCCACAGTAAAATCACCTGGTAAACAGTCAATTATAGGTTTTTAAGTGACAAAATTTAAAGTAGGCTCCTTGTAGTAATGTTGGAATCTGGGTGGAAATGGTGCTGTGCAAATGTTACCTGACAACAATGTAACTCAACAAGAAGATGTGGTCCAAATGCAGCAGGGGGCAGCAGGAGAGCGTGGCAGACCAAAGAGGCTCCAATTAGCAGCAGCTTGTAGTCCTGGACACTGCAGGTGCTCCAGATACATCTAACAAGCCACACCCACCAGGTTCCTGCTGAGACAGCAGAAACAGCAGCACTGGAAGGACCCCATCAACTGACATAGTAGGACACCCAAAATAGCAAGTTGTAAATATTTTATTTGTTATGGTGTGTTTAAGGTCCTGTTTGTCCTCCTATACACAGTTGCTCTACCTGTTTATTGATCCAAGGGGACAAATAGTGTTTATATTTCCAAACACACTGCAGTCACATCAATCTCATTCTCTGTATTTTTATTAACAGTTTTTCATTTGTGTTGAGATGATGTGAAGTTCTATTTCATAATATTTTGTGGGATGTCTCACTATAGGATGCAACCTCTGTCTGCATTCCTCAGAAGCATTTATTTCAATTTGCCAATCCTGTTGCTCAGGCACACGTTGGTCCCCATGGGCTATTTCACCCCGGTGTTAGCTCCGCTGCACGCTTCTTGCCGCAAGGCCGGTGCGTTGACCTCAGCACACCTCGCTGTCGTCTCGGTCCCACTGCCCTCGGCGCCTACAAGCCCGCGCGCAAGTCGGTCCTCCCTCTGAGCTCTCACGAAAGTGTGTAACCTGGCACCAGCTCCAGATACTATGGTAACCGAGCTTCTGACAAAAACGGCCGTCTCAAAAACTGAGCTGTCCTCAACGTCTCAGACGGTCCAACACACGTTTACCTGCATCCCTGCTAGCACCTGTGCTAGCTGCCGCATGGTAGCGCAAGCTAGCCACCTTCTCTCCTAACTGCGTCACGCGGTGATGGAAGCTAAGCCCTCTCTCACCGAGGGAGCGGGATGCTCTGGTGCTCGCCTCTGTCCATGTGGGGGTAAAATCTCCATTAAGGACAGGCACAAAGTCTGCCCCAACTGCCTGGGTCTGGAACATGCCCGTATGGTGGTCGAAACTCCAGGCTTGTGTAAGTACTGCGCCGTGTTTAATGCACAGAGCCTCCACAGGAGACTGGCACGCCTGTCTGAGCAAGACTCCTTCCCCCCTCATGGTGTCCCCATGGAGGCGGGTGAAATAGAGACTTAGCTGATGGAAATTGCAGTTGCTCAGAGTTGCAGCTGGGGTTCCCAGCTTGACCTGGTGTCTCCCTCCCCACTTCACAAGGATGTCCTAATGATTGACTATGGAGAGCTTGATGAAGACTCCTCTGACCCTCTTGGCTCGGGTGTGGACGAGGAGGACCGGCTCGGGACGGGCTTCACGCCGCCTCTGTAGGCTCCCAGGAGGAATTGGAGGGCTCCATGCCCATCTCCTATCCTCCCAGCCGAGACACGGTGGAAGTGTGAAAACGCGCTGCGGCTCGGCTTGTCATTCCATAGCCCACCGTAGTGACTGAAACCACTGCGAGACAAATCCTTCCCGTCTTTCTTGAGCTGCTTGTGAAAGTAGCTCGTCCCTGGAAGGACCGTCCGTTCAATGAGAAAACCCCCGTGTCAGGTGCCTCATCCCTTGACCTTGAGGTGATGAGAGACTCAAACTACTTTGTATGCCGCCGGTGGAGCCTCTCGTTGCGACTCACCTGCTCCCGCGACAGACCGCTGTCTTCCCGTCCAGAGCAGACCTGTCCGCTAAGACATATGCGGCAGCTGCCCTCTCAGTTAGGGCGCTGAATGTCCTCTCTCTCCTCACTGCTTATCAGGTTGAACTCTGTGAGGATTTCGCACTGTCTCAAGACCCTGCGACGATGGAGGAAATATCCTCGGTTGCCGACATGCGACATGAGCCCGTTGGCTCGACCTCGCAAAACTGTCTGACGCAGAAAAGAGTGATATCCTGGATGTCCCCGTTGTTCCCTAGGGGATTTTCGGATACGCTTTGTCAAGAGAGACGATGAGGCTCTCTGCCTCCGTCTTCCCAGAAAACACCTTCTCCGTGTATGGCTCTTCTCTCAATGGGTACACCAGAGCGCATGACCTCTCTCTCCCTGAGAATGGAGAGATGGAGAGGGCTCGCGGCTTTGCCGTGGGTGTTGCGGACAATATTGAAGGGATACAGGCTGCAGTTTACATCTGTTTACATCTGTTCCAATATATCCCCCTCACAGAAAGTACCTAGGGTTTGTTTTCCGGTGGGGGTGTTACGAATACCGCATGCTGCACGGATGATGCGATCGCTCCGCTGAGGAAGCGGGGCATTTCCCTGGCAATGTACCTGGACAATTGGCTGCTTTTGGCACAATCAGAGACGGAGGTCATTGCGCACACGCGCATTTTGCAATCACCTGTCAAATCTGGGATTTGTGGTGAATGCGGAAAAGAGTGTGTTGTCCACTACACAGGAAAACAATTTCCTGGGTTTATCCCTGCGCTCAGTGTCGTTCACCACGCCTCTTTCAAGGGAGCGGGTGAAAACGTTGCATTAAAGTGTTTCAAACGTGCAAATCTGTTCAGTTCAGATTGTGTCTTTGTTTACTCAGATTGGTGGCTTTGGCCATCCTTGTGTTCCACCTTGGTCGCCTTCACATGAGGAATTTCCAACTGTGGGTGGCCTCACATGGGCTCGATCCTGTGCGTCATAGCACACAGAGGGTCTTGGTTACACCAGAGTGCGGCGCCGCTCTGCGCCACTGGCGTGGACGGGGTGTCTATGGGCGTCGTTGCGTCCAGGAAGGTGGTGTCCACAGACGCCAGCCTGACAGGCTGGGGTGGGACTCACCAGGGGTCGCTGGGATGCGATCCTCCAGCGCGCTCACATAAATTACTTGGAACTGTCAGCCCTGTTCCTCTCGTTGATCCACTTCCTTCTGTCTCTCATGGGACATCGTGTCCTGGTGAGGATGGACAACACCACAGCGGCGGCATACATAAACAGTCAGGGCGGGTTGAGCTCACATTGGTTGCTGTCACTGGCACGCAAACTGATCCTGTGGAGTGTTGGGCGTCTCCTCTCACTGAGAGCAACGCACATCCCATGGATCATGAACATGGGCGGCGACCTGTTATCCAGGGGTGCGCCGCTTTACATGGAATGAATGCTGCACGAGGAGGTGGTGTGGCAGCTGTGGGCCCGTAACAGGTGGGCCAAGGTGGACCTGTTCGCAGGGCAAGAAAACGTACAGTGTACAATGTTCTTCTCCTTGCGCAGCGCGGAGGATCCCCTCGGCGGAGGCGCACTAGTGCATGATTGGTCGCGCGTGCTTCTTTACGCGTTCCCTCGTTGGCTCTGATTCCCTCCACCTTGTCCAGGGTGAGGGAATGCACACACACACTGATCCTGGTGGCTCCACTGTGGCTGGCCATGCACTGGCCGGAGGTTTACCAGCTGCTGTGTGCATGTCCCTGGCAGCTCCCGCTTCGTAGAGAGGGGCACAGTTTTCTACCCGCGTCCAGACCGCTATGGGCTGGGCCCGAGTGGCTCAATCTGTCAGCCGTGGGATTATCACAGAGTGTGATCTCCACCATACAGTGCTCGAGCCCCCTCCACTAGGTCTCTTTATGATTCTAGGTGGAGGCTGTTTGAGGGGTGAGGCCTCTGGGGGAACCACATCCCTTTTCAGTGCCTGGTGGGAGTAATTTTGTAATTTCTGCAGGACCTGATTGACAAAAACAAAGCCTTTTCCACTGTGAAAGTGTATTTGGCAGCTATTGCCGCATGTCACGTTGGCTATAGGGGATAAGTCGGCCAGTCAGCACCTGCTGATCTGCCGGTTTATGAAGGGAGCACGTAGGCTCCTCCCCGTGTCCAGACCACTGGTACCACAGTGGGATCTGGCGGTGGTTTTGGAGGGACTTAAACGTCCTCCTTTTGAACTGCTGGAGGAAGCGGGCCTGAAGTTAGCCTCTCTTAAGGCTGTCTTGTTACTGGCTCAGGCTTCGGCCAAGAGGGTCAGTGACATCCATGCGCTCTCGATTCATCCGTCGTGCGCTCAGCTTTTCCTCGGTGATGTGAGGATCATCCTGAGACCCAACCCGGTCTTTGCGCCAAGGGTTGTGGGCTTGTGTTCTCCCATTGACCTTTTCTGCCTCACAGGGTGAGCAGCGCCCAAATGTGGGCCAGTTTGTGTGATCCGCACTTATATGGATATGACGAGGAGCCTCAGGTGAAGCTATCAGCTGTTCATCTCCCCTGGCCAATCCCCGCTAGGGGAAGCCTGTTACTAAGCAACGCCTGTCACACTGGGTGGTGGAGGCTATTGCTTTGGCGTTCTAGTGTCAGGGTCTGCAGCTGCCTATGGGTCTGCGTGTACACTCGACTCGGGGTCTTGCCACATCCTGGGCTTTGTTCAATGTAGTGTCTGTTCAGGACATCTGTGCAGCAGCGAGTTGGACCTCGCCCCCTCACGTTTCACTTTTACATGCTGGACGTTTCTGCCCCGTGCGTGGCACGGGCGGTTTTACTATCCTGATGTGATCATTCTTCGGCCCTGGAGGCTAGTACCGCTCGATAAGCATGTCTGCACGACAGGAGTTTCCATATCCTATAGTGAGACGTCTCACAAAATATTATGAAATAGAACTTTAGGTTCTAACCCTGGTTCTATGAGTAACGTCTCACCAGACTACCCTTCTTGCTTGAATGAGGAGAAAAGGTGCACGTCTATCCGTGTCCTCCTTTTATAGGAGGTGAGTGACCCCCTAACGGACGGACGCGCTTCACCGGCCAATCAGGATTGGCAGATTGAAATAAATGCTTCTGAGGAATGCAGACAGAGGTTGCATTCCATAGTGAGACATCTCACTATGGCACACAACCTCTGTCTGCATTCCTGAATTCTGGGGTTACAGTATATACATAACCTAAAGTTTTTATGCAGGGATGGGCAACCCTATCTGATCCGAGGGCCAGGTTATCGACATTTATGTCAGCGTTAGAATACTGATTGATCTGAGCATTAATACAGGGGGGAAACAGTGGTGGTTTTGCTATTCTTTTGTGTTTTTGTTGTAAATTTGTGTATCTTTCTGTCATTTGTTGCATTTATGTTGTCGATTTTTGCGATTTTGGGGTCACTTTCTGTTTTTTCCTGTCATTTTGTGTAATTGTGTCTTTGGAGCTATTCTGTTGTGTGTTAGTTTTTCGAGTTTTCGTAGTCATGTTTGTTTAAGTGGTTGTGTCTGGCTTCGTTGTCATTTTGTGTTTTATGAGTCTTTTTTGTATTTTAGGAATTTCTTCTTTACTTTTGTCAATTTGTGTGTTTTGGGAGTTATTTTGTGTATTATGTTAGGCTTTAGATTTCTTCCAACTTTATGAAATGCAATTTCTGGGGATTCATGTTGTTTGTTTTTATCCATATTTTGCAGAATGCCTAGAAAAAATGTTAAAATGATCCACTCAAAAAAAAATATTTATCAACCTATAATTAGCTATTAGAGATGAGACATCTTATTACTATGAATCCATTGATTTTTTTTCCCCCTGCCCATTCTTTTAAGACAGAGCCACTTTTCCTCACTTTCTAGAAAAAAAACAGTGAACCCTTGACAGAAAAACAAAGACTGAACGGTCCAGTCAAGTGAGTTCAAATCTTTTAGAAAGGATCAAATCAATAAGTGTTTTCAACAGTGTCACACTGTCAACCCTCAAACACAAAAAATCATTTAAACTGAGGCTAGCTATTGACCTGAGCGCAATGATTTATTTACAAAACAAGATTGCAATGAAATGTGTCACCAACTACGGACAGGAGCGCCGTGTTCACTGTTCATCCACAGGAAGAAACCTGCACTTTCCCACGTGTACATATAGCGTTGTCCTTTGCAAACATCTCAATAACAATGATGAACTAACCTTTCAATAACAATGTGCATTCAATCAATAAAACAAGTGATGCAGGAACCCAGTGCAGTTTATTGATGGACTCATTACTTGGTGTGCAACAGTAAAATTTATTTTCATCATTGTTCAACAAAAGCCTTTAAAAAGTGAGAGGACTGCACGTTTTTCATTACATGCAAAATTGCCTTCCATCAAAAAGCTAGGAGAACAAACTCCAGCATTGGTTCAAACCCACATTCAGTCTACTGTGTTTCCATGGCTGCATGCACCTGTTGTTATCAACTGCAGACATTTAAAGACACTAATTCATACAAAAAAAAAAAAAACACAGATTTTATTATTCAAGGGGTTTCTTTGACTGACAGCTACCCACACAAGAGCAGAAATACCTTTCAACACACAAAAGTAAAATAGAAACACAGACACACACACAGACATGCACCCCTTTCAGTCGAACACACAGGAGAATGATGAGACACTAATGACAGAGGGTTGTGCTCTGCTCTGATCAGAGCAGGAGGTCCAGGACTGAGGGCAGAAGCTTGGCCAACTCCGACTCAACGTTGGCCAACTGAGTGACAGGGTTACCACGGAGATCAAGGCGCTTTAGCCTCGGGCACGAAGTCAGCGGCTCTAGATCCGCCAATGTTGCTATTTCTGCATTTCTGAGTTAATGAAATAAAAGCCTTCCATGTGCACTTTGATGAGTCAACAATAAAAGACCCCAGGATCTAATACCAAGGCTGGTAGGAAAGTAAGAGCCTGTTGCTTTAAGACCTTTCCAGTGTAAGTGCAGCAAATGTATTTCATTGCCTCTGAAAAATGATTATAAAAAAACAAACTTGAGTCCAGCCACACTGTCTTGTGTAAGAGGAAGATGTGAGTCACTCATAACATGTGGCTCATCTCCTCCTAATGTAGGTGACTTTTTATATTGAAACTGTTTTCAAATCACTTACCCTCACTTCTGAGTCAAGTGTGTGCTCAGCTGAGGATTTGCACAACTACTGCCCTCCACTAAAAGCACCAAGGCAATTTCCAGGCAAAGATTTTACCCTGTTGCAGATGTTGTTCCTACAATGTTAAACACGTACAGGTGTGATAAAACTGGTAGACGTCATTGAACGCACTCCTTTAGAAATTATGTTAGGTAATACGTAATTAAAATCAACAATTTATATGAAATGGACCAAACGCAATAAGAACACATAAGGCCTGAATTAATGCAGAGATAACTGGGAGTGTCCCAGTCCAATATCAATATTGGAAATTGGATTGATTTCAGTTATAAAATGGCGTTATTCCGGCCTACATCTGAAATTGCCGATATTATTACTCCAATACAAGCAGTCCATTCCAGACTTCGCTCCAGCATTTCTTTACCATCAGAACTAAAAACTGACTGAATTAAATGAAAAAAAAAACCAAACTCAAATTAAATTGAAATGTTGTTTTTAGCACTTTAAAAATCTAATTTGGTGTTATTGGTTTTGAGGTTATATTCTTAAATTTAAGTTAAACTAGTCTCTATTTGCTCCTTTCAAATGTTTTATTTATGTATTTATTTTTTAACTATTATTGGATTCAATGATGTTATTTCAGGGTCTTCTAAATAAGGTTCTATTTATTTTATTAAATTGTAGAATATTATTTAGTTTAAGGTTAAAATGTATGTAACCCATTGTTTTATAACAAATGGGTCAGTTTTTCTCATACCTACTGTTGCTGACTATTGTTCTTATAGTAACATAACTTGACCAAGCCTTTTCTAACATTTGAAACTACAAAATAACTAATAAACGTACGTATGATTTGTGCCGATTTCTGATCAGACTGTTATCGGTATTGGCCAATACTTAAGGCTGCAATATCGGTATCGTATTGGAAGTTCAAAAGTGGGATCAGCGCACCCCTCGAGATGGGCATGATGTATTTAAACTTTTTCTATAAGTGTTCTGTATATGCACACCTTGTCAATTGAATAAAATAAATATTCCCATTCCTTTGGTACCAAATGTAAGTGTAGATAATTAGATACTAGCATGATCAGTTAGCATGACTAGCTAGATACTGGTTACTACTTCTTTCTTGGTTACTATGTATTGCAACCAACTTCAATAGGTGCATATCACCTTATTTAATGACTTTCAATACCAGTAACTAATAATAATAATAATGTAATAATAACAAGAAGACATTGTCATCAACATCCCCTACCAGATTGGTTGTCGTTATAACGCACAACCTTTTCCTAAATGTCCTAAATCTAAGAACTTAGTCATTCTATATTCTGATGTGAATATTTTCTTATGTATACATCTAACTATCTTAAACGGTTTCTAAGAAAAGCTGTCCCTTTGAAGATACTTTGAACAGAGTAAAGAAAAACGGAACAAGGGCAATAACTCAGGAAAAAATAGTTGAGCGCTTCTCATTTTCGGACTCCATCAAGGTACTGATACCATGAAGCCAAACACCAAATTTGGTTTTCCTATCTTAAACGGTTTCTGAGAAAAGCTGTCCCCTTTAACTCAGACAGACGGACTGACATAGCTCAAACCTGTATCACCCTTCACACTTTGTGGTGGGGGATAATTATAACTACCAAACTAATTGTGCTGGACGGGGCTTGTTCTGAGGCACTGGGAAATGTAAGTGTTTTTCATAGAAAGTTCATACAAAAAGCACGAAGCTACATCTGAACTTCCTGCTTATACAGTATATTATTGGATTAAAATAACATGTTTAGCTGAGCAGAACCTTAGCAGAAAATGACCTTCACGTAAATTGAAAACACATAAGCTGCTGAGGAAGGCTGCTCTTTCTGGGAGCGTTTGCGGCAGGTAATTCAGATTCCATTTACTGTCCAACATCTCAAGATTTCCTGATTGCATAAAAAGTAACCTGCCTATGCATATGAATGGCTAACCTCTAAAACAGACCATGTGGAAATCCCAAAGACAGAAGCCAGGTATGAACAGAAAGACTTCAGTTGAATTATTGTAATTTGTGAGTGATAAATGTGTAAATATTCGGAAATTGCTTTTCCTTGGGAAAGAAATGACTATTCTTAACACACACATGTCATAGGAAAAACTGCATGTCAATGTATACAATTACTTCAATGGGGGCGTATATAGACTTCTTGACCAGCTGTGATGAAAATGCAGTGCCATGTTTAATAAAGTATAGCATTTATAAACAGTGAGCTTTACTATTATGGAAGGCACTCTGAATACATGAAGTCATTAGTAGACTGGTCTAGCTCGGTTGTTGACATAGTGATTGTGTGACAGCCTCACAAATCTCAATAGTAAGGATACTGTTGTCCTTCAGGATGACTGCCTCCAGTTTAGGCAGGTGATACAGTCCCTCCAGGTTTCCTATGGAGTTATTATCAGCTTCCAACACCTGCAGGTGAGATGTTTTATATACACACTTGTGCTTGAATCCACACATTAAACACTCTGCACGGAGACACAGCAGTGAGTTGGTTTTTTACCTCCAGGCAACGCAACATGGCAAACTGAGGTGGCAGGCACAGCAGCTGATTGCAGGAGAGATTGATGTGTGTAACCAATACAAGCTGGTCTAAGTGGCACAGAGTGGACAGATTCTGTTTGAAGAAAGTGAAAGCATTCAGTTTTTTTCAAAAAAAGTTTTCAAGTCAGCGTTCTCAACAGGAATTGTTCACAGTGTGGGGGGTTTGCGTGGCACACAAGCGAGTGTAGTAGGGGGGTCATGGGGCATCCACCACGGAATATTTTGAAATTTAATACTCTCTTTATTCAATCTAAAATGCTCCAAATTTTTGTTAATAAAGCTAAAGTTGTTGTTTTTTTTTTATCTTTGTTCCAGCCTTACTTTAAAGCCCAATGTTATTTGTTGAATTGATGAAGGTCATAATGAATATAGCAAGGTACTCATGCTTAATATAAGTCATCCACTAATAAATACTCACAGATATTGTATAGACAAGAAATACAATTTTATTCAAAAGACTAATTAAAAGATGCGCCTTTCACATTTAAATGAGGTATTATGTGCGACCGGCAGTAATATTGGGACTGTTATGTATTTATTTCTGGGTTATGCAGATTAAAACTGAAGTTTAAACAACACAAGCACTCCTGGAAGTCCCTTTGTGTCCAAGCGTGCAACAATTATTATGACGTTACCGATTAAGAAAGGAAAAAATCTACAAAAAAATGGGCGACATCACAGCGGAGGGCACATGTGTCAAACTCAAATGGTCTTAAGACCATCAAATTCAGCCTGCAGGACAATGTAAAAATGACAGAGAAAACATGAAGTATTGTATAAATTACTAAATAATCCAGTTGTAGTCATCTCAAATTCACCAATTCAATAAAATTCGACAATATTTTTAGGGGCTTGCATTTTTCCTGTGTTTAAATCACATGAATGCAGTCATTTTAATTGCACATTGTAGAAAGAACTCTCAATATTTCCACAAATCTTGCAATTTCTCACAAACAATTCCCGCAAAATTCCTCTAAATTACACAAAAAATAGTAACAAAATCGAGAATTTTTTAAGTGAATTGAACTGGTATTAAAAACTAGGTCACCTTTTCCTCACCTATATTCTGTGGCTCACTTGAGATCACACTGGTCTCTATTTGATCCCTGAACTAACATGAATTTTGCCCCTACACTCAACAGCGCTGGCGAGAACCCTGCAAGTGTTGAGTACTGCCCTTACCTTATCCGAAACGCTGAATACTCTGACTTCAGCATACTCCATTTTCAGAATAGTGTTTTCAATCATAAACTTGCTGCACAAGTCGCTGTAATACGCCGAGCGCATGGAGTCCACTTCCTGTTAAGAGACGGCGGCTACGTGAACTATCTGCGTACAGCTCATTACGTTCAAACAAGGCTGTGCTGATTGAGGATGGCACTTACTTTGAGTGTTTGGAAATGGGCGAGCATTTCCTTTTCATAACTTAAAGGGTCAAGCGCTCTCATCAGCAGGATAAGTGTGAGTAAGCACCCTTCCAACAAAAAACATAAAGGTCAGCACATGAACATCAATACACAGCACTGGGGATTGGATGGTGGTGTGTGTTCATGGTGCGCTCACATTTATTAAGAGGCTCCAACTCTTGAAGCTGTTGAACAGACTGTAGCTCTGACTGTAGCACAGAGTTCTTCTCCACTGACAGTTCACTTCTGCACAGAGGGAGGGGTCACATTCTGTTGGTTCTGGAGGGAATTAACTTAAGTTAAAAAAGAAAAAAAAATATACCTGAAGAGCTCCTGGTCAGTGGCAGAGTCCTGACACCAGCTTTCAGCATGACCTTTGGGAATAAACCATCATAATGAAATGTAACAAAGGGAGGGCAGTGGTACACTCTCCAGACTGTGAGGTCAGGAGATAATAGATAATTGGTTATTTCAGTGGTTCCCAAACAGTAATAAAAAAGATATGAGTGCAAAGACTGTTTAGATTTTTTACTATTTTTGACCAGGTCATTGATCCTGAAAAATATTTTTAAATACTACTACCAGAGTTGGGGTCAATTACATTTTTCAGTTACAACTACAGTTTAAATGACCCATGTTCAATTACAATTAAATTTCGCTAACAGTTACCAAATAAATTCCAGTTATTTTTTTACCCTCAGAAAGTCAATTACAATTACATTCTCAAATAATAAAGTTCAATTACAAGTCATCACAATTACTGACCCTGAAATAAATGACCTAATAAAAGTAAACTTTCTTCTTGTGTTAGCATCTCTAATGATAACGGGTCCTAAATCAGATATAAAATACATAAAAACCAAAAACATCAATCATCTAATTTATTTCCTATGTATTGGTTACCTTGTTTTAATATTTTTGTTGTGGGTGTCTGAGCCTTTTTTGTGTCAATATACCGTAAGATTTTTTTTTTTTTTAATTGGTAAAATGTGGGAAAACTTGATATGAAACATTTTAATAATTGTTAACTACATACTGTATGTGTGGAACTGTACATGGAACTCTAACATGGTTCCCCAGTTTTGCAGTAAATTATAATGGAATTTTTTATTGAATTTTCATGGCAATTCCAATTACAAAGTCAATTATCGGAACTCAATTACAATGTAATTACGATTACGCCAGCGACCAATTCTCTAAATTATAATTACGCTATAATTGCATTTATCAAGTTACGCAATTGCAATTATAATTGACCACAACCCTGACAACTATTACTAAAAAATATGTGATTGTACATTTTCTGTTATTTTTTTATCAGAATCAGAATCCTTTTTATTTGTCATTGTACAAGAAAAGCACAACAACATTTTTTAAAAATAGTGCAAAAGATGTAGGCAATACATTTTTTTTTTTTTTAAATACTTTTTATAGCGTTTCATGAAAGGAATCACAATTTTGAGGACACATTTTTCAAACACCTTTTGTTGAAATTTTAGGGGGGCCTGAAAACGTGTTAATTTTCAAAGGAGGGCGCAACAGAAAAGGTTTGGGAACCACTGGGGTATTTAATCAAAAACCAACATTTTGGATTTACATTTTTTTGTGAACTACAGCCAGACTCACTTTCTTTCTTTTATTGGACATTTGTATATACTTTTTTTTTTTATAACAAATCAGACAAACTGACAGCGATATTTAAGGTTAAAGCAGTGTTGAGAGGATAGAGTAATGCTAATAGATAAATTATTAAATGATTAAAAATGTTCAGGTTTTTTTTTTTTATCTTGAATGGTATTCTTTGATTTTATGCTAATTTAATCCATTAAAAGAAAAGGTATCAAACAAGCTTCTTTAGTGATTTTACTTCCAAGTCTCTAAAGCATATTTTGTGCACAGTACCCACAGTTTAGCCAGTGTTATTACTATCTAAATCTAAATTGAGGTGTAACCATATTTCTGATCCCAGCCTTCGTCTGAAAAGAACATGTAAAGCTGCATTAAATCACCTGTGAACAGCGTACAGTCCTTGCGAGAGTGTTTCTCAGTCCAGTGCACCGTCAGGTTGTGTTCATTGCTGATCTCACTTATCGTTCCAGGTGGAAGATTGCAGATCTGAGCAGGTGTTCAGGATCCAATTGGGTTTGCCAAAACATCATTACAAAACATTTCCCTCTGTGTTTTCTAAAGTCTAAAAATAATCAAATCATGTCAAACTGAAGAGAGACATTGGATGAAATGAGTGGAAGAAAAAAAATTGCCTGCACCTGGGACGCTGCGATAAACAGAAATCAAAAACAAAGAGAAGACGACAAATTTTCTTCCTGCATTGCTAAATTATAGCTTAAAAGGAAACTGAACAAGCTGGAACGATAAGGAGAGTGAAGACATGTTTGATACGTGGTCAATGGTTCAACGCTGCCTGGTTGAAAATCAAAGAATAGTTAATGTCCAGCATTATAATGATTATTTATGCCTGGGACAGAAGATAAGAACCACTACCTGACAACAAAAACACCAAGGTTTGATTGAAGGCTATGACTTCAGGGTTGATATCTCTACATATATTCATTTATTTATTAATTTTGACTAGGAATGAGATAATAAAAGTGCTGATTTTGTGATCTAACTTAAATTTAAAAAAAAAAAATCTTATTCAGTGCCCAGCGTTATGTCTGTTAGGTATCTTACCAGTGGACACTAACCTGACCTCCAAAAGGTGTTCTTGGGTAAAATGAATATGGGTGTCACAGTCCGATATCGGATATCGGTCAGATATCAGCCTGAAAACGAATGTCGGATTCAAATATTCGATTTTTTTTTCTTCACCAATTCATTTTTTCTTTATTTTATTCAAATGCAGAATACTGTAGATTAATGTAACCAATTGGTTAATAATAAATGGGCCCGTTTTTCTCATACCTACTGTTGCTGACTATTGTTCTCTGTTTGAGTAACATCACTTGATCAAACCTTTTCTAACATTCCACACCACAAAATAAGTCATTATATTTTTTTTTATTAAAGAAAGAAAAAAGTAATAAAAGTATGTATGATTCATGCTGATATCGGTATCGGCCGATATGCAAGGCTGCAATATCAGTGGTATCATATCGGATATGAAAAAGTTGTATCGGGATATCTCTAAAAATGAACCTTCTTAATGGGGTGTAGGTTGTGTTAAGGCATTGGAAGTCAAAGGAGAAAGTCAGCTTCAGGGAGTGGAGGGATTTGATGGCCAGGATGGCTTCCTTTAAATAGCTAATATACAAAATTAACAGTAACACAAAGGCTTTTAGATCTGTTTGGGGTCCCTATCTGGAAATGATTGGCAGAGATCATCATAATGATACTTGATGTTTAATGCTAATCCTCTTCTGTATACAGTACCATAAAATGCTGTGTGCTAAGTGAATGACTATGAGATATAATATTGAGAGACGACAATCTGTAATAAGTACGCTACTATTGCCAAAATGTATAAGAATGCTTTTTCTTTCATTCTTATTTATCATTTTTTTGTCTCTCTCTTCTTTGTTATTGCATGTATGCATGTGTGTACATATATATGCTTTGCTGTTTTGCCATTTGTTTTTTATGTTTGGGTTTTTTCTGTTCCGTTTCTTGTGACTTGCTTTGAAATTTGTACATGATTTGTAAATTTGTGGTGTTTGTTAAAGGTGAAAAACACAATAAAAAAACCATAATCGTAAAAAAAACAACAAAAAACATGTCTGCCTGCCTCTGCATGACAATTGGAATGAGGCTGTTTTCTATAGGTTAGTGCTCCAATATAATCTACTGCTTTTTGTTTTGAAACACAAAGGTTCACCTGCTCTATTTCCCTGTACTGGCTCCACAGAGACCCTGCTCTCTTTCCCATGTGACTTCTGTAATAGAATAATGGTGTTTCTCCACCACAGAGACTAACAATGGTTTGAGCACTCTATGACCCTTAAGTGGACAAAGCAGCTACAAAAATGGATGAATGCCTGATTTTTCACTGGAGTACATTAGTGTCTAGTAACATGCAGGGATTTATATTCTCCCCATGCCACGTTATAGGAAATCATCAACAGTTTCAGCTCCCTGCCTGACTGAACCAGCAGCTCTCCCCAACTCAGTGTGTGATTGACAAGTCATAACATTCAACGATATAGTTCTGACACTTTGTGCTTTTCCTTTACCAGTCTATATATCCTCGTCCTACCAGTGTGTGGCATCTATAGATTGATAGACAACCGCAGCAGACAGCTCAATCAGTGGCTGACTTGACAGCTGTAATTACATACAGTAGACTGAGCTCTACAACACAGTTCCTGCAGTATTAACCTGCCAATCTTTCAGTTGCAAAATTAAAGGATACCCAGACAGGGCTGTGTTTAAAGCGCGGGTGAATACTTTTCCATTCCACTGCGTGTGGCTGACCATCAAGGACCAGTAAAAGGCAGCCTGATTGCACCTAACAGAAGAAACGTCAGAAACAGTGAGTTCAGTGATTCAGTGGATGAAAAATCGTCATGACTGACAGCAAAACAGCAGAGACTGTCAACTCATTAACTCAGTGATTTATAGATAACATTAGGTACAATGAATGCTCAAATGCATACTTCACACAACAGCTGTAAGTCACGAGTGTTTGTGAGTACGCGCACGACTGTGTGTGTGCGCATGTGAGAGATACTTTTCTATTTCAGTTTCATCAGCATGAGCGGGGTTTAAATTAGCTTTATAGATGAACTTAACTTGTAAACAATGATGGTTATATATAGTTGGAGTTAAAGCCTCAATTTTTAATGTTTTTACCTTAAGTGTGAGTGAGGACTATTTAAACAGGAGTTAAAGTAACTTGTCACATCTAGTCACATTTGAAGATAAAGGTTCACTACAATGATCCTCACCTTTAATCCAGGTCACATTCTTCCCTCAACAACATATTTTATATTTTAGAAAGCCTATGGAGCGAAAATACTGTATTTATAGACGTTCAAAGAAGTGAAAACTGAAATGAACACAAACAACAAACTTGCTCTAATTGCTGATAAATGGACACGAGCAGCTAATGAAGTCTAGCTTCGGGTATGTCACTACATTAACTGTGGGACGAATAAAGAGGCTGAAATTAAAAATTTGTGGGTTTTTTTGTTTTTTAATCTGATTCATCGATTAATTTATAGACCGATTATTTGATTATAAAAATAATCGTTAGTCGCAGCGCTAATTTCTGTAAAAACTCCTGTTAAGTGAGAGACAGTTGTTTTGAACATACTGACATTGACTGGCCTAGAGAAGACGACCGCTACTTGCTCTTCCTCTCGGCTCACATGGAGGCAGCTTATCATTTCTTCAAGCTCTGCTGTTAAAGGAACAAAAGGCTCAGACAGGTGGAACATACGTTTCTGTCTCATGCAGGCAAACTGTGAACGTATGAAGTGATAGACAAACCTCTGCCTAACAGCCAGCGGTAGTAAAACCAAGCACTCTGATCATTGGGGTCAGTGAAGAAGGCATTTTGCACTAACTCGTACTCTAAGAGGAAAAGATGGGCAGATATTTTTTTAAAACCATTCAGAGAAAATGTTTGAGGAAGAGCCACACTGCCCTCTGTCTGCTGCTGTCGGGTGTTGTCGGTGAGCTCACCTTTCAGCAGCTGTTCCTCACACACGCGGTTGGATTTGGGAGACTCGGCTTGCATTGGGGGAAGTTCTGAAGCTGTTGTGTGCAGCAGCGGCAGTAAGGTGCTGCGGTAGTGCCAGCTGGAGTAGTTGGAAAAGTTGGAGCCGATAAGGCGATCAGTAAACTTCAGCTCCTGATCCACAGGCACGTTAAACATCTTCACCACCATCCGACGATAATCCCAGCAGTGGACTGATGGAAGTAGAACACATCATGAGAAGAGGATGGAAATACTGCAAGACATATCTGGAATGAAGCCGATGTCTCTTTGAGCCCAAACCCATTTCAACCCGACAGTATTCACATCCCTCCATGTAGAATGATCCGTTGAGAGATACAGGGTTCCCACACTTTTTTCACAATGATTTTTCAAAACTTTTCTAAATATTTACCAATTTAGTTCTGAACCTCTAAAATCTATTCAAGACCATTAGAGCGATAAAGGAGCGGGCTTTTCCAGTGTACTAGTGTAACAGAGGTCTGACAGTGTGCCACGGTTAGTAGCAAAAATGTGGCACAGGAAATGCAAGTTGTGTTCATCACTTATCTATCATTTAGCATCGTACAATGGAAGAATTGCCTTTAACACCTATACACCTGAATAACAATGCATCAGCTATTGAATGTAACTTTAAACAACAACTAAGTGCCGCCATGTTTAATTATAAGATCATAAGATTACAATTACAATTAGTAAACACTTTTATCCAAAAAGATGTACAACACAAGGTGTTAGGGTTAGGGTGATCGACCTATTCATCGGCCGGCCAATTTAATTGGCCGATTTGTTTTACGTGTATCGGCATCGGCCGATGCGCGCTACTGTATTCGCTGCAGAGAGCAGAGTGCAGAGCCCCTCCCCCCACTAGCAGAGCGTGAAGGAAGCTCTTCAACCACAACGGCAACTTTTAAACTTTCAAAGCATCTTTTAACTGTTTAACTTTGTTGTTTTTCCGTGGTTCCACGTGTTGTCGCAGTTATTATTATTTAACTAGCAGCTGGCTGGAGGTTTGGTGTGTGTGTTTTTCTCTCCCTCTCTGCTTCTCACTCAGCGGTGCACCGAGAAGAAGTTTTTTACTTTGAGAAGCAGTTTACTACTTGTTTGAATATTTAGTCCTGTTAATGTTGATGCAATTTAGAACAGAAACTTGATTTGTTTGGTTTGTTGCTTAATGCACATCTGACATCACATTATTTTCCTCTGCTAATTTATGTTCTGGGGTTGTGTTGGAATCGACTATTATTCATGGTTTATTTTTGTGTTTAATACTATAATTTTATATCTTTATATTCAATAATCCTGTTATTAAAATATATCTTCAGTCAGGCCAAATTTTGTCAAAGCAATTTTCAGGACAAGGACGATCAGTTCTCTTTCATAATATTTCATGAGATGTCTCACTATTTTTTACTTGTTCTTGTTCTACATCACCTGTTTTGATCATTTGTTAAATATTTTTTACTTGGCATCGTTCTACCTCTTCTTTGTTAATTTAAATAAATGTTCCTTTTTTAAAACTAGTATAGTGCCCTTCGGAAGTATGCATTTATGTGGGAGCATAAGTAGAGTTGTCAATTATGGCCAAATGAGTATGTGTTTGAAGGTTGGATGTAAAAGAGGTGTACATACTCTGTCATTTTATGTATATTTCTGTAATGTATGTTTTTTGGAGTCATTATGTGTATTTGTGTATCTTTCTGTTGTGTTTTTGAGCATTTTCTTGAATAAATGTGTTTTTTTTTTTTGTTTGTTTTTTTAGTTTTTTGGAGTCATGTGTATTTTTTGTATCTTTCTGTTGTGTTTTTGTGCATTTTTTTGTATAATTATTGTTTTTGTTGCCATTGTCGTGTGATTCTGGAGTCATTGTGTATTTTTTGTGTAAATATGTTTGTGTATTTTCAGCCATTTTCATATTTTTGTTGTATTTTTCTGTAATGTATGTTTTTTGGAAGTCATCATTATGTGCATTTTTTGTATAAATGTTTTTGGTAGCTGTGAAATATTTGAGACGCTGATAACCAAACTCCATAGGCATTGTAGCGCCAAATAGGAAAAACAACAAAACTGCGCAAAACAAAACATAAAGCTCCAAACTACATGAGTGAGTAATTTGGCTGTCTTTTTTAAAAAACAAAAATCACTGTTTACCTTCGAACCGAGTGGTCAGAGCTTAACTTCCATGCGCGGCACCACCAAGAACAAACAGTTTTCCAGATGGAGTATTGAACGGGTTGAGTTCAATACCGACTATAGTGAAACAGCACGTTAGTGAGCAATTACACAAACAGTTATATGGTTTAAACAATGGGAAACTTGTCTGTAAAAGACTCACCAGTGGCTGACGGTTTCAAATGACCTATTCAGAGAGCTCCCGTTTTTGAAAAGCGATGACAGCACGGCAGGCACAGAGATGGAGACGGAAAAGGAAGGGTACTTTTTTATTTTCTTTTAAGAGGAAGTGGACTTTGTGACCCGCGACTTAAAGGAAGTTTGGGATCACAGGGATAATTTTAAATAACCATGAAATATTAACTTAAATAACTTTTATCAGTACAAAAACATTTTCAACATTGACTTTTTTTTTTGTTTTTTAACCCAAACAAACTGCGACTCAGTGACGTCATGAACCAGGAACCGGAAGTAGCGCGCACAATACCACGATCATTATTGTAGGGGCCGTAATCTTAAAATTAAGGTTTTGAACGTTTTGCAATACACCAAATTACTCCAAAATAATAGATGCACACACTCGGGGTATTTGGAAGCCGTTGACAAAGTTTCAGGTCAAACTGGCACCGCGTCGGGGAGATATTTGCTCCACACACATGCACACAGACGTTCCTTGTATTTATAGATAGATTGAGACTTGTACCATTTGTTAAAATCATTGTGCAATTTTTATGATGTAAATTGAGGGAGCAAAAGTAGTATCGGCTCCAAATAACGGCCCTAAAAAATCCATATCGGTCGATCCCTAGTTAAGGGACTTGCTTGACCTCACTCTGAGATAACACTTAACATCTTTGGAGTTTAATATATTTTAAACATTTAAATAAAATAGGCTATGTTTTCAAAACTTTTCTAAAACAGTTAAATTATTCCATGACTTTCCAAGACTAGAAAATCGTTTTTTCAAATTCTTTAACATTTCCAGAAATTTCATGACCATGGTGACCCTGGAGAAATACTAGTGCAGAGACCGTAGGAAGTATGTATTGCTATAGAAAAGTGGGAGGTTAAATAGCTTTTTCATGGATGGCCAAATGAGGTTGTGTTTGAAGGTGGGACGTCAGGGACATTTAGGTTTGTTGTGAAATGTGTAGAGTGATAACTATTGTGTTTTCATATATTTTGGCTTTTAGCAAGGACACTGTAGAAAGTTGAACCCCATCTCTTCCGATTCCAGCTTGTTGTCCTAGCGGATCTGGATCTCCTCAGACCAGAACAAACTCAGTCCGGACTCGTTTAGTATGATCCTGATCCGCAGAGATATTTGAGGAACAGACAGACATTATTTTTTACTTTGGGGGCAGCACAAAATCAGACTGACGGCCACATGTGGCTCCCGAGCCGCCAGTTGTGAAGGCCTGCAGTGAATACTAAAACATTTTTCTTTAAAGAAACGTAACTATTTAGAACTTTTTCATGTGTGTTTCTTTAGTTGAGTGACTTATTTTTCTGTATGTGAAAGAATGTGATACCACCAGCGTCAGCATTTCGTTTGTTTGTGCTTGAGCTTCCCCTAGTGTCATGAATGTAGAGGTGCAGAAGTTTTCTTTTCCACAATAAAGTAACTTTAACCATTGAAAGGTTTGATGATATTTTAATAGAATCAATAAAAACATAAAAAAAAAAAGAGAGAAATTTTTTTGAAAGTGTTTTGTTTTTTGTTTTGGTGGCCGTAATGACGTAGAAATTAAAAACCAAAGAAGACCAACTATACCCGCTTTGTATGTTTATCTGTTGTTTACCGTGTGTTAACGAAACAATGTGTGAATTTGATCAGTGTGCTGGACTACGAAGCTTGCTGGAGCTTAATTACTATGGCAATTAATGATGAACAACTAACCCCGCCCCACCTCCTGACCAATCAGATATCTTAGAAAATGACCTGCCCATTGATAGAAGATTGTGGTTGGTGCAGATCTGACAGCTGTGTTTAGGAAAGGAGATCATTAATTATAAATGCAATCCTTTCATTTCCCGATGACGTGCTTTAGGAAAGATATAGATTTATATCTAATGGACTGATCTATAGTCAGCTGATGAAGCCTGTGTGTCGATCGTATGCACGAACAGGTGAAATCATTCATTCATTCATTCAACGCTGAGGCTGACACCATCAGCAAGAACATACAATTAAACAATGTATTGTCATCCCAGTGTGTGTGATAAATAGGTCTTGAATCAAAAAGCGTGTGTGCTGTAATAAAGGGAAACTGATCAGAGTGCTTTTAAACATTAACAGTGTCAGCAGCTTCCTGCCTGGGTTCTTTCATACCTGCCTTTGATGCAACAACAGTGTTGTCTTTGGGTCTGAATTATGGATTTTAATTATAATAATAATTTTAATCTTAAGCAACCTGGTCGGTACCAAGTTATGAAGATCTGATTGCTCCGCCTAGTAATGCTCTTTACTGTCATCATGGATTTAAATTCATCATATTTATTTAACATCATAAGCTGTTCCTCCATTCATTGTAAAGACGCTCGCTCTGCCAGGTTCTCCATTGATTGGTCAGACACTGCAATCTTCAACCCTTTTATGGGCACACGCACGTATCGAGGGTGAAATCATTTGGCTTGAATTAGCGTGTTGTGATCGACGTTAATAGTTCAGCTCCTGTCTGACAGGGAATGTTTGGTTAGTAGAAGCCAGCTAACAGAGATTCATCCAATCTAGATTTGTTGTATAGGCCCTTCGTGACAAACAAACATCCACATGCCCACTGAGGAAATGCTGAATCAGCATGGAGACATGTTTGATCTGTGTGGAAGAACAACAAGGTGCATGTGGCTCAGACGCCCCTCCCCCCTCTCATGTCAGGTCTAACGTTCAAAATATAATTGAAATAAATGTTTTGCAACATAATCACCAAATAAGTCCAAAATAATGGATGCACACACTCGGGCTATGTGAACCATGTTAAAGAGGGTGCTATTCGCTGTGCGCGCATGCACGCACACACACACATCCCTTGTATTTATAGATAGATGACAAGTAGCTTCATGTGCTACGTGTGGTTGAAGCACACTGTTTATATTGAATGGGGATTTTGGGTTACAAAGTGGAGGATGCACACAGGCAACATCGGGGGCAGCTAAGAGGCAGGTAACAGGTTACCTGGAAATTCATTACTCACAGTTGCGGTCGTCCAGGCTCAAACAGCGGTCGCACAGGCTGAGCTCTCTGGCCCAGTCGGGCCGAGGCAAACGGGCCGACACCCAACTCCTGTGGTGCCAACTGCCGTAAGACTTGGGGTTGACCTTCAAGCAAGACTCCAGAAACAGGAGCTCCGCCTCATAAATCTTCTGCACTTCATCCACTTCCCTGCAGGAATAATAAAAAACAAAAAGGATAAAATGACTTCTGTCAAATAATAATGTACAGGTGTGAATAGATTTACCATCCATCTGTAATAAATGATGATTAATCACATCTAGTGAAACATCAAGTTATTGCACAGATATTGTGTTTTATTCTGAAAGTCACTTTCAAAATAAATCTGAGTATGTTGGAAGGTCACTCCTTCACATGTCTTGCTCCTCTTTTAAAGAATCTGACCACTGCAACTCAGGAGCATCACATAACAACAGCAGTTCTGGAGACGCCCGACGCTGTTGTCGAGCACTTTTACAATTCATTCAAATCAATAACTGTAGTACATGCTTCATTTTTTTGGCTTGAAAAAGGACATCACTTCTACTAAAAACGGTTGTGATGGAAAGATGTGTTACGCACTTCACAGTTTCCAGATGCATCAAGATTTCTCTTCTGTAGTTCCAAAGAGTAGCAAAGTCAGGGTTGGAGGAAAGGAGTTGCTGAGTCAGCTGAAGAGCCTCATCATCAAACACGCCTTCCTTTCTCTGACAATGGAAACCAGAGGGGAAATAAATACATTTACAATACACACTTTTGAGTCTATCTGCACCGTAAACAGAGTAAGCTTCTTTTTTTTTTTTTGCAAATAAACAAAATATTGATTTTTTTTTTTTTTTTTTTAGAGACACCTTTGGTCATTTAACCAGATGGTCTTTAGCAGAATAAATAATCCATATTGGTGATGTTTGTCTCAATCTACTACACTTTAGTAAGGGCTGTGTGTGCATCATAATAAAAACGAGCATGTGACAAATATTACAGCAGAGGTAGGCAAGTTTTATCTCAGCGGGGCCACAAAAATGTGTTTGTTTAATCAACACTCGTGATCATTTAGAATAATGAATGATCTGAGCCTTAATCCAGGAAAGAACAAAGAGTTTTTTTAATCATAATTTTGTGTTTTTTCTTTCATTCTGTGTATGTTTTTTTGTTGTCTTGCTCGTTGTCAGGCATTTTGTGCATTTCTGTAGTCATTTTGTGTATTTTTCCTGTAAAATATACAGTATGTTTTTTGGAGTCATATTGTGTATTTGTGCTGTTATTTTCCTTTTTTTTTTCTTTTTTTTTTTTAAGTAATTTTTCCCGTTTGTCAGTACTGTGGGTTTGCAGAGCCATTTTTCTTGTCTTTAGGTGTACTTTTTTTGTCATTTTGTGTATTACTATTGTCGTTTTGTTCATTTTTGTTGTAGTTTTCCGTGTGTTTTTGGGAGTATTTTCTGTGTTTTTCTCTTGTCTTTTACTGTATATTCCTGCAATGTTGTAATTCTTTGTGTATGTATTAATCTTGCTCTTGTTTTGTGTATTTATTGTCATTTAGTACATACACTTTGGGGACCATTACACTTTTGATTGTAAGGAGTGCTCATTGCTGGTCTGAGTACAGGTTCTGTTTAAATACATAAATGAGTTTAACACCTTAGTAAAACAGCCATCACGTGCAGCTATGTATATCTTGAGCTTCTTCTCCCGCTCCTTTCTTTTCTCTTCCTCCTGCTGAGCTGTAGATTTAACCTTCACCCGACCATGCTGCAAAAGAATTATTCAAAATAAAAATGCAATTTAGTTCATATTAAATAATCAGTCTACACATCCCTGGTTTAAAACATTAAGATAAAAAACAATGTTAAAATGTGTAAGCAATGTGTCCAAGCATGAGTCACTTTAAGAAGTGGAACAAACACATGGATTTTATCCTATTCATTAGTTTTATTGTTTTCTTTTTCTTTTTTTCTCTCATGTACATTTATTAATGAATAGATAGATTATCAGATGAAATTGCATGATAAACTGGGAAGGGGTCAGGATTAAATAAGTTTATGCTTCATTCATTCATTATCAAGAGGAAATTTTGTGACAAGAGTGACACTTTTTTTTTGTTTTTTTGCAATGATTACATTTGATTTAAAAACAATTCACATCACTGACAAATATAACTATTCCCACAGTTAATTAAGAAAGTGGCATTATAACGATTTTTGTACTATCACTCTTGCACTACTACTGTATATACAGAATTTTTTTATGCTGCCAAGACCGTTTTGCCTTTGCACTATCATAACAAACTATATAGGAACTCATGCTGCTACTCCCACCTACACACTGTATTTATATATTAGTATTAGTTTTAGTATTTAGTATTTATATATTAGTATTAGTTTTAGTATTTAGTATTTATATATTAGTATTAGTTTTAGTATTTGGTATTAGTAAATGTTTTATCTGTTGTAAAAATTGTATGTCTACCTTTAGTATAGGAATGTCTTTTCTGTTGTGCCTGAGCACTTTATCTGTTCACCGTGGGAAGTGAGAAACGTCTTCTCGATTCCCTTGTATGTTTGTGCATGCAAAGGAATTGACAATAAAGCTGACTTTGACTTTGAAAGTGGTTTTCCTTTCACTGGATCTCAGAATATTATCATTAAAATTAAAGGAGAAAAGGTCCTGAAAACGTACCCATAGTCCCGGGGGCTATGGCTTCCTTTTCTACATAGGGATGGCCGAGTGGTCTAAGGTGCCGCATATAAGGATTCTTCCTTCCGCAAACGTGGGTTTGAATCCCACTTTTGTCATATATATTTTCATTTTAACATATTTACATGACAAATTCCACCTTTAAAACCACATATCTGACCAGAATAAACATTTTAAGGTATTTCCTGGGTTAGGGATAGGGCTAAAAATAAAAGGGTTAGCTAAAATAAAATATGAGCCAAAATACAACTGACGGATCTTAATGTCACGTGGAGCACCTATCACGTGACCTAAACTGGCCAATGGGGGGCGCTGCGTATGCATAGAGTGGCACGGATATTATTAATAATAATAATCCAAAATGAAACAAATTCATACTCAAATGGATTCATGCATTTCATCCTCGGCATACTCATCAAACAACTCACCATCTTCAGTGTTAGTGAACAAGTCTTCTTTATAGGTCTGTAGTAAAACATGAGAGAATACTGTCATTAGTTAATACCCCCAAATAACGCACGCACACAACAGATTTCACTAGAAATGAATACATGATAAAGATGAGTGCGGCAATGAGGTCCTGAGACAAAATAAATAAGAATAAACAAGCCTCTGTCAGTCTGTAGTTAGCTGCTCATTAGCTCAACACTGCACTCATTCACACATGACTGACTCAAGCAACAATTACACCCAAACAGTGAGAAACGAAAGATAAAACACACAACCTTCCTCACGCAGAACAACTTCAGTCTAAAATGAGCAGATTAGACCTCATGGTGACACTAACCTGCAGTCAGAGCCGTCTCTGTTTGTGAGGAGAAGCTTGATGTGTCATTTCACTACAGAACTACAACGTCGCGTTTCCGTCTCATGATTTACGTCATATTCAGCGCCACCACAGCCACCATGCTTTACCGCCCCCTGCTGGAGAGAAGGCGGAGCTGCAGCACAATAGAAAGAAGAGGTGACAGCACTGGGACAGACGTAAGACCAGAGGTGTAAGTACTCACGTTACTGTAACTGAGTTGCTTTTATGGGTAATTGTACTTTTTTGAGTATATTTCTAAATCAGTAATTTTAATTGTACTAAAGTACGTTTTTTTCCAGATTCGGTCCTCGGTCTAATTTTATGTGGCCCCCAAAGTAAATGTACAAACATGCTACACGATGCTTTCTGAGGTGTGCGATGAAGTTGAGATCAGTAATGTTATTTCCACAGGTGAAAGCAACGGATTACAAGTACTCACGTTGCTGTAATCGAGTTGCTTTCATGGGTACTTAAATCTAAATCAGTAATTTTACTTTTACGTAAGTACGTTTTAATACAAGTAAGGTCATTCGTTACATTTCTACACCCAACCATTGCTGAGTAAATTATATATTTTTTGTTTTAAAATAATCAGCGGGCATTGTGAAACCACAAAAAAATGAAATGAGCAGACAACAGTCTAATGCATCACATCATAGCCAACCAATCAGATTAAACATAATGCACGGTGCCAAAACAGCATTGAATAGAGCATTGTTTCTCAAATGTGGCTACGTATACCCCTAGGGGTACGCAATGACACTACAGGGGGTACTTGAGAGAGAGAGCAGAAAATTAACAAATAAAGTGTTAGTCTTGGTCCCGCCCCAGGCATAATATCACCGGAAATGATAAAATCTATTCAGGAGCCACTAAATCAGTGTTTTTCAACCTTGGGGTCACCTGAAACTAAATCTATACTTTCATTTTGTGAAATATAAATCTAGTTCAACCAAAAAGCAGTAAAATGTAAAAATATATCTGAGCTCACACATGGTCAAAACTAGAGCAATAATACATTAAAAATTACAAAGCATTAAAACATTGCAGGAAAATACAGGAAAAGACAAAAGAAAAACACAGAAAATACTACAAAAATGAACAAAACAACAACAATAAACAAAATGACTCAGGAAAATATACAAAACTACAGAAAATGACATGAAAAGTACACCAAAAGACTAGAAAAACATGAAAAATTACTCTGCAAACCCACAGTACTAACAAACAAGCAAAATGACAACAGAAATACAAAAAAATACTCAAAAAAAAAGCAAAATCATAGCACAAATATATAAAAAGCATATATTTCAAGGACAACAGAAATGCACAAAATGCCTCACAACAAGTAAGACAACAAAAAACATACACAGAATGAGAGAAAAACTCACAAAATTACTATGAAATCTCTGCTCTTTCCTGTATTAATGCTCAGATCACTCATTATGCTAAATGCTGACATGAATGTTGATCATGTGGCCCTCCGATCAAACAAACACATAAAGAAACTAAAATAAAGAAACACAAAGAAACTTAAAAAGAAACTTTAATCTAATTTTAGAATGGCTGTATGTTGAGTGGTTCTGTTTTGTTTTCAGAAAATTATTTTTAATTATTCATGAGGATTATTAAATGTGTGTTTTACTATTTCTTATTTTTACATCGAGTGTAAAGGACTTAAAGACTATCCTTTTTTGAAGGTATTGTGTTATTTTATTTGTGCCCCTTTTTTGATTACGACGGGTCTTTTATTTTGGTAAAAACCGGAAGTGACTGTCTCACCTGACAGTATGCAAATTTACATCAGGAAGGAAAACGGTAAAATGGAGTGGAGAAGAGAATAAAGTAATAAAACAAAGTTTTCTGTGAAATAAGCGCCCAGCTGGAATCGGGAACAAGGTATTTCATGTCTTTTAAGTGTTAAATATTGTATTTGTAAACTAGTAATGTTCTAAATGAGTGATATTTGAGTTTTCTTCATTGTAGCCACACAAGCTTGTTAGCACTTAGCATGTTGTATTTATCTGTGTTGTAAGAGCTAACTGTATTGTTATTTATTTGTCTTTTAGCTCTTACGGTGTTTCAAGGAAACATTTATGCTCAAAATAAGGACAAAGGCCGAACATAAATAAAAAACTTTAAAACATCAGTAAGCTTCACCATTGTCTGGCTGGGGTTCGCTACAGTAAGAGCTTGACCCGCACCGATCCTGACTGACTGACGCCATTACGGAGGGTCTGCGCACGTGCCTGCGTCGTCGCCTACGCCATTGCCGTGGATCGTCGAGCAGCCGGTTTCCACACGGAGCAGCCTAATCTACCTCAGCAGTGCAGCGACGGTCACAATGGATTCAGTGCAATGGTCAAGTACAGCCACGTTTACTGAAATTGATTCAGAACTGTGAGTATTGCCTCCTCAAAAAAAAAAAAAAAGAAAAGAGAGAGAGCTACGGACAACGGTCTTTCGAAATAAGTTCAGTAAAGGACATACTGTTTCTTGAGCTAACAGACATTTAATAGTTTACGTACCTGCTCATTTCAAGTAAAGAAAATACATTGTTGTCTCATCCAAATTCTCTTTTGATAAATGGACCCTTAATTAAGGACTTTTCTCAATTTTTGGATTTTTGTCTCATATACTGTGAGAGTCGTTCTTGTTGTGCTGCTTAGATAGACACTTGCCTTTTGAAGTGTATTTACATTCCTGCATCTGTGATTGTTAATTTGTGCTAACATGCTATGTTTATGGTGCTCACTGTAAAGGCTAACCACATCTGCTAAAAGGCTTTTCCAAAAAAAAAATATATATATATATATATATATATATATAAAAGTTAAATAAAAGAAAATAAATGCAATTATAAAAAAAAAAAAAAAAAAAAAATTACATAAATTAGTAAAATTATAATAAAATAAAATACAATTCCTGTTTATAATTTCACAGTCAGCAGACATGACAGAATTAGAGCAGCACATAGCTGAAGTAAATCAGGAAATTGAAGATTTACACAGTGAGCTTCAGGTAGCTACAGATATATCTGAAGGACAACATCTAAAGGCAGCTATTGAGACAAAGCAACACAGATTAGCTGACCTCCAGGGTCTCGTTCAGAGAGAAAATGAACAAACTGAAGGTCCCAGACGCTCAGAACGCACACGAAATCCTACTGAGAAGATGCGTGAGTTCCAAGAGGAAGAAGCCAAGAAAAGGGAGAAAAGGCTGCAGTCCATGTATGAACAATGGAAGCTCCAGGTGCGTAAAGCAAGAGATCAATTGAAGACATACATGCCAGATGAGCAGCTTTGGGTTCTCATCGATGAACTCAAGAAAGAAAAGGGAGACATAATGAACATGTACAGTCAAATTCGAGACCTCATCACACCATCGACTGACATAAGAAGACGAGTCGATACGTGTGAGTCAGTAACCGCAGAAATAATAGGCATTGCCTATGACAGAACAATAGATGAGGTAGGCGAGTTCAATGAGGAAAAGGAAAGACGCCGACTTCATGAACTGCGCTGCCGTGATTATGCAACATCAGTCTACGGATCTGCATCTTCCTTGATGAGCCACAGAACATCTGGCCGCCACTCCATAGCCTCGTCGATTGCAGCCAAGCGTGTAGATGCAGCAGCCGATTTAGCAGCAAAGGAAGCAAATTACATTATGATGTTTGAGGAAGAAAGACAAAGGGAGTCCATACGGGAGTTGGAGGAACAACAACGGAAAGTCATAGAAGCACAAAAGCGTGAGTTAGAGCGACTGCAGGCAGAAAAGGAAGTGCGGGCAGCGCAAGCTAAGCTGAAGGTCTACGAGAAGGAAACGGAACGCGAAGCTGCTAACCT
Source organism: Gouania willdenowi (assembly GCF_900634775.1). Lineage (NCBI taxonomy): Eukaryota > Metazoa > Chordata > Actinopteri > Blenniiformes > Gobiesocidae > Gouania > Gouania willdenowi. The sequence goes on along the minus strand of NC_041047.1, from coordinate 23,380,741 downwards.
CGCTAATGAAAGGATCGAGGAAACAAAAAACACCCCAAATTTCCACACTGCAGTCCCCATCTCAAATGGCACGACTTCCACTCACACGGACATTTCCTCCCTCGCCCAGGTCCTTCAAGATAATCTAACCTTGAATCGCCTGCCTGTTCCTGAGCCTTTTGTCTTCAATGGTGATTCTATACGATTCATTGAATGGAAGTCATTGTTTACATCGCTCATCGACCAACGGGCAATCACTCCAGCCGAAAAACTGTTCTATCTGAAGAAATACGTTAGTGGCCCAGCACGCCAGGCTCTAGATGGTACCTTCTACCGAAATGACAATGAAGCTTACCAAGATGCCTGGAACAAGCTAAATCGCCGCTTTGGCCAGCCATTCATCATTCAGAGAGCATTCAGACAGAAGCTCACAATTGGCCAGGATTCAACCTAAGGATGCAGAAGGACTCAGAAACTTCTCTGACTTTCTCAATGCCTGTCTCGATGCCATGCCTCATGTCAAGGGTCTCGACATATTAAATGACTGTGAAGAGAACCAGAAGCTTGTCCACAAACTGCCAGACTGGGCAGCTTCACGCTGGAATCGTCAAGTCACACACAGTCTGAATGAGAACCAAGAATTCCCCAGTTTCAAGGACTTCGCTAGATTCACGTCTGCTGAAGCTGACATTGCATGCAACCCAATCACGTCCTTTCATGCCCTTCGTCCTTCAGACTCTGACCCTGAAAGGAGAAATCCCAGAGACCCAAAGCGAAACAAGGCCAGTGTTTTCACCACTCAAACAGCTGTAGACAATGTTTGCCTAAGGTCAGATCAAAAAAGGGTTAAGACTTCATGTATTCTTTGCCAAGATAACGGACACTATCTTCACGCGTGCTCCAAGTTTAAAGAGATGTCGTTGATTGATAGACGGAACTACGTAAGGGAAAAGAAACTCTGCTACGGGTGCCTCAAACCTGGCCACAGCGCAAAAGAATGTCGTCATCGTCATGCCTGTGATACCTGCAAAGGGAAGCATCCTACAGCCCTCCATGACCAAAACTATAAAAGGGAATGGTCCTCAGCAGAAACAAGACCAAGTCAAGGTAACACTGCTACATCACTCAGCGTAGCAAGTGAAGGCTCATCCAACACATCGATGGTGATACCAGTGTGGTTGTCTTCTAAAAATAATCCAACTGTAGAGAAACTTGTCTATGCTCTACTTGATACTCAAAGTGATACTACATTCATCGAACAAGAAGTAAGCAATGGTCTAAATGCGGAAGGAATCCAGTGAAGCTGAAGTTGACTACCATGAGCGGAAAAGACGCAGTTTCTTACAAGTGAAAGAGTTTCCGGTCTTTGTGTAAGGGGATACAGTTCAACATTCAAGTCGACCTTCCTGCTACTTACACGAAAGAATCTATACCTTTGAACCGCGCTCACATCCCTACTTGTGAGACAGCCAAGAAATGGAGTCATCTCGCTGAAATAGTAGATGAAATTCAACCCCTGAAAGACTGTGAAGTAGGTCTCCTCATAGGCTATAATTGCTCCAGAGCGATGGCACCAAACAAGTAATTCTGGGAGGAGATTGAAGAACCCTACGCAGTGCGAACAGATTTGGGATGGAGCATTGTGGGCCGCTCATCACAAAGCCATGACATGCTGACCACAAGTCATCTGTGTCACAGAGTCTCAGTTAAGAACTACCCCAAGCCACTCCAGCAGATGTTATCCGCATTCTCGAATCAGACTTTAAAGATGGAAGTGAAAGAGACAAAACGGTGGTCACAGGATGACATCACATTCCTCAATAAGCTGGATGACGGCATACGAAAAAATGCACAGGGCCACTACGAATGCCTCTTCCCTTCAAAAGGAGACCAAGCCTGCCGGACAATAGAGACTCAGCCATGATTCGACTCAATCATCTGAAAAGGAAATTGCAACGAGATGAACGGTATAAGAAGCATTACGTCGAGTTCATGGAAGATGTCATCGAAAAGGGCGATGCAGAGCCGATCGAGGATGATGGGAGTGAAGGTGAGAGATGGTACATTCCTCATCATGGTGTATACCATGAAAGGAAGCCTGATAAACTTCGTGTAGTGTTTGACTGCTCAGCCAGATATAAAGGTTCTAGCCTGAATGATCACCACTCCTCTCTGGTCCCGACATGTTGAACAACTTGAATGGAGTCCTCATCCGCTTTCGTTTGCATCCTGTTGCATTAATATGTGACATCGAAAAAATGTTCCATCAATTCCATGTGAATGAAGCAGATCGTGATTACCTGCGCTTTCTTTGGTGGAAGCAAGGAGACTTCAATGCAAAGCCCTGCGAGTTTCGCATGAAGGTACATCTGTTTGGTGCAGCTTCCTCTCCTGGATGCGCAAACTATGGGCTAAAACACCTAGCTAAGGAAAATGCTGACATCTATCCCCAAGGCTCACGGTTCATAATGCGTGATTTCTATGTAGACGATGGGCTGACAAGCGTTGAAAGCACTGGAGATGCCATTCAACTTGCCAGGGAAGCTTGTGAACTCTGTGCCATGGGCGGTCTGAGACTACATAAGTTTGTGTCGAACGACAGAGATGTCTTAGAGAGTATCCCGCTCTCTGAACGAGCAACCAATGTGAAGGATATGGACCTCGTGTTCGACGATCTGCCACTTGAGAGAGCACTTGGTATTCAATGGGACGTTGAGTCTGACCACTTTCGGCTTAACGTCACCCTCAAAGAACAGCCTGCCACACGCCGAGGCATTCTCTCGACAGTAGCGTCCCTGTATGATCCTCTCGGATTTGTGGCACCTGTCCTCCTTAAAGCAAAGATCATCCTTCAGGAGATGTGTAGACGTGGTACAGGTTGGGACGATCCTCTCACTGATGAGCTTCTTCCTAAATGGGAACAGTGGAGAAACAATTTAACTCAACTGGATAATGTCGCCATATCCCGCACTTACTCACCTGCTAGTTTCGGAACGATCTCAAAAACTGAGCTGCATCATTTCTCGGACGCTAGCACAAAGGGTTATGGACAGTGTTCGTATCTGAGATTACAAAATGAAGAGGGAGATGTTCACTGTGCTTTGGTTGTAGGAAAATCCAGAGTATCACCAACCAAACTCACAACTATTCCAAGATTGGAACTGACAGCGGCGGTAGTTTCCATTAAGATAAGCGATATGCTGAAGGAGGAACTGGGATCTACTGACACTGAGGAGTTCTACTGGACAGATTCTAAAGTGATCCTGGGATATATCAAAAATGAAGCCCGACGATTCCACACCTTTGTGGCCAACCGCGTTCAGAAGATTCATCTCAGTTCAGACCCAAAACAATGGAGATACGTCCCTACGGCTGAGAATCCAGCTGACCACGCTTCTCGAGGCTTGACTCCCAGCGAGCTTCTGACATCTACCTGTTCACTGGACCCCAAGTTTTTATGGGAAAAGGAAATAAATCTGCCAGCGGATGAAATTCCAGAGCTAACGATCGGAGATCCAGAGGTCAGAAGCGCCCTTACACTTAGCACAGGAGCTACAGAGCGAGTAAGTCTGGTTGATCGTTTGTCGAAATTCTCATCCTGGTCGCTGGCTACTCGAGCTATTGCACGCATTCTAAGACGCATCAAGAAGAACCGATCCAACAGCCTTACTACAGTGACGGAACGAGAAGAGGCAGAACACTGCATAATCAAAATTCTGCAGAAAGATGTGTATCAAGACCAGCTGAAGCTGTTGTCAAAGGAGCCCCCCTACCATGGCCACGATTTACTGTACTCTCTTGATGCTTTCCTGGGCAAGGACGGTGTTCTCAGGGTGGGAGGAAGACTGCACAACTCCTCTCTTCCTAACTCTATCAAGCACCCTGCAATCATCCCCAAAGACCATCACGTCACAAAGATTTTGATTGCCCATCACCATAAAAGGATGACACAATCAAGGTAAAGGTCTCACCATCAATGCAATCAGGTCCAGTGGCTACTGGTACGGGGATAGAACCGAGCAGTCGCAGCCTACATTCGTCAATGCGTTACCTGCAGACGGCACCGGAAACCAACAGAAGAGCAAAGGATGGCTTGATCTGCCCCCTGAACGCGTGGACCAGCCATCGCCCCCCTTCACCTTCTGCGTTATGGACTGCTTCGGCCCATTTCTTTACGAAGCAGGGGAGAAAAGAGAACAAGAGTACGGTCTTCTCTTCACTTGCTTAAGTTCCCGTGCCGTCCATATAGAGATGCTGGAAGATATGACAACGGATGCTCTTATAATGGCCTGAGATGCTTCATTGCCATACGTGGCGCTGTTCGTCAGATTAAGTCAGATCAAGGGACCAACTTCGTCGGAGCGAAAAACGACTCAAAGAAGCTCTAAAAAGAAGTCGATGCTAACCGACTGGTCGTGTTTCTTGCAGAGAAGCAGTGTGATTTTAAAATGAATGCACCATATTCAAGTCATGTTGGAGGAGTGTGGGAAAGACAGATTAGAACAGTGAGAAACATCCTGAGGACCACACTTTCCCTATCTTCTGGAAGGCTAAATGATGCTTCGCTACGGGCTTTCCTCTATGAAGCTATGACAATCGTTAACAGCCGCCCACTGACCGTTGACAACCTCAGTGATCCTCATAGTCTTGAGCCACTCACTCCTAACCACCTTCTGACTATGAAATCTGTCAAGGCCTTACCTCCCCCAGGTGAATTCGTCAGAGAAGACATATATGGCAGGAAAAAGGTGGCGACATGTTCAATACCTTGCAGAGCAGTGTCTGGAGTCGATGGCGAAGGAGTACCTTGCCAACATCACTCTCAGACAACGTTGGAATGCCCCAAGAAGAAATCTGCAATCGGAGATATTGTGTTGATAAAGGGGGAAGATGCACACAGAAATGAGTGGAGATTGGGAAGGAGTTTCGAAGACTACTGCTGACAAGGACGGATTAGTAAGGAGAGTGAAGGTCTGTCTCGGCGACAGGGAGCTTGGCAAGAAAGGGGAGCGTCTCCATAAGTGTCTGAGGTTGAGCGTCCTGTTCAGAAGTTAGTCCTGCTGCTGGAAATGGACTAAATCTGCTCTCTTCTTTCCTTCCTTTTTATATTATTTTTATGATGTAGGATACCCCTCCTTACAGATAGTTATTTCAAAATGGTTATTAAGGTTTCTACTTAAGGTGTTCTCCACATGAGTTCTCTGTACCTTTCAAGATGTATGTCATCTCTTGTTTGAAAATCACTCGTTCATAATGCATTCTGAACCATTACATTATTTACTCATGATTGGTGGGAGTGTAAAGGACTTAAAGACTATCCTTTTTTGAAGGTATTGTGTTATTTTATTTGTGCCCCTTTTTTTGATTACGACGGGTCTTTTATTTTGGTAAAAACCGGAAGTGACTGTCTCACCTGACAGTATGCAAATTTACATCAGGAAGGAAAACGGTAAAATGGAGTGGAGAAGAGAATAAAGTAATAAAACAAAGTTTTCTGTGAAATAAGCGCCCAGCTGGAATCGGGAACAAGGTATTTCATGTCTTTTAAGTGTTAAATATTGTATTTGTAAACTAGTAATGTTCTAAATGAGTGATATTTGAGTTTTCTTCATTGTAGCCACACAAGCTTGTTAGCACTTAGCATGTTGTATTTATCTGTGTTGTAAGAGCTAACTGTATTGTTATTTATTTGTCTTTTAGCTCTTACGGTGTTTCAAGGAAACATTTATGCTCAAAATAAGGACAAAGGCCGAACATAAATAAAAAACTTTAAAACATCAGTAAGCTTCACCATTGTCTGGCTGGGGTTCGCTACATCGAGTATATTCTTAATTGTATGTGTTTGGACTGCAGAAGGACTAGCAGGCTGCGAAGGTATCAGCTAATGGAGATCCTTAATAAAAACATAAAACCTCAAGTATTGAAGAACCTAATGTCACTATGACTGTATCCTGGAGGGTGCTGCAGGTTTGAAATGTCCACCTGCCAAAACATTCAAAGTGTGTGTAACATGTTTGTCTCTGCTATGTCATAAACATTTACTGATACACTGAGTTCATGACACCATACGCAATAATGGGCTCAATATAATGAATTTGAAAAGTTAAAAAAGACCACCCCCCTATTCATCATCATCATGTATCATCAACAGTACAACTTGTGACATTTCAATATCGTGATATGTTGTTGCACTGGTTCCATAAACGGGAAGAGATTCAAATTCTGATGTAGCTGGTTATGATTTACAGTCCACATAAACATGACTGAATCATAACATAACCTAACCACTAGAGCGGACATGGGCTCGTCTGTGAACAATTGCATTTACAGACCTTGGAGTCGCTGTTAGCTTATCAATAAACGTGAATAGATTTGTCACCTTTACATTAAGTGGTGACTAGGCCACTGGGAGTGAGGCTCAAGGCCAAGGCAGGGTGACTTGATAATACTGTATCATGTTTTTCTGCAGTCAGTGCCTTCTCCTCGTCCTTCTCTCTCTGCTCTGTTTCAGGTGTCGTGAAGCTGATGATGGCAGTTCCTGATCTGTGGTTCTACTAGTCTGGGACACTCTGATGTTCTATCTCTCTATCCTGTTCTGTTGGTCCTTCTGTCCACTAACCCCAACCAGTCGACGCAGATGGCTGCCACCTCTGAACCTGGTTCTGCTGGAGATTTCTTCCTGTTCAAAGGGAGTTGTTTCTTCCCACTGTCGCTAAATGCTTGTTCATGTGGATCTTGTTGGGTTTTCTCTTTCTTATTATGAATCTTATATTTTGATAAGCGCATTGAGATGACTTTGTTGTAATTTGCGCTACACAAATAAAGTTGAATTGAAATTGAATTGAATATATCGTCCCACCTGTAAATGATTGACGATGATCAGTGATTTATTTAGGCGTTAGTAGCCCTGCTTTCTTGCAGGTTTTGTCCTTCCTGAGTGAGGAAGAGAGAAAAATACAGTAATATAATTATTTATTTATTTTTTTACCTGGTAAAGACTGACCAGAAGACGTTAAAACAACAAAATCACATCTAGAACAGTCACAATGTCTAACAGCATTTTTTTTTTTTGGTCTTCTAGCTTTATGTTCTCCAACAGTGACAAGTATTTTTAGTTTTCTACTCCATCTGATTATTATGGCATGACATAGATACAGTATACCTGAAAGCTGCATTACTACCCCTGTCCTCTCACTTATCATTTTGTTGTTGTTGTTGTTGTTGTTGTTGTGCATAAATGACAGTTGACGGTTGTACTTCTTTTTGTCACTAACCAGATGGAGCAGCTTTGTTGGCTTGGCAATGATGTTTTTTTTTTAATTATCCTGAAGGAAAACAGCATTCATAAAAACTAGATGAGCAAACTTTTTTAGAACAGTATTCAATCTGTCGTCCTTCAAAGCAGAGTGATGGGATTATCACGGCAGACGTCTGGGCTGTTTGTGATGTTAGACGCCTGAGGGATGCTCTTATAAACTCGTGCGTGGCTGAGTTATTTCTGCCTGCTTTCATATGACAAACTGGATATGGAGAACAACAGGAAGGTGAGGCAACAAATAAAAACACAGAGCTTTTTATAGAAGGACTTGGAAACAAAGCATAAAGACAAAAACAGAAATAAAAATACTGTGCAGCAAAATTAGAAAACAAAGTGAAAAATTAATAAATAAATGACAATGTGACAGGCTGAAAAAAATGGCTGTTCTGACGCACGTATGAACTGATTAGAAAAGACAAATATGCTTTAATACAGGCTATTTTTTTTCTGAATTCTGAATTTTGTTTGAGTTTAGTTCCTGGAATAAAAGTTGGAGGCCAAAGCAGAAAACACTTAACACAACACATTCATGTGCTGCATTTATGTTCACTGTGTGCACTGAGGTAAACGTTGGACAGCGGATGTAAAAACAGAGTGCAAACACTGACATGAATGATCTGCCAATGTGTACAAAGCACTGAAACATCCAACAAAATGCATGTACTGTATTTGCTAAAGGGGTGTCAAACTCATTTTAGTTTGGGGGCCAAACAGGAAGTTGTTTGATCTTCAGTGGGCTGCAGATTTTAAGCAGGAAAACAAGCAATTTCAACATTAATCTCCAGAAGTTTGTACTTTACACTACATGCAAATCATAAATAAAGTATGTAAGGTGCCAACAATTTCCAAGCAATAAGTGACAAATTGACTGATTTCCGTTTTAAATTTCATTGACTTGGTGACCAATTTCTTTTTTTATATTTAAGGAAATTATGTGGAAAAAAATTCAGGAAAATTGCTGTCCTCCAAATATTGTGGAGTTTCATTGAATTTGTGTCTTTAGATATCTGAGACATCTGAGGTGATTTATCTATAACTGTTTCGTAATTTTGACAAAAATTTATGTTTTTTCTGTCATTTTAACTTTATCCTGAGGGCCAAATTTGATGGTCTAAAGGGCCGGATTTAGCCCCCCAGGCTTTGAGTTTGACACATGTAGCATTAGCATCTATAACAATAATAATGACTCATTTTATTTGAACATCAGTGCCTTTCAGGTCACCCAAGGTCACTTGACAGTACATAATAAAACCATAACAGCAGAATATAAAACCACAATAAAAGTGAAGCTAAAACACAGAGACAGGGCAGAGGTGGTCAGGTGGGAAATTGTGTTTTAAATAAGTGTGTTTTGAGTCCATTGGTGGTAGAAAATGGTTTACTGGTGAGGTAGAGCTGGGTGTCATCTGCGTAACAGTGAAAATGAATACCAAATTTAAGGAAGATATTGCCTAGGGGGAGGAGATAAATAATGAAGAGAAGGGGCCCCAGGACTGAGACACCAAATTATCATTTTCTGACCATCTTTGCTTGGATTGGAGAACTATGTGTGCAGAAAAAAAAAGCATTTTTCAAAATAGTCTCGCTTTACCAACTAAATTGTACTAACATCCCCAACCAGACCTTCAAGAACATTTACCATATATTCTGATACATTTCATGAAATTAAATAAACCAACAGAAATCATTTACAATTTTATTTCAAGAATTAAAGTCTGTTTCACTGATAAATGTAATCTAAAGGTAAGTGCCAGGGTAAAGCTGCTGCTTATCCAGCAGATTGGACATCTCCACCCAGGACAGGTCCCACTGCACTTCTGTCACGTCCTGCGTGGTGACAGGAAGTGCCATTGCTGGTACTTCCTCTTTGGACAGAGGCCAGCAGCTCTGAATGCAAAGAATCTGATGCCTATATGAACAAATGCAACATAGATATAATCTGTGTGTGCACCTTCGTGGACTGTTAAATATAGGTACGATAAATGCTCTTTTGGATCACTGGTAGTTACCTGTAGTGACGAACCAGCCAAACTGTTACCAGGATGAGCAGCAGTGCAATAATCAAACATGGTGCAATGACCCATTTCCAGGAACCTGGTAAAAGACACAAAGAAGTCTATTTTAATCAGAAAATATACCGTCAGAAGAAGAAATCATCTCTCACTGTTTCAACTACAGTATGTAATCTGATTTATGGAAGATTACTGAATACAACACTGTATCATTTTGCCAACACAACACAATGCAACTGGTTCATAGTTACAACAAGGTGATATTTTCGCTGGCATTTATTTATGTTTGTTTGTTGTTAGCAGAATTGTGTGAAAAGAACTTAACCAGATTTTGACATTAGACCTTATGCCATGGAAGATACCATTACATTTTGGAGGGAATCTGGATTAATATATTAATACTGGATCATTTTCAAAAAATCAAAAACTCTCTCATCAGTGACGAAATTTTGCAAATTCATGTCTCAGTTTGAAATAGACCTTTCATGAAATTCCTCAATTCAATTACTCAGCTTGGATCTGGATTGCACATTTTATAGTGATTTAAAGAACAAACAAAAAAAACTACTGCATTAATGGGAATATACATTTCTTCCCAGCCTGAATAATCATGGTACCATGATCAGGATCAATGATCCAGATAACTGCCAGTGCTCTAAATCAGGGTTGTATCTTTGCATTACTAGAATAATTGTGTTTAGTCTATCATGTTATGATGTTGGAGTTCAATGATTTTATACATAATGAAGAGAAAATAAGAACAGCTTCAAAGAAATGAGAAAGAGAAAATAAGAACTGCTTTGCTTTCAGTATCTTTGGAAAAATATAGCCTGTAGCTTATTTAAATAAAATGTATACAGTATATATTTGTCATCGAGGACGCGGACTGGGTGTAGTTTCCTCACAGCAAGAGGGCAGGGCCAGGGAATGTTTCTTTGACTTTGTTGTGAGGAGTTTGCATGTTCTCCCCATGCTTGGGTGGATTTCGAGACTGGTTTTATAAACATGTGTCCGTCTCTAAGTGTCCTATGACGGGCTGGTGCCCTGTTCAGGGTGTATCACGAGTTATCTAAAGGTGAGCTGAAGATAGTGAACTACATGGCACAATGTTAATGGTAATCTTTAAGAGTTTGTGTGTCCCACACCAGGGTTGGATGATAAAATGTGTGTTTTGTAAAATTTCAGATCGTTCAGGAGGATTATTTGTTAATCACACTGAAGTTAATAAACACTGAGAATTGCTGAAATGTTTTATTATTTCTATGCCACCTTTAAAGATTTGCAGAATGACGCCGCAAAAAATGTAAAATCTGAATTTTACCGCTGCTGTTTCCTGTGGTCCCATCTGCTGATGGTCGTACTGATAGCCAGCTCTCTGGACTCTCCATCGTCCTGTCTTGGGACGCACACTTGTAGAGACCTTCATCATGCCGTGTTACATTCTCAATAGTCATCATCACTGCTGTTCTGTCAGAACTGGGACAGGTGGAAGTGATGATTTCGACTCTGTTTTTAAAGAAGAGCGTCTGATTGGGATTTGAACTTGAGTACTGACAGTACAACACGACCGTATCGCCTTCAAACACAGGGAAGGCTGGAGTCATCAGGATTATGTTTCCATCTGTTGCACAAAAAGGTGAACTTTTTGGTCATTTCATAACGGAACAGTTCCATCTGATATGTTTGATTCATTGCCATCAAGTCCATGACTCACAGCTTACGGTGATGTTGAGAGCACGGCTGCGACCTTCGATTCCTTCACACCAGTACAGCCCACTGGTTTCTATGGCTGCAGTGAAAACACACATGTCAGATTGATTTAAACCAGCAGCTCGTCCTTGTGCTGAGCACAGCACAGTTTGGTTGACTGTGGTTTGCTGTTGACGTTCTGGAGAGAAATATCGAAGCTTCAAGTCAGTGGAGTTATTCTGAGAGGCAGGACACTGCACGGTGAACCGCTGGCCACTGAGGATCAGTCTGGTACTGGGAGTCAGACTGGGAGATGGAGGAGTCTGAGCTGTGGGTGACAGAGGTAGAGCACAAAAGAAGAAGAATAATGAGCACATGAACCAAATCAACCCAGCGAATGGACAGCACATGTTTAAACATTAAAAAAAGTGTAATAGACACCACACAATAATCTTGCCTCATCTGTTTTGGTCCCGTCTTCTATACCCACTTATCATCTGGAGTTTCTGAGAAATCTATGTTTATGTATGATTCTTTTAAAATGCGAAAAAATACCTAACTAGTCTTTTACTATGGACTACTGCTGGTGGTCATTCATATACATTAATGTATATAAGTCCCTCCTTCGTCTTATAGACCCCTGTACATAACAGGAACACTTCTATCTATCTATCTACCTCATGTTAAGCTCTACCGTATTTACCATTTATAGTATGAGGCTGTGTGAGTGTCTCACAGTTTCCTCTGGTTTAAATACATTTGTTAACATCTATGACATCTATGTTCATTACAAACTGCACCAAAGGAGTGTATGCATGTGTGTCTGTGTTTGTCTCCGTATGTTAGCCCTGTGGTTACTGATGACCTTTGTTCCTGGCCTTGAATAATGAGGTGCGGAACAATGTGACCTTTATCTGCATGAAACATTTATTCAGAATAAAATTATACGGTGATAAACAATAGGACTAAATGAAACTTGTACATAAGCTAATCATCATATAATAAGATGCATATCTTTGTGCATTCGGTAGAACTGCTGCTCACCTGACACAAATAGCACAGCTGGCAGACTGTTCAGCACCACAGCAGAACCTTTCCTGTCCTTTCTTGCTGCTGTGCACCAGTAGCTTCCTGCGTCCTCCCTTGTTACTGCAGTGATGGAATAGCTGTCACCTGAGACCAGGTGCCTGGGATTTGGGATTGGAGCTGTGTGCGGTTTGTACCTGCGCCACTGGTAGCTCCATGCAGCAGAGGAGTTATGCTTCACTGCGCACTGGAGGAAAACGCTCTCGCCGAGGAAGATGTTGGGCCCTTGAGGCCACACTGACACAAGTGCCTCATGGGAACCTGAAAGGCCAGGAATATTTTGTTACATTCTCTTTTCCCACAGCTATGTGTGAAGATAAATGCTGTCTTTGAGCTTTCATTTTGTGCATACCATCAGTTGCAGTGGCCTGGAGAACAAATGCACCTGAAATACAAAGAAAGTCCTTCACTCTGGCATGCAGACCTCTTCATATTCTCCTTTTCCCACCCCAGATTGTTCCTGCTGCTCTGCTCACACTCTGGACACATTATGCTTTTTGGCTCTCTGCTTGGCCAGTCAGCAGTAAAATGTATTGACATGCACCCAACAGGCAGCTCAGATGGTTTGCTTTCTTGTGCATGCCAGAAAGCCACTGTCAGTCATCTGCTGATTTACCAATCATAAAATTAGGACAAGATAAAGTATAGTTGTTTGAAAATTACTTTTACTACATCTACCAGGGATGAACTGCAGTCTGAATTGGAAAGCAGTTTCTTGCACTGCTTTAAAACACAACTAGTGCAGAGCCCGTAGGAAGTATGTATTGCTATAGAAAAGTGGGAGGTTAAGTACATTTTTCATGGATGGCCAAATGAGGTTGTATTTGAAGGTGGGACGCCAGGGACATTTAGGTTTGTTGTGAAATGTGTAGAGTGATAATTATTGTGTTTTCATCTATTTTGGCTTTTAGCAAGGACACTGTAGTTGAACCCCATTTATTCCAATTCCAGTTTGTTGTCCTCACGGATCCGGATCTCCTCAGACCGGAACAGACTCGGTCCGGACTCGTTTAGTGTGATTAATCCACAACAGTCAGTTTAGATGCACAAGGAATTTGTAAAGCATTTATGAAATTATTTATTAACGGTATCATTGCAGTCCAAACAAATCCAACATTGCACACACTTGTCTTTAGATTTGTTTCCCTTGAGTGTGTTTGGGAGAGGGAGTTGTTTCGTATTTCTGATTTGCACTTGGGGTTTTTGTTATTTAATGTGTGTTTGAGGGTAGCACTTTCTGTTTTGTTTGGGGTGGGGCTACCCCCCCTCTCAAGCCATCTTTGTTTGCTTCCGTTCCAATATTTATCTTTTTTCTTTTCAGATTTGGTTTGGTCCTGGCCCAAGGGCTGCAAGGTTTTAATTGAATTTGTATTTTTAATATTGGCCATTTTAACTTAAATTTCAGTCCTAGAAAATAAATATTCTAACATTTTATGCTTACGCCTGGTCTTAATAAACTTTTAATTTCATCCTTATAAAGCACTGTCTCTGCCTAATTTTACAAACTTATCTGTGTGTCCTTTGGTTTTATTATTGCCTTAGTTATTTTGGTTACTGGTTATCTTTAAATTCAGTACCTCAGGTCACATTAAGAACATTTTTCAGACCTAACATACACGCACATGCCAACGCACACACACACACACATGCACAGTCACAATGTGACACATAGCAGAGCCATGTATGACTTAATACGAAGATTTAGACCAATATCGGCCCCATGGGAACAGAAGGAATGTGCACACAGCGGTAGCTAGATTTTCCTGTTAAATGTCTACTCCACATACACACTACACTGCAATCCTAGGCTATTACAATGATACAGTTTAAAAGCAAAACCCATTGATGTCAAGAAACGGAAACGTCTAACAGAACAATTTGGCACTTTAGTCGAAGTCCTTAGTGTTAGCTGTGCTCGTTTCAGACTGGTGCATCATATTTTAACATGGCACAGTTCACACTCAGGGATTCTCAGCTCCGAGCTCACAGCCTGCTGAAATTTATAGCCCTGCATGCCCCGCTACTGATATCTGAATCGAGTACGACAGCCAAGCTTTGGGTCTACGTCAGCTGCAGCTTTGAGAGCAGAAAGCAAACAGAGTTTATGGCCTCTGCAACTCAGTCTAACATTTTTATCACGAACAAGCATAAGTTTCTCCAATATCTGTTCAGAAGCCCTGTCATTGGGACTACACGTCATGTTTGATCCTTCAAACTCACCCATCAGAGAGAGGATGAGTGGTCTTGCCTTTTGATCGATGGATGGAAGAATTCTGTTGCCTTGAATCATTTTAGTGTTGTTTCCTAAAGCCTGTTTTTCATATGAGGACGCCGACCAAAAGTCTTCTCAGGAGGAGTTTTAATTGACCACTTCAACAAACCACAGGCTGAGATGCTAATCTTGGTCGACATTTCCTTCCTGTGTGTACTAACAGGTGGAGCCGTTGGAGTTTTTTTCTTGAGTTTTTTTTACTACACTATACAGTAATCTTCTCCTTTCCTTTAACCATTTCCAGGAAATTTGATTAATGTCTCGTCTGAATTTTTGGGGGTTGTTTTGGCCATTATTGTGATGAAACTCTGCCTTTCCTTATTTTTTTCTTAATCATTGTCATATCCGTGTCTTTAGGTTCTTTCCGAGATAGATGCTCATTTCGTCCTTGGGGAGCATCTTATTTTGCATGGTTTTATCCCGTTAGTTCCACTGAGATAAAGTTTGGTTACATTAAATGAGGGGAATCTCAACACAGACATCTATTAGTTCCAAGTGAGCCTGCAGCACAGATCAGCACTTCATCACACAATGAATCAGCTCAACAAGTATTAAATGGAGTGCCATCAAATTGTCTTTTGGAGATATATGGTGCTTGAAGGATGAATGATAATGACTTTGATGATCTAGAGACTTTTCTCCATGAGGAGGTGGATTCTGGGTAACATTTGCAAAGCTGTGCATGGTGAATGAAAGAAGAGATGAGAGGTGACACATATTTAGTGAAACTTTAACCTTCTATCAGACACATCACCCTTGTTTTAATTCCAATTATTGACCATTGGATTGAGGACACGTCCTTTACACCAGGAGTAACTTTTTTCTTGATATCCTGAAAGTGAGTCTCCCTCACGTTTTCCTTTGCATCAAAGGTGCTTTTAAAGGTTAGCTTTACCTAGTTTGCATTTTCCAACACTATAATACCCACTAAACTTATTAAGCTCACAATAGATCGTTATGGGGGTTTTAAAAAAATGTTATTATTATTACGAAGACAGGCTCTATCTCTGATTGGCTGATAGATCTTGAATCTATCATTGCCAAGTATGCTATTGTGCTTATTAGACTTACATTCATAGCAGGCTGCTGGAAATCTATGCTTTGTCAATGAAAACCCATAAAAACCTGAACATATCATTGAATTTGTCCAATCACGGATCAGTTTGATTTCAAGTGGGTCGAAGATTTTAGGTGGAAAAATGAGCAATTTCATCATTAGAGTTTTTTTGATTGCGATCAAGCAGTGGTCCAAACTGAAGTCACATGTTCAAAACTCTTAACACAACCTGCAAAACACAAGTCCATGTGGACAAAGCTGTGAATCACTTTTCATTGCTTTCACACAAAATGTATTCAGTGACTGCAGTCACCGAAATTCATGAACTCTTTTCTCAGTCACTAGTTCACCACCTGCAAAACACACATTTATCAAATGCTGACACACTCTGTTCAAAACAGTTAAAAACACAATCAAAACAGAATGATGGAGGGAAAAAAAAAACATGGGAATGTCTGCTGCAGCCAGATTGAAATCTATTGAAAATTATATACAAAATATTGACTATAAAAATGAATAAAACAATGATGAAATTCCAAACACAGCTTAGTTGTTAACTGAAACCGAGTCAGGCGATCTGTGTTTTGCCTCATTCCAAACAAAGGAGAGGCTCTGATTCTTTTTCCTTGGACAAACTAAGGATCAAAGAGCAGCGGATGAGGTTGTAAGAAGGGCGACCAGGAGAGGAAGAGGAGGAAGGAGAGGAAGACCAAGAGCTGTGGTCTCTGATGAAATCAGGGCCACAGTGATTGACCATGTGCTAAATCATGGACTCTCTCTTATAGTGGCTGCTTTAAGGCTGCAGCCAAACTTGCAGCATTCAACAGTTGCATCATTTATGATCATTTTTCAGCAAAACAATAGGCAATACAAGCATCCCACAATTACTGTATTGAAGCAGACTTTACAAAACAAAGTAATCTTTACATCAGCTGGAAGTTTGAAAAATGGATTGATTACAGTTATAAAAACATCTCGCCAGAGAAGACAAGATGTGACGTGGATTGAATTTGTATTCTGCACCTGGAGTTCTGAGATTCTGCATTTTTCTGTTTAGAATAATGTTTGTATTTTTTGTATACTGAAGTACTTGTGCAAAAGCACACATTTTCTTGCCTGGAGACTAACAAATGTGTTTTAGGTCAATTTTGCAATGAAGTAGTATACATTAACTCTTAACTACAAGATCTAATTCTAAAGTAGGAAAGAGTAATTCATTTTCACTATATATATATATATATATATATATATATATATATATATATATATATATATATATATATATATATATATATATATGTAAGGCCCCAACAATAATTGAGCAGTAAGAGACAGGTGTCAGTAGCTGGATCTTCACTTCTAAATTCTTTGATTTTTTTTTCTTTATTTTCACCAATTCTTGTGTCATTTATCAAAATTCTGTTGGATTTTTTGTGAGAATTTGCAGGAAATTAGAACAATTGAAAGTGATTTCCACAATTTGAGGTAAAAAACAAAAAAAAAAATGCCTATAGAATCCTGACAGAAACACAGAAAAATTGCGAGTCCCTGGAAATGTTTCATTGAATTTGTTAATTTGGAGCCCTGAGATATCTATTAAGGAGTTACTGAATTAGTTGGTATTTTGCACTATGATTCATTTTTACTTTCACATGTGGGCCGCATTGGATGCTATAGAGGGCCGGATTTTGCCCCCTGAGCCTTGAGTTTGAAACGTGTTCTAAAGTCTCAACTTGACAAGATTTTTGAGTGTTTGGGGTTTTTTGTGTGTTTTTTGGAGTCATAGAGTGCATTTATTTTTGGGCCCGCGTGTGGCCCCTGGGCTGCCAGTTGCCCATGTCCAGTCTACAATTGTTCAGTAACACTTTACTTGAAGTTTTATACATAAGGCTGACATTATGCTGTCATTAGCCTGAATGAGGTGTCATTTAGCTGTCATTAGGGTCAGGGTAAATGAACGACACTTAATGACAGCATTCATTACACCTTATTCAGGCTAATGACATGTGTTATGTCATAATAATGACAGTGTAATGTCAGCCTTTATGTAGAAAACTTCAAGTGTTACCAATTGTTCTCA